>NC_045428.1:10071140-10402140 GCF_902635505.1 Sarcophilus harrisii | reverse complement strand
TCTCAGCTAATGCAGCAAGCTCCATGCTGCTCAGGGCTATGAGATCCCCTCATTCTTGGGAGTTATGCTGTTTCCCTGTCAGATTGGGAGCTCAATGGGGGCAGGAATCATCTTTTACTTTTCTTGGGTCAACAGTGCCCAGTACACTTCAGGCACATAGAATTCACTCAGTCAATGTTATTGACTATTATTTTATTTGTTATTGACTATTGACAACACTCTTGACTATTGCGGAACTCCCCTCACCACTGCTCAGTGCCCATATCTCTGACTTTGTAATTTCCCAGGGAGCCGGGGGTAGCCCAGGGCACCCAAGCCCCCTCTTTACCTGCACAGGTGTTGTTGTTAACTTCATCAGCAGAGGGCCCGATCTCGGCGACCTGTCCCTGCCCCTCGACAATCCGCAGCTCTTCTTGTGAGGTGCCAGAACGGGACATCCCCACTACTGGGCAGGACTCGGACTGGAACTGGAAGAGACCAACACAAGGAGGGCAGTGATGGGGACAGTAATGAGAGGGGGGAACCTCGGGGCAGAGAAGTCTGGGTCTGGAGTTGGGAAGTTCAGCTCCCATCTCAGATACTTAGTAGCTGGGTGACTCTGGGGAATTATGTCTCAGACTCAGTTTCCTCATCTGTAAAAGGAGACAATTGAATGGCCACAATGGATTGTGCTGATGGTTCCTATAGCAGTGGGCTTCACACACATGACTCATTTGAAGGGTATTATCACCCCATTCTATAGATAAGGAAACTGAGGCTCAGTAAGTATGGCATTAGAAGTAGGATTTCTGACTCCATCATCTCAGGCTGTCCCCCACAGTCCATGCAACTCCAGGAGGGCTGGCCAGTCACCCACTCCTGAAATGAGCCTTAAGTTCTGCTCTATTGGCCTGTGTTCTCCTTGTGTCCTCTCTTCTAAAGCACCGGGGGTATCTTGAGGTGGGCGACCCTGTCCTCCCACCTCCTTCAGCCATCCCCAGTGTGGGAAATAGAAGGTTGCAGCAGAAATAACGTCTCTGATCCTCAGCAATGAGATCAACCAAATCATTTCCAATGGAGCAGTAATGAACTGAACCAGCTACGCCCAGAGAAAGAACTCTGGGAGATGACTAAAGACCATTACATTGAATTCCCAATCCCCATATTTTTGCCCACCTGCATTTGAGATTTCCTTCACAGGCTAATTGTACAATATTTCAGAGTCTGATTCTTTTTGTACAGCAAAATAACGGTTTGGTCATGTATTTAAAAAAAAAAATGGAAATAACGTCTCTGGGAACTGGACCCAAATTGATCCCCGAGTCTCTTCATGTCCCGGGGCAACTTCCTCTGAGAGCCAGTGCCAGCCCTTTGGGCCGGCTTGGGAAAATTGTTCTCTTTGCTAGGGGAGGCCCCTCACTGGAGGAGCATCAGCCTGTCCCGGTCAGGCCCTGCTCAGAGCAGAGGAGACACTGGTTCTAGTGCTGGGTTTGCAGCAGGGAGGGAGACTTGGGGCTCAGAAAAGGCGCCCAAGAGAGGCTTTTAATAAATGAGGAGGTTGGAGGCCCATGTCAGAGCGCCTTTCTCTGGATAACCTGGAAGCTCTGGAGGAATGGCTGTCAACTCGGTCACTGCTGCAGAATTCAGGAGAGGGGAAATGCGGGGGCCAGAGGAGGGTGTGTGTGTGTCTGTGTGTGTGAGTATGTGTGAATGTGTGTATGACTGTGTGAGTGTGTGTGTGAATGTGAGTGTGTGGCAATGCATGACGAGGGACAGGCTGCCCAGGATTGCTCCCGGAGACAGGAGCACCACCCGGAGACCCTCATCTTCTAGCCTTAACCCCCCCCCCAACCTTGACCCTTCCTTCCCATCCCCTGCTGCAGGGAAAGGAGCCGTGGCTCTCGAGCTAGAAGAGCAGGCCTCAAATCCTGCCTTCGGTGTTCATTCCCCATGTGACCCTCCCCTGGCCGGGATATTGGGGGGGCAGGAAAGGGGGTGCCAGAAAGCCCCACAAATGCTGCTGCTTCGGGATTGTTACATTATTACAAGCTATCGTGATACATTGTTACATTTCAGTGGTGGATACTTTGTTAAAAGTTCATCCAGAGTGGTTACAGCCTTTCAGAGTCCTCGTAAGTATGTATATATATATATATATATATATATATATATATATATATATATATATGTGCACGTGTGTGATGTTGCTCTGACCAGCCCTAAAAGCCAGAGTGAATGATGAGTTCATTTCATCCAAGGTCGGGTAGCACCCACTGGGAATTATGGGAGTGGGGGAGGGGGAGCTTGGGTACAGCTCCATGGAGGAGGTGAAAGTTGAACTGGACCGCGGGGACCTCCTGGGAGCCGGAGGGGAGCAGGGGGGGTGGAGCCTGGACTCCTGGGGGTGAAGCCTGGTCTCCTGGGTGGACCCTGGGCTCCTGGGGGTGGAACCGGGGCTCCTGGGGGTGGAACCTGGACTCCTGGGGGTAGAGCTGAGCTCCTGGGGGTGGAGCCTGGGCTCCTGGGGGTGGAACCGGGGCTCCTGGGGGTGGAGCCTGGGCTCCTGGGGGTGGAGCCTGGGCTCCTGGGGGTGGAGCCTGGGCTCCTGGGGGGGGAGCCTGGCTCTGGGTGGAGCCTGGTCTGGGGTGGAACCTGGACCCTGGGGGAGAGCTGAGTTCCTGGGGTGGAGCCTGTTCCTGGGGGTGGAGCCTGGACTCCTGGGGGTGAAGCCTGGTCTCCTCTCCTGGGGGTGAAGCCTGGTCTCCTGGGTGGACCCTGGGCTCCTGGGGGTGGAACCGGGGCTCCTGGGGGTGGAACCTGGACTCCTGGGGGTAGAGCTGAGCTCCTGGGGGGAGCCTGGGCTCCTGGGGGTGGAACTGGGGCTCCTGGAGGTGGAGCCTGAGCTCCTGGGGGTGGAGCCTGGGCTCCTGGGGGTGGAGCCTGGACTCCTGGGGGTGGAGCCTGGACTCCTGGGGGTGGAGCCTGGGCTCCTGGGGGTGGAGCCTGGGCTCCTGGGAGCGGAGGGGGCCGTAGGCGCGACGGGATGCGGCTGGGGAGGAGGGCGGCCAGGGGCGCTGGCGTGGGGCTGGCTTTCCTACCTTTTCGAAGTGCTGATCGTCGAAGGAGATCTTGGCGGTTCCGGACTGGCGGACGCCGGAGCCGTAATCCGGGGCTTCCTCGTCGGCTGCAAGGAGAAGGGAGGCGCGGCGTTAGCAGAGCCGGGAGGCGCTAACGGGATGGGTTTGTGGCAGGGGGGAAACGAGCCCGAGGCCCGAGGAGCCCGGAAGGCCCGGCTGCTTCCCGGGGGCCATTCCCTGGGCCCGCGTCTGCCCGCCCCCGAGCCGGGCTCTTGCTCCCGTCAGTGGCCAAAAGCGAGCTGGGCGGGCGCCCTGACCGCGGTGCGCGAGGCGAGACCCCCAGGGGGGCGGGGCGGGGCCGGCAGAGGCGTCCTGCCCTCAGAAGGCAGAGCCCGGGACGGGCCGTGCAGACGGTGCTCGAGGCGAGCGCCTCAGGCTGTTTTCTCCCAGGAGCCGCCGCCCTGACTCCCTGAGACCCCCGGGTCCCCTGCTCCTCTCCCTGGATCCAGAGGCTTCTCAGTCACGACACGCCCCTAAGTGCATCCAGCCTCGGGGACGAATGTAAGAACATCCGGGGGGGGGGGCGCTAACTGAAGCCCCTTCCCTAAGCCTCTGCGCTCCTGGGAAATTACTTTCCAGGCAGTCTGGGTGATGTCACAGGGCCGCGTCCCCCTGATCTTTGGGGGGAGGTGGCCCTGAGTTGGAAAAACCTTGAATCTCACCCCCTGCCGCCCTTTGGGAGCATCCCCATCCTCCTACTTGATTCCCAGGGGAAACTCCCGCAATGATCCTCACCCACAATTCATTTGGAGCTCTTGGCCTGGGGCACAATCAGCACCTATCACTGACCTGGAAATGAGTCCCTCACTCCATCTGGACATGACTCCCTAGCCCTGGGCCCTAGAAACCTCAATATCATCAAAACTCTGCATTCCCTTTGCTAATTTCCTAACCAGGAACCAGCCCCCAGAGACTTCTCAGTGAAAATGACCGAATAATAATAATAATAATCATAATCATAATCATAATCATAATAATGATAAACAAGCCATTTTCATCAAAAACTTCCCTTGGAGACTGAGACTGCGAATTCTTTCACAGAACCTGCCACACCAGCCTGGGGACCCCCAAATGCTGTTAGGCTGTCTTAGGGAAGAGGGAATTTCTCTCTTGAAATAGGATTGAGAAAATCTCCACACCTGCACCATAGTCCATGTCCTCATCATGTGCTGCCTCTTTTCCCAAAGAAAACCCAGACCCTGGGGAAGGTCTATGACCCATTTCACAGCATTTATCCACAGCACTAGAGTTAGTTAAGCTCGAGGAGGGGGAGGTTGTAGGAAGCAATACAAATTTTCTTTTTAATTCTTCTAACTTTTCTCTGCTGGAGGGAACTGAGCTGTGTTGTTGTTGTTGTGTGCAAAAGCACACGGAACTTAGTTCCAGAATATCTGGGTTTGAGTTCTTGCCTTCTTCTAGCCTCAGTTTCCCTCTCTATAAAGAGGAGCAACAAAGTCTCTCTTGTGATGAGGTGACTGAAGCTTTTATAGAATTTTATGGTTAAAAAGGGCTTATATTCATGATCCCAGTGGAGCCCACAATAACCTGGCCATGAAAGCAGAGCAAATATTATACCCATTTGCTGGATGAGGAAGCTGAGGACTAGACAGAGGATGAAATTTCTAGCCTTTAAGACTTGCAAAGGGCACTCTGTACCTTCTCTCATTTTAATGTCTATAGGGCATAGGTATCAACCTTTTTGTTATATAATGAGGACTCTGAGGTTTGCCAAGGGTCACCCACCACCAAGTGTCAGAGGTCAGTTCTCTTAGTCCAGCACCCGGCCTGCTGCCACACTTTCTTGCCAACTCTTTCACATAAGGGATTTTCTACTCTCTAGATCTGCCTTTCCATGGGGTGAGCTCCCCATTCTTTTGGAAGTGTTCAAATAGACTGGATGATCAGGCCCGATTTGTGGGCCACCAGGGAGTTCCCGTTGGGTAAGCGGTCCCAGCTCCCATCCAAACCTAAGACTCTGATTCTGGCCCAGAGCTGGCCCCAAGGGCAGGTCAAGATCATCCTAATGACTGGATGTCCAGCAGGGAAAAATAATGAATGGTTTCATAAGCGTCCTATTTATAATCCCCCGCCAAAAGATTAAAAGTTATTTTAAGTCCCAAGTTTGGGTTATCGGGTATTTCCAAAGGCCAGCGCTGCCCGAGCCGGCTTCCAGGGGAGACCCACATTCCAACTCGCTTGGGAAACACAAACAACATTTTTTAAGGGTCAATAAACCCTGTAGAGAAGGCCGTAGGTGAAGAAACCGCTGGCTTGGGCAGCTGGATTTGCATTTTAAAAGCAACACGAATATAGCCATGGCTCTCCCAGGGCCCTCACCCAAGGGACCTATGACCTGGAGGAAGACTGAACCACAAGGCAAGCAAGGGGCTCTTTTACTAACCAAAGGGGAGCCAGAGCAGAGGAAAAACCCCATGGGCGTGGGTGGGCAGGTGCCCAGGAGAAGGGCGAACCTTCCATGCCCATTTGGCTCCTATGGAGGACTGACCTGAGAGCAGAGGGACTTTTATGCACCAATGAGGACAAAGGTCAGCTCCAAACTGTTTTCTATTCACAGAATAACATTTACAGCTGGAAGGGACCCAGTCCAACCCCCTCCCGCCCCCCTGCAATGGAGCCCAGAGAGCTTTAGTGACAGCATCTGCAGCCTTTCCCTATGGTTGTCTTCCAGCTCATCTGAATGCATCTTGTATGGATCTATTTATTTACATATTGTATCTCTCTCTCCCACCCCACCCTCATTAGAATGGATGCTCCTTGAGGACGGGAACTATTCCTGATTTTCTCAGTATCTCATCATTTAGCACAAAATCTGGCACTGACTGACCAAGTGCACGTATGTCAGAGCATGTCAGCTCCCGGACTGGAGGCAAGGGACCTGTGTTCAAATATTGCCTCCAGTTGTGTGGTGGGGGGCAAACCTCGTCTTCCTAAGCCTCATCACTAGGTGGGAGGGACATTACCCAGAGTACCCAGCTCCCAGGGAGTGTGTGAAACTCTAAAAAAAAATTTTTTTTTCTTGCTGAGGTAATTGGGGATAAATGATTTGCCCTAGGAAATGTTAAGTGTCTGAGGTTACATTTGAACTCAGGTCCTCCTACTTCAGGGCTGTATCCATTGCGCCACCTAGCTGCCCCTAAAAAGATAACATTTGTAAGCAAAGCGTCATGGACTATGCCTGGCAGTGGCAGGGGAGCAGGGAAGAATGGAGAGGGATCAGTTGCCCAAGATGTCAGCCCCACATGGACCACGGCTCCTCCATGGCTTAGCAGACTCTTTTTAAAGAGTTTCCATGCCCCAAACTTCCATCATCCTGAAACCAGACTAGTGAACAAGCATCTTGGAGATGAGCTAGAGGTTCCGACTCAGTCTCCTCCATGCCATAACTAACGTGGGATAATCGGGGCTTTGTCCAGGATGTGGGCATGTAGAGGGAGCACAGTTGTAACTAATTCCCTCTGGCTTTTCTTTCATTTACTTGACGTTTACAGGCACCATGGCATGGGGGGAGAGTGGTGGACCGGGAGTCAGGAGCACCATATTCAAATCTGACCATATTAGCAGGATAACAAGGACAAATCCCTGAGCCTTAGGCAATTCCTTAGAGTGCATCCGCTAACTCCATAAATGGGCTGCACTCTCCGCTGGTGGAGGAAGTCCTTCATACTGGGAAGCCCTGAGCTGATCACTCTTGCCTCCCTCATGTTCTAAGTCATGATTCCTGCGAGCCTTTGAGCTACTTCTCCCAAGTATCATTAGCTGTCCCTTTCCTTAAGGTCTTCCTTGATAGGTCCGCCAGGCTGACACTTATTTGTAGCCAAAGCTTTTGGGAGCACGAGCTCACCAGACTCATATCAGCAGAGATGCAGATCTGTCATGTGACTCTGCCTTCCCTTCCCCAGTTCATTCACTCACTCATTCATTCATGCATTTGACAAGCATTTCCTAAGTGCTTCCTGTGTACCCCAGACTTTGCCAGGCTTTTTCTCAGCTGCCTAAAGCCCCCTTGGGAATGGGGTGATATTTTAGCCATTGTCCAGGGCTGGGGTCACTGACGGTCCCTTAAAAAAAAAACCCAAACATGCCATTTCTCAGCGAGGGGCCATTGAGAGAGAGCAGGCCAGAGTTCGGGCTGTGCCTGAGGATAATCACCAAGTCCTATTTTTGCCCTCCTTCTGTTCTCTTCTCAGGGTGTGTTTGTCTCCGACAGCTGGAGCCCTCCTTAATCATCTAGACCATGTTAGAGGGCTTTATTTCTATTTATGAGCTAATTATGGTAGTTAATCTTATATAATTCATCTATTAATATGTAGAGTACGTCTCTGGTGCCAAATGTTGCACCGCAGCCTCTGGAACCTGCTGACTCATAAGCTTTTAAAAAAAGCCATTAGAAATTACAAAGTGAACATTTGATAACGGGGCCCGACAAATTTTAATTGAAGCCCATTAAGTTGGTGGGGTTTTGAGGGGGATGTTTTTTTTTTTTCCTTCCTGGCTGCTTTCCTCTTATTATAACTGTGTTATTAGCTGGCCACATTTTAACTCGCTCTTCTGGGAGGCTTAGAATGTCAACACAGGCTGTGCTGTCTCCTCTTCCAAGGCGTTTTCAAATGAAGGGCTGAGCTTATGGTGCCCTGAAGTTTGTACGGGAAGCCCTTCATACGTTTTCTCAGGAAGCACCAGTGAGAGTTAATAGAACCTGAAGGACACTTCCTTCCACCCCTCAACACACACAGATTTTGCATTTCTTGAGCTAAGACAGGAAATCTTCCTGATCTGCCACCGTCTTCCCTCTCAAACTACCGAGCACTTAATGACTTGGAAACTTCCATTAGGGGCATCTAGGGAATGGCTCAATGCTTATAGTGCTCGATCTGGAGTCAGGAAGCTCAAATCCAGCACCAGACACTTGGCACCTGTATAACCCCAGCCAATTTACCTCATCTGTCAAAGGGGGAACCATGAGAGCATCTACCTCCCAGGATGCTTGGGATATTAGTCAAGAGTTTCACAAATCTCAGAGCGCTAGCTAGTAAGATGTATTTGTGCTGTGTGTACTGTTATTTGTGTTGCTTACCCCCTTTAGGATGAAAGTTCCTCGCAAGTGGGATTTGCTTTATTCTTTGTACTACCCCCAAGTATAGTGCCTTGTATACAGTGGGTGCTTAATAAGTACTTGCTGATTTATCGATGGATTGTGGTCTTTGGATTCGCAATGCCAGGCACAAAGGAGGTGTTTAATAAATTCTTGGTGATTGATTGATAAAGCCCAAGAGGACCTGTGCCCCTGTGGCTACCCAATGATCCAGACAGGACTTGAAGAAAACCAGTGAATCAAGGGGCTGCTACCATTTTGGAGAGGAAGAATCATAGGCTTGAGTGCTTGAAGGGATACTAGAAACCATCTAAACTGAGAAACTGAGGCACGGAGAGGGGAAGAGGATTTTCTAAAGTCATAGAGATGGCAAGGATCACAGCCAGAATTCACAGCCCCTTCCAGCTCAGGAAAAGCCTTTTAGGGGCAGCTAGGTGGCGCAATGGATACAGCCCTGAAGTCAGGAGGACCTGAGTTCAAATGTGCCCTCACACACTTTTGGCTCTGTGGCTGGTACCTAGTAGACCCTTGTTAAATGCTTGTTGAATGAATCAGTGAGTGAATTAATGAACGAGTGGATGGGCAAATCAGTGAATGAAACACCAACAAATGAATGGATGACAATCAATGAATAAAAATTAGTGAATGGGTGAATTAATGAATGAAAAACAAAATGAATTCATGGATGAATCAATGAAAGAGAATAAATGAAGTGGGAGGAAAAAGTCCCGGATCATGTGTCAGGGCAGTGGTTTCCCAAGCCACGTTTTGCTTCATTACCCCACAGAGGTCTACACCAGTCCTCCTGACTCCACCAATCCTGTGGCCCACATGGGGTCCTCTCAGAAGACCGGATCTTTTCTCGCACCCGGTGGGCATGGCACATGGCTTGGGGCGCCCGTTACAGGTCGGAGGGCGGGGGAGGACCTACCTGAGATGGCCTGCACGGCCACACGCAAGAAGCCCTTCACTTCCCCCTTCTCGCTGACGATGGCCACGCGGTGGACCAGGGGCACGGGGTACAGCAGGTTGCTGAGGTACACGAAGGCCCTGAGGGAGAGGCAGAGGAGAGTGGTCACTGTGCCCCGCTGCTCCCCGGGGGGTCGCCAGGCCCACGGCAGGCTGATGGGCAGTTGGCGTCATCACAGCTCACCGCTCACACCACAACAGCGCTGCAAAGCAAAATGGAAGCAAGACAGCCAAGGCCAGCCGGAGGAGGAGGAGGAGGAGGAGGAGGAGAAGAAGGAGGAGGAGGAGGAGGAAGATGAAAATGAGCATGAGGATGGCATGAGGAGGCAGAGGGCAAGTGAGAGAGGGGCTGAGCCGTGCGTGCTGGAGGTGGGAAGGGCGGGCTACAGTCGGGTTCCGGGAAGTCGGCTCATTGGCGTGAACTTGAACTTGGCAGTGACTTAGTGACCCTCCCTGCTCCCCTCTCCCAAGGTAGTACCTTTCAGTCTTTCATCTCCCCTGGGCAAGGGGAGGGGAGGGAACTGTCCTCTGGAAGCTAAAAAAAGGACCTCTGGCCATAAAGAGTAGGAGAGCTAGTCAATAAGAGGTGGCGAGGCAGCGGGCCGCTGGCAATGAAATCCAGAGGCCGGGGAGGGACGAAGGGCGAAGGTCTGGGGCGGGCTGCAGAGGAGGAGACGCAGGAGGGGGCAGAGAAAGGGAGGCTGAGAAGGAAGGGATGGAAGGAAGCGCTGGGGTCACGGACCAGAGCTGCCCACCTCCTGAAGGAAGGAGCACAGGCCTGTTCAGTCTGAGAAAGAAAAGGGATTTCCAAGGGGACCTCTGGGCCTTGTGGCTGGGGAGGGCAGGAGCCTGGGGGGAGGAAGGGGCTAGGAGCGGCTTGGGGGGGGTCCTGGCACCTTCTACCTGGAGGCCCTCTGCTTGTGCCCGCTGGGAGCAGCTTTTCTCCCAGCCCTTACAGTATCCTCCTTGGCATTCTACTACCCCCAACTAAAGCTCTAAGCATCTCAGCCGGAAAACCAGAGATGCCCTTGGGAAAAATAACCCCGGTCCCTGAAAGGAAGAAGAAGGAAGAAAGAAACATTCCCTTTCTATTTTTTTCTGAGCAGGGTCCCAGGCTGGCTCCTACCCTTGGCTACGCCTACAGCCAGAAAGCTCAGGGCTGAATCCTCACTTAAACATTTACTAGCTCTTTGGCCAACTTCCTCGATTCCTGTCTGCCTCAGTTTCCCATCTGGAAAGCGAGAACTTTGGATTCTGCAGCATCTAAGGGCCTTTTCAGCTCTGCCGATCCCCCTCTAATCTTGTTCCATTAACATAGACTGACTTTACCCTTAACTTCCCCCAGCCAGTGCCAACCATTGGTGAGATCAGTTATGTGGATCAGGAGAGAGAGAGAGAGAGAGAGAGAGAGAGAGAGAGAGAGAGAGAGAGAGAAGAGAGAAGACACAGAGAAACAGAGAAGAATGGAGGAAGGAGAGTCAGAGAGAGAAAGGAGGCAGGAGATAAGGAGAAAAAAGAAAGGGAGGTGGGAGCAGAGAGACAGAGAAGAGAGAGGAGAACATGAGGAAGAAAGAGAGAGGGAGAGAGAGAAATACAGACAGACACACAGAGACAGGTAGACACAGATACATAGAGACAGAGAAAGAAGACAGCCGACAGACACAGAGAGAAACAGAGAAAGACAGAAGCAGATACAGACACAGAGACAGAGGGAGGGAGGGAGAGACAGGTAGACAAACACACAGAGGGGAGACAGAGTCAGAGAGAAGAGAGGGAAGTAGGGAGAAAAGAAGGGGGAAGAGAGAGAGAAACAGAAATATAGACAGACACACATGGGGGGGGGGAGGAGAGAGAGAGAAAGAGAGAGAGAGAGAGAGAGAGAGAGAGAGAGAGAGAGAATATGAGAATGAATGGGTTTAGGCCATCTGTCTTGCTACTTTCCTTTCCATGACATCCTGTCTCTGTCCTACACCTTGGCACCTTTCTCCACACTGGGCAAGCTCTAACCTTTCTCAAGGCTGCCTTGGCACCCTAGTTACCACCAAAGCTCAATGTACTTGCCTCTTCCTCCCTGACACCTTTCCTGAGCCCACCTTCTTTACCTACTTTTTAGACCCCCCCGACTGCACTATTAGTGTGAACTTGCTTTGTACATATATTTATTTATGTACCGATAGCTGGTCCCTGTGCCAGCCTCCCCACCCCAGTAGAACTTACAACCCTTTGAAGGTGGGCACTTATTTCATTTTTTTTTCTGCTGCATTTTCATTTATTTTAAAAGGTATTTCCAAATTACATGGAGGCACTGGGAGTTTCCTTGTTTGACATCTCTGATCTTTTTTTTTTTTTTTTTTACTTATTTCATTTTTGTCTTCCTTTTTTCAGTGCTCAGCCTGGGGCGTGTGAGATAGAAGACCTTTCATAAATGCTGAGCGTGAATTAATCAGGGCAGACCCATCCCCAGTCCAGGAAAACCCAGGCTACCAAGCATTGAAATGCCTTCCACTCATTGGGAAGATCAGGCGCTTCATTTCTGCAGATGAGAAACATGTTACATAGTGTAATGCAAGTGGCTGCTTGCCCTGTCTCATCCAGGGGCTGGACACTCCAGCTTCCCAGCATCCTCTATATTTTGCCCCCATCTGTTATCCTGGCTTAGCCAGCAGCAGACGTAGTCCTACTTCTCAGAGCTGGTTACCAGCTCCTAATGCAGACACACACTGGGAGAAAGCCTGATGTGATGGATGGACTCTACTTGCAACGATGAGCACATGGGAGGAAGGGGATACAGACATAGACAAACGTCACCGCTCTCACTGGGAAAGAACCGACAGAATCTTGGAGTGCGAAGGAGCCGGTCTGATCTCTGCCAGACAAAGGGTCTCCTCTCCAACTTGCTCAACTGAGTTTTATCTGTTACAAAGCCTCAGAGCAAAGGAACCCACTGGCTCAGAGAGACCTAGCTCTCCCAGAGAGGAGGCCTTCTTTGACCTTGCGCGCTAAGGCTGTCCCTGCCATTGCCACCCCATTTTACTAGATCCATCTCTGGGGCTGAGAAGAATAATGCTGATCTTTCAACATGGCAGCCCTTCAATTACTATCGGGCAAAGGCCCCCTGGGAGATTAATATAACTTCAATTCACGCTAAAGTAAGAATGACTGATTTTAGATCCTTTCCTTAGAGTGGGTTCTGGTTTGGGGGAAAGGGAGAAGAGATCTTCAGCCTCTTTCCTCAGGGGTTGCATCTCTGTCATGCGATATATAGGAAAGCCAGAAAGGAAGAATTCCCCATAGGCAAATCTCTTCTCTACCTCTCCCCTTTCCCTCACCTTCCTTGTCCCAGCAAAGCTTTGGCTGGTTTATGACTTGATACATCCTAGGGCGTTACTTCAAGTTCTATGTACAAAAAGATGAAATGATCAGTCCAACATCATCAGACGGAAGATTGGAACAAGGGTCTGATCCAACACTCGCCATTCCTTCCTCTATGGCACTACCATAGTATTGCAAGCACAGGAATTGAGATCATTGCCTCCCTGATTTGCCTAAATTTTATATGCAGGATCGCAAAGCTCAAGCGGCCATTTCTGGACAAGACCCTTCCACGGGCCTTGGACAAGTGGCCCTAACGATGGGAAGCCCATTTCTTTGGGACAGCTACCTTGGTTGGGAGCTTTTACCTGACATTCAGCTAACTTCAGGCCTCTCTGTGTCTTCTACCCTTGTTCCTTCTGGCTCGATTCTCTGAGACCAATGAGTATAATAAGTCTGATCCTTCACGTGGTCAACCCTTCTTTAGGAAACACTCCCCCTCTGGCTACTGGGTTCTCCTCAGAGAATCCAAGGCTTCCTGGAAATGGAATAAAGTAAATCTGGAAGGTTGAGGAAGGTTTCTACTGCTCCTTCATCTTTACTTTCCTCCTTCTGAGCTAGATGATAACTTACTGAGCCCATGGGGGATAAAAAGCATTGTCCTTGATCTTGTCTCTTCTAGTCAGGAAAATGCCTGGAGAAGGAGAATGGCAGATGCTGCCCAGACCCATAACCTGGAGACAAGACTGCTGGGTAGTTAGCTCCCAGAGAAGCAGCATAAGGCTGACCTCTCTCTTCCAAATCCATCTCATTCTAAATCCAAGGTCAATGACCTGCATTTCTGGTCACTCTCCATTCCAGCCTCTGGGGCCAGGAATGCAAGTAGGCTTTAAGCCACTGCATGGTGCTCTGATGTATTCAGGGGGAGGGGAGGAACAGCTCAGTGCCCTGTACCAGCTGTGCTCCTACGACCTTTCCATCCCTACGCGAGGACAGGACTGCCTTTCTCTGAGGGCCCAAGGAGCTGAGAACAGCAGATTGTTAGCCATGACAATGTGGTTATTGATGAGTGGCAGACACAGAGCTGTTGTCTCCTTGATGTCACGTCCCACATGGAGGCAGGACCCTAAGCCATCAGGGGGAGCTCTGTCTGTGTGGGGGCTGCAGAGACTGCCTCCTCCTCCTCCTCCTTTCTTCAGACACTCGCCTCTTCTGGGACCTTTCCTTGGAAGGAGAGGGTTTTCCTCCTTAAAGACATGAGCAGCCAAAGGACAGACCTAGGAGATACTGTCCTTAAGGGGAGAAAGAAGAACCTCATCAAAGACATCCACTAGGGAGCAAGGAATGAGGAAAAGGCCACATAACATGGACCAGGCGGGACCATGGAGACTGAGGCCAATCTATTCATTTGACAAATGAGGAGTGAGGTCAGTGAGATCACAGAGCATCATAGATCTGGGGTGGAAGGGATGTTGGGGGTCATCTGGTCCATCCTGCCTCTCCTTTAGGGATGAGGAAGAAACGGCTATAACCTGGTCCAGACTCTTGGTCCCTGGAAAATTGTGGGGTGCAGAGAAGAGACAACTGGATTTGGAGCCTGATACCCTGGGGTCTAACCCCAGAGGGATTGCTTTCTCCCCATGTGACCTTGAGTCTCTCTATAAAATGGGAAGAGGATTGGATGAGGCGACTTTCCATTGTCAGATATTAGTTCCCTAACCGTGATGCCGCCAGGTCCCACATGTTCCTATTTCCTTTAAAGCTACAAGGTCAAATATATTTTTTTCTCAGTCTCCAGATTGTGGGTCAGCATGTCATCCTAGCCAATGGTGCCATTTTATAACAAACCACACGTCAACAACATGTCAACAGATGACCGAACAGGTCATAGGAGCATCTCCTCCAAGAAATTATTTAAATGACTTCAGAACTCCAAACACCAAGACCGCCCATCATGTGAGTCCAGCCTCATTATAGACTTCTCCCTTCCCTATATCTTATGGTCTAGCAAAACCAGCCTTCATTGTGTTCTTCACACAGCTCAATATCTCCCATGTCTATGCCTAGAATCCATTCCCTCCTTCCCTTCAGCCTCACAATCTCTTACTGTCTCCAAGACTCTACTCAAATGTCATCTGCTCCATTTGTTCTTTCCTGATCTCTAAAATGGTGAGGGTCCTCCCTCCCTCACTATCCTGCATTTATTTTGTATAGAGTCTATATTTAAATTATTGTTGATGGATCGAGTCATCCCTTCCACCAGTATTTAATAATCTATGTGTTTAGTACTATGTAAGTGCTAAATGTTGGAGATATAAATGAAGATCCTAGACTCTAAGTGAACTTATATTCTTCTACCACCCCAAAGCATTCTGGGGGGTTGTGATCCAGAGAGGAAATTCTCTTAGAAGCGGTCTGCATTCATTTCTGGTGCCAGAGAGCAAAGTGATCTTGATGCTTCCTCAGACTACCAGATACTCTGGGGATGGGCTGTCTACTGAGCTATGGACAGAGTTTCATACACTTCTGCTGCTGGACTCTCCAAAACATGTCTCCCATTTCTAGTTCTTTACTGTGTGACACAGGAGAGACCATGATGAGGGGCAGAGTCTAAATTTTGGGTAAAGGCGGGGTGGGGATGCTTCCAAAGGAAGGAAAATGAGCGGCCGAATCAGGAATCCTCTAGAAGCCAGCCCTAACCCGTGCCTGCTTTCTGAGTTAGTGTAAATCGGGGTTCTCCACCCTTCCAATAGGACTTTGTGTATCAGGTAAAGGGAAAAGTATTTCTAGTTTTCAAATTCAAAATAAATAAGAGAAAGCCCACTTCAAAAATTGTTTGCTGAAAAAGCAGAATTATCCATCACAGATTAAAAGGAGTTGAGACTTCTAAGGGGTTAGGAATGAGAATGGATGAAGAATCAGGGTGTTAACCTGAAATTTACATCAAGGCAAGCCTGGCACCCCATGGCTTCCATAAGCCTCGGGGTGTCCAGCACAGTGCTTTGCGAAAAGTAGGCATGTGGCAAGTGCTTGTTGAATGATTGATTGAATCGATAAATGCTTCCCTTAGGGACCTACTGATTTCCCCTCCTCATCATGGCCCCAGCAGAATGCTGTGCAGGTAACAGACTTTTAATGAACATTTGATGAACAAATGGACTTGATGTTACTTTATTTGAAGCTTTATCCCAAACGTGAGGATGTGAGGAAAAGTCATTGGCTTGCCTCAATGGGCATGGAGCCAGGAGTTCAAGTCCCAGATCTGCGGCTTAGCACCTGTGAGAACTTGAACCAATCCCATCTCTTCTCTGGCCCTCCATTTTCTTATCTATCTATTAGGAGGGTTGAACTAGTCTTCCAGTCTGACACCTAGTTGCCTCAGTTTCCTTCTCATTTGTTACGGATGTTGTAAAGGTGATTTCCATTCAGCTAAGACTTGGATGCTAAGGCCTTTGTACCTTTATGAGACTCTGCAACTTTAAGGCCCCTTCAGTTATGGACAGTGTGAAAGTCTTACAGACACCCCAGGTCTATAGAAGAGCAATAAATGCATGGAGCCAGTCACCTTTCTTTGGGTGACCACTCAGAGTGCCGCCATCTTGGAAATTGGTGATTGTACCTAGAGACTTGGGGCTAATTTACAGATGCTAGGTAAAATGTGGGGAAGGCCGGCATTGTATTAAAAACATGGGCTCAAAATGCCCTAGAGACATTCACAGTTGTCAGGAACAGTGGGTCACAAAGGGAGCCAATCCTGGGTGTTTGAACCTTAGTTGTCTTATCGTATATTGGGGTTTGATGTGCTCCCATGAAGGGAGAGTGGAGTGAGCTGTTTGCAAAGGGAAAGCGACACAACTCAAAGGGAGGGAATGTGTTAAGGAAGCTTTGAAGGGAGGTGGAGTAGAGCCTGGAAGATGGACAGTTCAGTCCAGCTAGTTCATCAATAAACTGCATTAACTTAAAGGCCTCCTTAGAAGGGCTCTATTCTTCCCCCTTCCCCCCAGCTATCCATTTTCAGGTAACAGGATAGCATTTAAGCCAATAACCATATTGCTGCTTGAGATTATGGGAAAATGGCTTCTTTGGATGGCATACTTAGCATCTTCCTTATGGGTTTCTACTTTGGGACCAGATTCTTTTCCAGGCTTAAAAGGCAAAGATCCATCTGGGCATCTTCTGTATACAGGACCAGATTCTGCATGTGTGTCTGGTTGGCTCTCCCCTCCCTGTGAGGCCTGGAAGAACACCTGGGATTGTGGAGTACAAGCCCCTCTCCGGGCCTCTTTGCAAACACTTTCCAAAGGATATTTATGGCGGTACTGGACAATGGAGATTTTATGAAGATCCTGCTGGAGATCTAGTCCCCCCTCTTATTCCTGTCTAAAGGCAAGTGATCAATGGAAAACAAGTGGAACAGACCCAAGAAGGGACCTGCAAAGAGTCTGTTTCTCAACCTGAAGAAGCTTCCCTGTTCTCCTATTGGCGAAGACCAACACATCTGCTAGATGATGACAAGTGGGTGAGAATGTCCTCCCTTCTCCATCTTGGCAAACAATGGAGCTTTTCAGGAAGACTCTCCCCCGCCCCCAACATTACCATGTTGACTTAGAGTCAAAGATATTTAGGGCTGAAGACCCTTCTGAAATTAGTTTAGTCCAATCTCAGCATTATGGATGTGAAAACACTCTTGCTGCTTCAGAACCCAGTGGCCATCTCCAGCCCAAGGCCAAGTTTAGCCTCTTTCTTTCTATCAGCTCTCTTAGTCTCTAGAGTAGCAGAGGCCTTTGATCCTTGGACTTTGGAAGACCACCTGTGCCTTCAATTACCAGAGCTGATATTTCTAGAGCCCTTTGCAAAACATTTTATAGACACAACATCATGTGACTCTGAAAACAGTCCTTGAAGCTATGTGCTCTTATCCCCCATGGCACAGATGTGAGGCTGGGAGAGAATTTGCTTAAGGATAAACACTTAGCGTCTGAAGCAGGATTTGAAGGTGGGTCTTCCTGACTCCAAGTCCAAGGTTCTTATCAAGGATCTACATCCTTGTCATGGTTCCCTGGATCATTAGGTGCAGATATTCCTAAAACAAGCCTCCCCCTGCTTGGGGCACGCAATGCCTTGGACCAATCCAATACTGCTCACCATGTCTCAAGTTGCCTTATCTATCTACAACAAGCTCCGGGGAAGATTTATCCTCCCTCGCTTCATCCCTTTCCCCCTTTTCTTCCTCCTCATTCCCCTTTCCTTCCTCTCTTCCTTTTCTTACTTTCTCCACCCAACAGTTCTCCACTGTTACAAAATGGGCATTTCTAAAGCCTTCTCATCCATACTGTTTTTCCAGACCACTTTTCTTTTCCCAGAGGTTGCTGGCAAGCTCTGGGGTCTGGGTCTCAAGGATCTCATCGGGATGGGAGTTACTCCTCTACTGCTCCGGTCTTCCCTGACTTGGTGCGTTAGGTAGGTTGGCAGGGGTAATCTCTGGCTCCCTCTGGGCTGACCTGCTAAGCTTCCTTGCCTTTTGAAGGATGCAGGAGGAATGAAAGAAGAGATTGGTTTTATAGAGAATACTCCTCGCCTCCAACCTTCCCTTCTCTCAAGTTTTTTGCTCGAAGCCATGACCGACAACTCTGGATGAATGGGAAAGAACGTTAGCCACAGGGAAGAAGGGCCAGAGGGGTAGCTCTGAGCCTGGGGTCAGGCAGCCACCCTGAGAGTGGCAGGGTGCAGACAGATGGGTGGGGGGAGGCTGGGGACGTTGCTCTGAATCCCCAGGTGTGGAGCCTGGCTGATTGCTCCCACCGTGGTCTTATCCAAACAGAAGAGATGGGTATATCTTGAGGGAGGATGAAAAGTGAGGGGAGAAAAGGGAGCAGGAACAGAGAAAGAGAGGAGGGTGAGGGCATGTGGCACTAAGGGATGAGGAAAAGAGAGCAGACACTAACCACAAGATTGGTGAGGTGCAAAGATGGCATGCTCAGACCAAAGAAAAGCCTTTTAAAAGGAAGACAAAAGTGAAATAACCCCTCCCCCCGATTTTGCTAAAGCTTTGTAGAGAGAGCCAGCAGCTAAACAAAGAAAGAAACTAAAAAAGGATATGTGAAAAAAATCAAAGACAAAGGCCCCAATTATCAACCAGTCAGAACACAGTTCATGGGAAATGTGGCCTGCACAGCTGCTGCCCGGGGATGCCCATTCTGAGCGCAACCAAAAAGATTCGGGAGATTCAAAATAAAGGCCCTCCAGAGACACCCCACAACGGGGGCTTGGGGAGGAGCTTCTTCTTTGGTTGATTTTATTCATTTTGTCACTTTTGTCCAATCTCAGATTTCCCAAGTGGAAAAAAGAAAAAATGGGAAGAATCCAGCTCTTTCTGTCGGAGACTGCAGGAGCCTACATGCCATCTCTTGCCTGTTCCCGGGCCCTTCTTGTTCTGGGCTCTCTTTCCCCTCCCAACACCCTTCATTCTGAAATTTTCTTTTGCCGGAGAAGGGAACCCTCAAAGCTGTGCCAGGTATTAAGATAGACAGAGCTAGAATCTGGTCTCTGGAAAATTGATAAACCAAATCGACTCTGCTCAGAGCCTTCCCAAAAGCCATCTTCTCCCTAACTTTCTCCAACTTTTACTGTCTTTTAAGAATCCTAGACAGCAGACCCTCAGGAAGAATCTTCCTATGGAGCCTAGCTGGAAAGTCCAAACTAATTTTTGTCCATTTCAAGAGCTTTCCTAAGGACAGAGCCAAATAGAGTCGAGGCTATCAAGACCACCATCTTTCACAAATTGATCAGGCTCTGTGACTGTGACACTGCTTTTCCAGAGGGTCACTTGAAAGCTGATTATTATTCCAGATTTGAAATGGTGAAATCACAATTTATTGACCTTCTCTACTAGATAGCTCCCAGGCTGAACTCAAACCAAACCAGTGGAGGTTTCCCAATCTAGCCTAGTGATTGGGAAAAGAGCTGTCTTGTCTTTTCTCCATGACCTGGACCAGAGGAAGTATGAGTTCAACTTCCAATGGTTGTTCTGTTGGAGAAAACACTCTACTCTCTGCAGCCTAGGTCCCGTGTGGGTCTTCTGAAGATTTCTGTTTTTTTTTCCCTCTGACATAATAAAGTTCCTTTTACTTCTCACACAATAAAATGCCCAAATGTTGTAATTTCCCCTTTGGATTGGCCTTCCCTTCTGCTACATCAATCACAGGGCTAGAACTGAAAATGACCTACGTTTTGTTCCAGAGGAGAGAACTAGGACCCAGAGAAATGAAATGATCAGTCCCATCAGGGAGCGAGTGACAAAGTGAGACTAGGAATCTGGGTCTTTGACTTGAAGTCCAACACTGGTTTGCCTCTCCTCTCTTATTCTCCACGGACCTAATAATGTCCCACGTGCCATGTGACTCATCGTGAGCAAATTCCTCTCAGCCTGGATAGCCGTCCACTTGCTGTTCCTGGTGATAACTGATGTTTCTAAAGCACTGGTCTACAAAGCCCTTTCATCCAAGTGAGTCCCTCTAAACCTTGTGGCAACTCTGTGATCACTATGACAAATATCCCTATTCCCATTGGATAGATGAAAAAATTGAATCCTAGAAGGGACATTCAATGACTTGTCAAAGGTCACAGAACTAGTTTGCGGCAGAGTTGAACTCAAGTCTCTTAAACTTGTGTTCTTTCCACCATCCAGGAAACATAGCCCTGAGATATCTCTCTCTCATATATACATATGTATTTCATATACATATATCACATATATTCACACAGATATATCTATGTATCTATAAAAAACACATAGACATGTATGTGTGTGCATATATATGTATATGTACAGAATACCTACTTTTTTTTCTTGGTGTTTTTTCAGGTCTTTATTCCCCTTCTCACAGAGGCTCCCTTCCAATGTCATGGGCTCTGGTCTCAGGCTCATAATCACTAGCATTTCAATTATTCCCAATATAGGAAAAGATTAATTATTTATTGCTAATTTCAGAGCCTGCATCTCCTGGGGTTCGTGAGAGCTTTCAGGAATAAAATGAAAGTAGCCTCAGTCAAGAATCTGAAAGCTGAGTTTCATACATGCTATCAATTCCATTATTGATAAACAGAAAGGCACAAATAGTGACTAGAAGCATAGCTTTGGGACTGGGTCTGAGCCCGGTTTTGGAGACATGCTGGCTGTGTGACTTTGGGCAAGCCTCTCATTCTCAGAGTGCCCCAAGTAACTCTCGAAGACTAATCCATAAGCTAAGTTACCGAAGCTATCCATGCTCATTGGCAGAGGGAGTGTCCACACTGGGAGTTCCCCGTGCCAATGAAACCACACACTGAGAGCAAAAAAAGTGATTAGTTCCTAAGACCAAGGTACTAAGAGCCATGTTTCCCTATTGACCACAGCTCCTGCTTCTTGCTGCCTCTCACCAATATTCTTCCTTGACCGAGCTCTGCAATGAATTCTGTCAGACTCTGCTGAACGGCAACTACCCAAGCCAATCGGCCACTTCCCATAATTCCTAAAGACTCCGTGTCAATCGCCATGTCGATGGCCCTGCTGCCTCCATGTTGGAAATGGTTCTGCTCTGAAGAGATGCCCCACGCCCTTGGGCTCTTGGGGCATCTGAACGGGAGGATCATAGCCCTAAATATCTATGGAATTGGTGCCCTTTCAGATCCAATCGTGCTCAGACGGCAGTTCCCTCATGCGAAAGAGCTAGTTCCCTCCCAGCATGCTCTCCTGAAACCTCACCAACCTTCCTACTAAACTGAACAGGGGGGAGCGGTCGTAAAATGGATCCCGGCCACCATCACACAGCGAGCACTCTGGAAAGATGTCTTCCTCGAAGTCCTCCTCCTCCTCCTCCTCATCCTCCTCCTCCTCCTCCTCCTCCTCCTCCTTCCCCACATGCTGCTCGTCAGCAGGCTCGGTGATGTCGGAGTCGGGGTTCGAGAAGGTGGGGGAGGGGGTGAGATCAGCCATGCGCTCGCTCATGCATGTGTTGAAAAGAGGAGAGCTGTTGCAGCCAGAGACATCTGAGCTGAGGTTAGTACAAGATAGAAGAGAGGTTAACACCAGCTATTCCAAATTGAGCAGGATAGAGAAGGAAACAAAAAGGTTTTTTTTTTTTTCTAAAAAAACAAAACAAAACAAAAAAATAAAACAACTCAAAACCAAGAACGACAACAATGACAAAAAAAAAAAAAAAAAAAAACACCATAGAAATGCTGTTGTTAGAGATGGGAAGAACAAAAATATCCCCCCCGCCCGGCACCTCACACAGAAGCTGCAAGAGCTGTCAGCTGGCAGGATCAAAAGAGAACAGTTCAATTTGTGGGATGCCCAGGGTAGACTGGGATTGGGGACGGGCTGGTCCAGACAGAAACACGTTCATTAGAACCACTCCATGGAGGAGTGACCCCAGAGAGGCCCTCCTGTTCCCAGGCCAGCTAGGGCCTGGCCTCTACTTCAGGGCTAGACGTCAAGGGAGAAGGGTCGGGTTGATAAGACCTTTGAGGTGACAGCCCCACACCCTTCCGATCCCAATGCAGAAGGCATGGGTGTGCACGTGATTCATACAACACGGAGATGGATGCTGGCAGCCCAGTGAGAACACACACAAAGACACACATGGCCGAGGACGCAAAGCCCGTCTGTGAGTCATGGATGCCGACCAGAAGTGAGGGCCCGGTCAGACGCCCCCCCCCTCCCTTGACCAATGAAGAAGCTGCTATAGGTTCCTGGTCGGGTGTGGCCAACGGTACAGCTTCCACCGCTGGTGTTGCAGATGGTGAGTGCGCTCTGGGGCTCCAGGGAAGGGCTGAGCCATTCAGCTCCCCTCAGGGTATGTCATTCTCCCTCACTGGCTGCCCCCAAACCCACTCTCTGCTCACCCCCGACAGAACCCTGGGCTTATTGTTATGTCAATATAGAAACTGGTGTCTTCCAAGTGCAGGGTTTTTTGTACTTCTGTGAGAACGCTCCTTCGTTCTGTTCCTGTCAGGGGAAGGCAAGAACGTTCTCTCACCTGCCAACCAGCCGGAACCAAGGGAATCGGTCGTAGAAAGGGTCCCCGCCAGTCACCACGTTGTCACAGTCCTCAATGACACTGGAAGGCACCTCGGCAGCCCGATCGTACATCTCGCGCATCAAGTCCAGTCTCTGCCTATTGTGAGAGGAGGCAGGCCCTGAGCCGGTGCCAGGGGCAAAGGCCCCAGGGCCTGACCGACTATCCACAGTGGTGGGAGGGGGGCTCAAAAGGCAAATCTTGAGACAGAGGGTAACTCAGTTAATGGTTGAATGGGGTGGGGGAAGAGAAGAGGCCCCATGACACGGAGCAATGGGGAGGAAACACTTTCTCCATACCCAGAGGCTGGCAGAGTGGGACAAACTTCAGGTGTTCCACACCCATTATTCAGCGTGAGGTCACCCAACTCACCTTCAAGATTGGGGGAGAGACATAAATGTCTCTAATGCCTTGAAAGAACTGACCCAAGATGACCACATCACAGACTCAGAGAGAAAGGAACTGAGAGGTTAACTGCCTCGTTTTTCAGATGGGGAAACTGAGGCCCAGTGGTTAATTGACTCACTTAAAAGTCACATAGTGTCACAGGAAGAGTTTGAACTCATGGTCTCATGGAATCACCCTCTACCCTGATGGTTTAAGGCCAGGGAAATCGGGGTTCAAGACCTGCCATCGACACATACAAGACCTTTAATTCTGGGCAAGGGACAACTTCTGAAAGCTGCAAGCAACTCGGTAAGATAGTTTACGACCCAGTTGCCAATTTCCGTAGCTGGATGGAGTTTGCGTTCCTTGTCCCAATCAGTGTCCCAGACTGAATTCACATCCCCCACCTTGGTTTTGGATTTTCCCTTTGGGTGAAGCTCATGCAAAAGTGTCTGGAAGGTTGGCTAAGAGAGAAGGCTCAGCTCGGTGGATCCCCTGGGCCAGGCTTTTCCAGGCTCTCCTCAGCTCAATCCTCGCTCCCACCACAATGGGTATTTGCTTCTCTTGGCCTGGCTGGTAGAACAAAAGTTCCTTGGGGGCAGCGCACAGTAGGTGCTTCATTGTTACATTGAGCGAGTGACCCTTGAATGCTCATTTTCACCTCCAAATCTGAAGGGGCCCAAGCTGCCAGGACACACGTCTTGGATGGCCTCCTTTTTCTCCAGTCAACTAACTACCTTCACTGAAATCAGACGCCTGCAATAAGGAAGACTTTGTGTCCGATTCTTCCTGGCCCCATCTGGGATTTTCTCAGCAAAGACACTGAAGTGGTCCGCCATTTCATTTTTTGGTTCATTTTAGAGATGGGGAAACAATCAAACAGAGCTAAATGACTTGCTAAGGTCACAAAACTAATATTTGAGCCAGATTTGAACTCAGAAAGAGGACTCTTCTTAACTAGAGACTTGGAGCCCTATGTCCTGGGCCATCTAGCCACCTTAGACTTCATTATCCAAATCACCAGAGAACAGCTGGGTTGGTGTGGGAATGGGCTGGATTTTTGCTCCTGTGTTAGCTCCTTTACAAGGAGCTAACCCGGTCTTTTGATTGGAATTTTGGAATTTTGGGCAAGATCCTCAAGATCCACAATTCCCCCTCTTCTATTCAAAGAATCGGGCACCCTAAAAAAGCCTTGGCTGGACTTGAATTTTTTGGAGGTAATGGAGCCTGTCAGCATCTGCTATTTGGGGGGCATCAAAAGGTAGTGAAAAGAGCACGGGCTCCAGTTGGAGCATCTGTTCAAATTCCATCTCAGATGGTGGTGATAACGTGTGATTCTGGGCAAGCCACTTTCCTCCTCTGAGCCTCAGTTTACTCATCTGTAAGATGAAGGGGCTGAGCCCCAAGCCCCAAGGTCTGTATGTTTCTTCAGCTTGTCCAAATCACACAAGGACATTTCCCAAGCCCATCTCTGCCCTGCAGTTCTACAGCCTGCTTTCAACCCCAAAATGTGGAAGCCGCCTCCTGAGTGGCCATACTTTCTCCTCCAGCCTCCCCCTCCAGGATCATCGTCCTTCTTCGTCCCCTGGTTCCTACCTCAGTTTCTCCAGTGTCCAGTAATGAGTGGCCCCGTTCTTCTGATCCTGGACCTCGATGGCCACAATGGTGCGTGGGAAGGGCCGTTTCTCTCTTTCTTTGGCAGCATCAGGAGGAAGCAAATCCGGAGGTAGGGGGGAGTAGAGCGTGTCCGTGAGGAGAACAAACTGGAATTGGACCTGGTGACAAACAGGGAGGAAAGTCCAAGCATCTCCAAGCTGCTGGGATCGCCAGCTGAGAGAGCACCTCCCCCTTCCCTTCCCCTTTCCCCCTCTCCTCCACAGCATGGCAGCCAGGGGCTGGATATAAGGTCTTGGGATCTTCCCAGGAAGCTGAGAGTATATTGTTAGCGGGCTCCCATTTCCCCTGCCTACCTGGGAGAGGGCCAGCTTCCCATCTCAGTCATTTTATTCAAGTGATTATCCCCATCCCCACATCAAAGATCTAATTCCTTCCTGGGGCCAAGGGCTTTGCAACACTGGGGAAGCACTGAACGTCTCCACCTCCAGGGCACAGAGCACAGAGGATGTCACCATGGGCCCAAGGACATTTTAGTTGGGAGGATGTGAAGCCAGTGAGCCCTGGATCTTAACCGTCACTGGGGTGATATTTAGGGGCCATTATGGATCTTTGGCAGGGTCACTAAACTCTCTCCCGTAGCCTCAATAGAGGAAGTCAGCCCAGAGCAGAAGGTGGCGAAGGGAAATGGAGAAGGACCAGATGCCTATGTAGGACAGCAACTGGGATGCGGGGGTGGGGACTTGGAGATGAAGGGACAGTTTAACTTTGTCTGGGTCCAGACACTCTAAGGGAATGATGGCCCCCCCGGATGCCGGCACCACGGGTCCGAGCCTTTGTGCTGATCCAAACTCTGAAAAATAAGGAAGCTCGACCCCAGCTAACGCTTACCTTCTTCTTTAGCTCCACGCTGATGGCATTGGCTTCTTTGAGGAAAATGGCATTGCCCCACAAGAGGTCTCTCAGTGATGTGAACTGGTACCACTTCCACTTCCTGAAGGCCCAAAGCGCCAGCTCAAATTCCCTCTCTGTCCACTGGACTGTCAAGAGAAAAAACAACTCCCATGGTCATTCCAGGGAAGGGCAGCTGTCTTCCAGGAGGAGGCTACAAGGTACCTCCCACCACTTTCTCCTTCAAGAGTCTGGCCCAGAACAGGAACAATTAATGGCCGCTTGTTGAAGTAGATAGACTAAGAAAAGATGGCGGAGATTCAATAATCTTACTAAACAATACACAGTGAGCAAAAGAAATTAAAGACAGCGAATAGGCTGCAGACTGGAAGAGAAGCAGGGCTATTAGGAAAGCCAAATCACACTGTTGCATCTTCAGCGGCAGAAGTACCAGGAGGGACTTTGTGCCATGGACTGAGGCGCTCATGAAACGTAAGGTATTCCAGGACAAACCTCCATGGAGCTGAATGGAACTTAGAGGCAAGGAGTCCACACCTTCATTTTAGAGAGAAGGAAATGGAGGCTTAGAGGCTGTCCTGTTTCACCATTTGACCTTTATTCCCTCTGTAATGACACATTGGCCAGAGCCCCCTCCCCTTCCTTAGCTGTACAATGAGAAGATGTCTAGGATCCCCTGGGAGCTCTTGATCCTTTCCTTTCATGGGTCATTACCACTGGCCCATTAGCTACCCCCCTGACACATATTAGGCTGGATGATGCTGAGCAGGCAATACAGTCTTGAGCTCTGGACCAGCAGTGTCCAGCTCAGATAGAAAAGAATCCTTGAGCACAGCATGTCAACTTAGAAAACCACAAATTAATATTACCTATGTCATAGTGTATTCTTATTTCTGTTGTGAAATATTTCCCAATTACATTTTCTTCTGGTTCTGGATATACCACAGAGTGCCGTAGACCTGGGTTCGACACAAATGCTCCAGGAAACTCTCTGTGACTGCAAGTTACAGAGAAGCTGCTGGCCAGCACTGGCAGAAAGAATTTCCTTTCCCAAGAGTCTTTTACACTAGTATCTGTCCCTGTCTCATTACTACTGGCCCTTTCGCAGCCTTTTCTCTTCTACTCAGAACCCCAGAGCCAGCAAGAATCTTGGAGTTTTCTGGTCCAGGCCACAGGGGAATAAGTATTCCTTCCTCAATATCCCCAATCAAGAGTCATTAAGGCTCTATGTGAAGCCCTTTAGTGTGGGAGCCTACCATCTCCTGAGACAGCCTGAGCCTCTCACAGAGAAAGAACTTTGTCACCAGAACCTTGTCTCCATATTAAGCCCAAATTTGTTTGGGGCTTCTTCACTTAGAATTTTGTCACCAGAACTTTTGTCTCCATATTAAGCCTAATTTTTTTTGGTCCCTTCCACCCCATCCCCATTCCTAGATGAACCTAAAACCAGGAAATATGACTCCTGTTTTTAATTTCATTGGGCATTCTTCACTTAGAAGTTTGTCACCAGAACCTTTATCTCTACTGTAAGCCCAAATTCATTTTTTTGCTCTTTCCACCCATCACCATTCTTAGATGAACCTAGTAACCAGGAAATGTGGCTCCTCTTTTCAATTTCCTTGGGCATTCTTCACTTGGAACTGCTCTATAATAGGGAAAATACTTCGAATATTGTCCCTTACCTTCATCTTCAGGCTCTTCCTCCTCTTCATTGACTTCTGGGTAATACCTGGAATCCATCTGCTTTTGCAAAGCCTCGAGCTTACTCTCATAGTCCTTGGGGAGAAGAAAGGCCAAGTGACCACTCTGGCCTTCGCCATCCCATGATCCCTTGTCCCCAACCCAGGTCATTGCAGGCAAACTATCAAAGGCTTCTGGGTGGGGTCTCCCATTAAATAGGGTCTGAGAAATCAGAGCACTTTGTGGAAATTATCCTAAGCTACTTTTTAGCTCAGAGGTCACTTCAATGGTTAGCTCAACAGTTACGTCAGGAAAACCCCAACCAAGAGGCTTGCTGTCCTCCGAGGGCCAGGGCAAGGGGCGGTGACTCCCGTACCAGTCTCTGCTGCTCGAGGAGGTAGTTGGCTTCTTCCCTCTCCTTCCGATATTGGTCTTCAAGTTCCTGGAGTCTGAACCAGAAGGGACAGAATGAAAAATTGAGACAGTGCAGACAGCGTTGGTTTGTTTTTATGATGGCGATGTGATGTAGCAGAAAGGGTGGCACACTCAGCATCAGGGAGACTAGAATTTTGAATCCCCATTCTCATTTTTATTAGACCTGGGACCCCAGACAAATAACCAAGTTCCCTCAGCAGCAGATAGTTTTCTAAGACCTGGCTAAGTCATAGGCAGGTTATGACATATAAAGATGAAGGAAGTTCTCACAATGGGACATCTCCACATTTATTAAAGCAGAAATCCTTGATGTATTTGCATAATAATAATCATATTGATAATAATTGAGGGAGAGGTGCTTGGATTTGTGATGTCATTGGCAAAGTGTTTTCCTGGTCAACACATCTATTCTCCCAGTTCAAAAAAGCACCTTTTCTGTAACTTATAGAGAGCTACTTGGAACTCTCAGAAGTTTGGTGACTTGCCCAGAGACACATCCTGGATGTGTCACAGGTAAGACTTGAATCCAAGGTCTTCCTGAGTCAGACCCTGAAACTACTAATGCATCTTGATTTTCTCTTTCTTTTTCTTTTTGCTGAGGCAATTAGGGTTAAGTGATTTCTAGGGTCACACAGCTAGGAAGTATTAAGTTTTTGAGGCCAAATTTGAATTCAGGACCGGTGCTCTAACCACTGTATCACCCCCATGCCCCATGCACAATACTCTCTGTAGTGCAGAGCTGCCCCATGCACCTTGATTTTCAATACTAATAATGCTAGGTTCTTAGAAACCTATCCATGCCTATCCCCATCCCCCATCCCATCCCATTCCCACCCCCCACCCCATTCCATCTCATTTCATCCAATGCCGTTCTCATCCCCCATCCCACCCCATCCATCCCCACATCTGTCCCTTCCATCCCATCTCCACCCCCATCCCATCCCATCCTAACGCTGCTCACCTCTGTTCCATCTCTTGTTTCATATCAATGCCTTGCTTTTCGAGGAGCTCTCTCTGGGCAAAGGCCCAGTCCACTGGCTCTGCGGGAGTCTCTGCGCATGGGGTCCGTTCACGCTCTTGCCGAGCCTGCTCAGGATGGTTGAATCGGAACACGTGACTCTTGCCCATGATAATGCGGTTTCCTGTCAGCAAAAGAAGGGGCAGGATTAGGCTGAGATAGTCGGGAGGACCCCACGGTATAGGGTGACCAAGGAGAAGCAGAGCAGCCTGTCAGGGCAAAGGGGGCTGGGAAATCAAACCCTGTGCTCAGCCCTGCTCGCTACATAAGAAAGCATCTGCATCTGCTGCTACGAATGTAGCCAGGATTTTGTGGAACTGTTGCTCCCCTGTCCACCCCCTCCCCTGAAGGTTTCCCTTCTCTGCACTACAGAGAGTATTGTGCTTGGGGTTAAAGAATAGTTTCACTCATACAAGACAGGGGAGGTACGGCTTCTTAGCATTTTGCCTGAAAAAAAGATCCAGGGTCTGCAAGTTCAACACGAGTCATTTAGAATGATAGGAAAGTTAAGAAAGTTGATTCTAAGCTCTAAAGGAGATATCAGATCCATGTCTAAGAAGGTGCTAGTCCCACTTTACTCAGCCCTGATCAAACCTATGGGGAGTGCCGTGATCTTTTGGGAGCATCACTCTTTAGGAAAGACATTGATAAATTGGAAATCATTGAGAGAATGGTGGCCAGGATAGTGGAGAAACTTGGGTTCATTCCTCATGACAACTGCCTTAAAGGAAGCCTGGAGAAGAGAAGACTTAAGAGGAGCAATAACTATCTTAAGATGCTTGAATGGCCATCATGGAGAAGAGGCTGGCCTTGCACAGGCTACAATTAAGTACAATAAGAAGTGAAGAAAGGGTGTTTGGGGTTAGAGATCAGCATATCCTTCCTAACCATCAAAGGACACAAAAAAGGAAAAATGAACTACCTCAAGAAATGATGATAGGAATTGTAAAAATAATTTTGAGGAAAGTTTCTCCAATAAGGCTTCATTTCTCAAACATAAAGGGAACCAAGTCAAATTAATAAGAAATAAGAGCCATGCCCCAATTGATAACTGATCAAAAGATATGATCTACATCCAAAAGGCTATAAATTCATGTATATCCCTTGACCTAACAATACCATTATTAGGTATGAATCTTAAAAGATTTTTTAAAAGGGAAAAAGACATATATGTACAAAATTTATAGCAACTCTCTCTTCAGGGCAAAAAATTGGAAATTGAGGGGATGCCATCAATTAGGGAATGGCGGAATAAATTGTGGTGTGTGATTATGAGGGAATTGTCTATGTGAAATGATGAGCAGAATGCTCTGAGAAAAAAAACCTGGAAAGTTCTCCATAGACTCAAGCAAAGTGAAATGTATTGTAAATAAAGTAAGAGCAAATGTTCTGGGATCATGAGCTGTAAATGACTTTGCTGTTCTCAGCAATACAATCATCCATAACTACTCTGAAGGATTAGGATGAAAAATTCTACCCATATGCAAAGAAGGAAACTGATTGTGTCTGAATACAAGTAGAAGCATTCTCTCTCTCTCTCTCTCTCTCTCTCTCTCTCTCTCTCTCTCTCTCTCTCTCTCTTTCTCTCCCTCCTTTTTCTTTTACTTTATTTTTCTTGGGATTTTTTAGGGTGGGAGATCTATATTTTCTTTCACAACATGACTTTTATTGAAATTTTGCTGTTCATTAGAAATATTCAGACAAAGGCTGGAGAGCTCACTCATGGGGAATTGTTGAGGGCACTCAAAGATGAGTCAAGCTAAATTCTATATTAACATTCTGTGATTCTATATCTTTATATTTAACCCAATTAGACAGCATCTCGTAGGGTCCACCCCAAAGTTCAGGCTTATTTAGATCTTTTTGGATCCAGGCTCTGGCATCTCCCTCCAAAGATGTTGTCATGTACAAATCTGCCAAGCAAGCTATCTATGCCTTTTATCCAAGTCATTGATCAAAATCTTTATTATGTTATAGAAATGCGTCTTTTATTCCATAAATTAAAAATAAATGAATAAATAATTTACAAAACTCTTAGATCACACTCAGTCTGGCTCAGAGCAGTGGAGCACTCCCTCAGAGTAAGTCTTCAAGGCTGCTCTTTGAGAATCAACATTTGGCAATTCTAGATTAAGATCATCGTATCATTGTCTAGCACTTATTTTTCTATCAGCATGACATGAGAGACTTGGTTAAATGCTTTAGGGAACAAAACAAAAATTTTATGTTTCTCCCTTATGAGGGAAAGTCTCAGTTCTCAGTACTATTATTGTAGTTATGATATCATTTATAGACCTACAATCTTCTCTATTAGAATGGGAACTCCATGAGAGCAAGGATCACTGTCTTATGGATGCATCTATGGATCTCTCACAGGACCTAAGCACATGACCTTGCCCATAAAAGCCATCTGATAACCAATTATTGAATGAATGGATTTCCATGTGATGAAAATTTAGTTAATGGTGGTAGAGGTTCTCATTCCTCCCTTTGGGGTTCCTACCCCCAGAGAGAAATAACTTACCAGATCGTAGAATGCTGGGTTCTGTCACTTTTTTGCCATTGACATAAGTGTCTGCCCCTTCACATGGTTCCAGCGTCACCACTGCTACAGGACAGAAATAAAGAAAAAACAAAAAGGGGAGAAAGAGAAGAAATGGAAACAATGTGAGTGGGGGGTTGTGGCTCCTTTCTTGTCCCAGAGACAATACTCATTGGTATGTACTTTTTTTCAGAGTTAGAAGATCTGAGTGGGGAGGGCATTGAATGTGGGGACACTCTAAAGACTGTTAAATCAGTCTTTAGATCAGTTTAGATCAGTTTGAATCAAACTGAGTCTGACTGAAAGGTCATGTAAGTCTTCCCCAAATGGGGAACAGGGTAGATTTTCAGATTCCAGAGGAATCAGTCTCTTTGCAATGACATCTCTGGAAGGCATGTGACTTCTCTAAGTCTCTGTTCCTTCCTCCTTAGCTTGATGTGTGCATTGTTCTCATAAGGACAGCAGAAGTGGCCTTGGAGTGAGAGAATTTGAGCTAAAACACTGACTACCCCACTTCCTACTTCCAGGACCTTGGACCGGCAATATATCTCCATCCCACCATACAATGAGGAGTCTGGATGATAGAGCCTCTGAGGGTGATTCCAGCTCTGAATCATGTGATCTGGGGTTAGGGGCACAGGACCTATGGAGGTAGCAGCCAATTTGTATTTCCAGGTGCATAGAAGTTATTGGTTTGACATGAAAGTAAACTTAGGTTACATGGAAGGAGGCAGAGTGATGACATGGACAAAAGACTTTTGAGTTGGACAAAGAGCCCAAGATTTGGTGCCAAAGGGCCTGGACTTGAATCTTGGCTCTGATGTCAAAGATGATGACTCTGGGTCAGTTTTTCCTTCTCTGAGCCTCAGTTTTCTCATTTGTAAAATTCAGAAATTGAATTAGATAGCCTGTGAGGTCCTTCCTCAATCTGGATCTATTCCTCTGCGACACAAGTCTGGACCTCAGCTTGCTCTTCTGTAAAATGAGGGGGTATCTCAAGTCCCCTCTGGATCTAGATCTGTGGTCCCAGAATAAGAGCTGAGAGTGATACAGCTTCTTGAGGTTTGCAAAGCACTTCCTTCCCATTGGCTCAATGGATCCTTAAACAACCCTGGGAGGAGTGGGGTACAGAAGGTATTATCATTTGTATTTTATAAAGGCAGAAACTGAGACCCAGAAAGCAAAAATGGCTATCTAAGACCACACAAAAAAGTGACAGCAGGATTTGAATCCAGATCCTATAACTTTAGAGCTAGTGCCCCTACATGATTATTCTTACTGAATAGAGTCAACCAGGACTTTGGAAAGGTCTTATAGCACAACCCAGGTGTGTGTGTGTGTGTGTGTGTGTGTGTGTGTGTGTGTTCCTTTGATACTGACACTGGCCATGATTTGGTTCTGCTTTAAGAATCTGAGATGTCAAATATGTGAGTCCCCATTATGGGCGCCAAATCATTATTCTGTGTAATTATGGAGGATTTTCCCCTAAGCACTGACATAAAACCAAAAATTTCCTAGTGATCCCACACTCACCATAATCAGCACTTATTTATCCAGGACTCACTCAGTCTCCTGGTGCCTTCAGGCAGGATTGGGGATGTAAGAATATAGATTTAAGGCTGGACTGATGTTCAGCGCTTCATTTTTACAAATAAAGAAACAGAGGCACAGACAATGATTTGCCTAGCTGGCAGGTGAGGGGAGATTTCAAGCAGTTCATCCTGCTTTTATGTCCATGCCATCAGGTGGCTGTCAATCTTAGGCAGAAGTAGTGAAGACGGGCATCCAAAAGCACATTCCCACTCTTCTGCCACAGTGCCTGGAAGCTACCCTTTCTGAATCATTTCTTTGGGCTCAAAGATCAGAAAATACTGGATCTGGGATGGGCTTTAGATACTGAATCTTCTCCTTCCCCAGATGAGGAAATGGGAAGACTAGAGCCTTGGAAGATCAGACAAAAGGTAGCAACAAAGTTGGGAAGAATAATCAAATCCCAACCTCTGGGGAAAGCCCAGAGACAAACTTTTGGCATAATTTTGCCACGCCCTGCTTTGACTGAAGGCCTGGTCAGCAGCTCATCTTGGGAATAAAAATAATTTTCTCTCCACAAAATTCACACTTTTATGCTCCTTTTGTATTCAGATTTGTTTATCCCTATCAAGGGGGGAGCTTACTATATTAAGAGTCAGCAGACACGGATCTAAATGGTCACACTTGATGGGGCTGTAAAGTACTGCTGGGTATCAGGAGTTGGGGCCATTTTCATGGTTGGACATGCCCGTTCCTCTCGGGCCAAAAACCATGATGACCTTGTTACCTGTTGGTATCTACTATGAGGTGATTAATCCATGACACCCGATGAACCAATTCAAAGAAATTTAGGGCAGAGGGCTACCACAACAAATCTATCCTGGATTTGCAGGTTTCACAGGAGTTAGACTTGGAAGGAGAGGTCCTCTGAGAGAGAATCTCACACATCATCAATCCAATCCCCAAATTTTGGGGACCTAGGGAGGTAGAATTAACCCAAAATCCCACAGCAAATCAGTGGTGGCACTGGAATTTATAGAATGATAGGACTTAGGGCTGAGGGGGACTTTGGAGGTCAATGTATCCAACCCCTTCATTTTATAATTCGGGGAATTAAGTCAGCAAGTGTAAGTGCCTTGTCAAAAATTACTTGGCAAGCTAGTGGCAGAGGTGGTGGTTATAGGATTTAGTGGGGTAAAAAGGTAGATCTTAGATATCAAGAAATCTCACCCCTTTCTCTTAGAACTAACTGAAGTTCAGAGGGAGAAATCCAAGTCAATTGAGATTGGAAATTATTCTTTACCTCTCTTAGTAAAATCCTAGACCTTGTATCCAGTTGTTCCCACTGCACACAGATTGACAAATAGGAAGCGGTTATCTGCTCGTTCTCACAAGTACACTGCACTCACACTAAAAGACACACCAACTGCGCCCATATCTCTACAGAATGCACCCAGGGCAGGCACCTTCCCCAGCCACTCCTTTGGTTTACAAAGGGCCATCCCCTCAGCAGGCAGCAGTGCAAGCACAATTCCTTATCCCAAGGCTTCTTTTTCTCTCATTTTTTCCCACTGCTCAGAGTATGGGGGACAGAGAGCAATGAGGTACCATACACATTTTCTTTCCCCCCCCAACATTTTCATTGAGACATGCCTTGGCAAGAAACTCATGCAAAGGGGTGATAAGTATCTGACTTCTTTGAGGGAAATGAGATGGAAATTTCCAGGCCCATGTCTGATCCATCCATAAAATCAGGTTGCATTTTTATGGAAAGGAGGCTGGTGAAAACTCTGGGGGTGGCTCTTGCTATCCTAAGATCTCATGATCCTATACTGAGAGTTAACATCAAAGTACTTCTTGGAGCCAGGTCCCCCTCACCAGTCTTCTTGGATACTGTTCTTCCTCCCATGCTCGTGTTCCCACCAAACTTATTTTTAATATTCTTTCCTTCATTTGAATATGAGATCCTTGAGGACAGGGGCCATTTTTTTTTGCTTTTTTTTGGTATCTCCAGTACTTTGCACAGTGCCTGGCACAGTATACACACTTACAAAATCCTTGCTGACTTATTTACTTGTCCAATCAATATTTCCAAAATTTATCCCTTCACTTCCTGCCTTTGAGCATTTGCCCAGACTGGTTGCCCTCCCTGAAATGCTCTGTCTCCTCACTTTCACCTCTTAGAAGCTGTAATTTCCTTCAAAGGTTATGACGAAATTTTACCAATTTCCCTTGGTTTAAGGCCAGAGTTTTTCCATTCTCATCAAATTATCATGAATATCTTTTCTGTGTGTACATTGTCCTCCCCCTTCCAGTAGAATGGAAGATCCTTGAGGGCAAGAGCTCTTTCAGTTTTGTCTTTGTGTCTATTGCACCTGATGCAGTTCTTGGTAAATTCATGATTGTTGGATTGGATTGGGCTGAATTCATGGGCATGATCCCAACATGGCCGTTGGTCAAACAGAAAGGGAGCTCAGAAACTTGAAAGTTATGAGAAAGACAAATAATATCTTCTTGTGAGGGGGGATGTAAAGCCCACAAAACAGCACTGGGCCCAGGGGATACCTTCATTGCCAGCTCTGCTGTCACTTCGGAAAATGCAGTGTTCTTCCTTTATGAAGTGTCCGCTCAGGACGATGTCTTGTCTCCTCTCTCCATCTTCCCGGCCAACTCTAAATACAGAGCCATAGTTGGTTAGCATTCCCTGACTATGATGCACTGGGCTTTACAGAGTGCCCAAAGTTATTCCACCCTCACATCACAGAGAAGGTAACCTGCTCATTGCAACACGATCCTAAGAATCAGAATGAGAAGAATCTTTAAAATGTCCAGCAATGTTTGGATGATCCTTCCCAAGGATTGCAAGGAACAAAACCCAGAAATAGAGGGAACATGAGGGGACTGTCTCTGTATTACTGAAAAGAAGAACTATGTTCCTCCATTGAGGTATCCCAACAAAACGGACTAGAAGGATGTGGACTGGTGTGTGCTTACATTTGTTATTCGTGGGGAAACAGGGAGGGTCCCAAGCCAGAGAAGCAGCTTTCTCCTTCTTAGGAAAGAGAAAACTTCTGAGGAACCCTGATTAGTTTTATCTGGACTGTGTGGCTCAGTTGGCCTGAAAATGCCATCTTCTAGTTGGGTTCCTGGTCTAGTTAAGGCTGGAAGCCTTGACCATGGTGCTGATCCTGTACTTGAGTCAAGTGACAAAACGCTAGAGAAACCACTTCAAATGCTTGAATACTTCATCCTGAGGATGACTTCACACTGTCATCTCTGAATGCAAAACAAGCTTCCTAAAGCATCAGTGAAATGCTTTAGATGAGCAGTCCCTTTCCTTAATGCTTCCCTGACAACGTTCATACATTATAATGTTATAAGCACACTGAAGGTGGAATCAGACCGATTTTTGTTGTTTCTATCGATCTATCAGACCGATTTGCTTTGTTTTGTGGCTTTTGTTTCTAGTTCTTGTATAAAGCCAGCACTTAATAATTGTTTATTGAATTGAATAAGTGATGTTGTATTTTATCTACATGAGGGGAGACCCCAAAGCAAGGAGGAGCCTTAAGTCATCTAGTTAAGTTTCCCCCTTCCCTATAAAACATCAATAGATGCTGTTCTAGGAACACTGCCAGTCTTATGGCAGAACTCCTGGGCTGTGACTGAAGAAGATAAGGGCAATGCTGGAGGATGATAAGGATGGGTCCCCTCCCCCAGTCTATGGGCTTTCAGGTCCTGGCATGAACAAACGGAGTATTACTCTTCACTAAGGAAAAGGAAGCTGCCATTATGGGCCAACTACTTAAACAGGTTGCCAGAAGGCTTTACCGATGGTGCCATCTCACCTGGTTATTCCATCTTTAATGTAGTACAAAAGGCACTCAGACATCAGAGGGTCTTCATTCAGGTTAACAAGATGAGGTGTCTAGAGAGAAGAAAGATTAATACTTTTTCTGCAATCAACTTGTGAAATGACCGTTCATCTGGGGACCTTCCGCCCCTAGCATTGCCAAATTATCTATCTAGTTCCTGCCATTAGTAAAGGAAAGCCTCATTTCTTCCCTAGAGTAGTCAGAGAGAGAAATAGAAAACATCCATAGAAAACCATAACAATAATGGGTTTGCAAAAGAGTTTGAATCCTACAATACAATGAACAATTTCTTCTAAGTTTTCAGCCTAGTCCTTCTGAAGGCCTGTTAATCCAGTCACAAGTAATCCATTGTTTAGGCCCCAGTTTAGCACCACATGCATGGAGGGAAACCTAAGAGCCCAGACTCCTTTGCATGCAGAGTATTCCTCAGGAAAGTCTCTGCTGGACACATAAGAACGTTCTCTGGGTGAGCTCAGCTTCTAGAAATCCAGTTGGAATTCTTCAAGTTCCATAAGACTTCTGTCCTTGGGCCCCAGCAGTCAGCTCAGACCACCAGGCTTCTGTGAGGGTGCAGGGGAATTGCAAAGGGCAGAGAAGTCTTGGATGTGTTTGGTGAGTGAAGGCAAGGTTTGGTGAGTGATGGAGAGGAGAGGACATAATGGAGAGGAAAGGCCACAGCTCTCTGCTAGGGAAGAATCTTGCATGTGGGAAGGATCTCCCACAGATGACCGAGCCCAAACAACCGTACAGAAGTAAAGAAGCCCAAGAGATCGCACATCTACAACGTGGGTCCTGCTGATCTGTAAATGTTTCATTTTCCTCCGATGAAAGTTCTGATATTAAATGACAGGCAGTGAAGAGGGTGGACATTTCTTTAAGTTCATGCTCTGGGACTATGCAAGTATCCTTGAGGGGGTACTCCGCCTTCTATCCTATAGCTATAAGATTATACACACACACACACACACACACACACACACACACACATATATATATACACACAAGATATATATATATATATATATATATATATATATGTTTACATATATATATCCTGTAGTTATAGGATATATATCCTATCTCCTACACATTGTATCCTATAGCTATAAGATTATATATCTATATATCTATACACACACACATATATAGATATAATGTCTACATATATATATATATATCTTGTAGTTATAAGATATATATATATATATATCCTATCTCCTACACATTCTATCCTATAGCTACAAGATTTCATATATATATAGTATATGTATATATATACACAAAATATATATGTATATCCTGTAGCTATTACACACACACATCATATCTCCTACACCTTCTATCCTATAGCTCTAATAGGGAACACTCACTATTTTTGCTAGGTATTCATCTTGGCTTAGAGAATAACTTTCCAAAATCTATCTGCTTGTCCTACTGGAATATGTTATCAGTGTGTGAATAGAGGCTTTCCATCCTTACTCTTCCATCCTCAGTTCCTATTTCCTCCTTTCTGTTCGCAAAGAGTAGCCAGCTATCTGTGTCTTGATCTCTCATATCAGGCTACAAGAATTGTGGGCTCAGAGATTTACAGATTTTCAGGATTTGGAAGGGTTGTCACTGGCCTCTAGTCCAACTCTCTGCTCTCCTCAAGTCCCCCAAAGACTTGCCTTGACAACTGACCATCCAGCTTCTGCTGAATATCTCCAAGAAAAAAAGTTCACCAACTCTCACGGCAAGCCATTTCCCCTTGGGACAGCTCCAATTACCAGGAAGTCTTGCCTGGTGTCAAGGTCAATTTTTGCCTCTTTTTGGTTTTCATTTGTGGCTCCTGGCTCTCTCTGCTGAGACTAAGATAAGTCTAGACCATCTTCCCATGGCAGTTCAGCTATGATGCTAAGTCTTTTTTTCCCTTCAAGCTAAACATCCCCAAGGACTCCAGGACCTTCACGATCCCGATTGCTCTTCTCTGGATTTTGTCTAGCTTATTAATGTTCTTCTTATAGTGTGTTTCCCAGAAACTGAACACGCTACTATAGATAGAGCCTGATTATGGGAAAGGACAGATTATCATGCCATTTCCAAAAGCCACAAATTGCATTAGTTCAGTCCAAGAGAGAGTGTTTTCCTCTCCAGAAGAATGTATAACATGCTCTCTATTCTCCAGATTCTTTCTGGGGTTCTTTTATCTTTTATTGTTAAAACTGCATCTACATTACCCCAGACTCCGAGGCAGAATCTCATGTCAAAATCTTCAGATTTATGGATTTGTTTAAAATAACCACAATGATGACATAAACCTCAGGGAAACCTAAAGGGCTGAAAGATAGTCAATCTAGCAGACCCCATTTTGTTTGTTTGTTTGTTTGCTTTTTTGCTGAGGCAATTGGAGTTAAGAGACTTGCCCAGGGTCACACAGCTAGGAAGTGTTAAGTGTCTGAGGCCAGATTTGAACTCAGGTCCTCCTTACTTCAGGGCTGGTGTTCTCCACTGCGCCACTAGCTGCCCCAGACCCCATTTTTGAAGTTCCGAATGAACACCACTCCAACAGATGGGCCATGCTTTCCATATACAGGTCTAACTTCCATCTTGAGAAAAAGACAGATGGAAGAAACTGAGAGCTCAGGGAAGAACTCCTCCCTTATCAGGGGTGGTTGTTGGGTGTACTGAAAGCACCAGCACATTTAAAGACACTAAGGTTTAATTAAGGAATCTGACGAGACTTGCTTGTAACACCTTTCTAAACATTTGCTCCTGGGTATAGAAAATGATCCAAATGTCCTCCCAAGAAGCAGGGATCATAAAATGACTGATTTGGGGCTGGAAAGAATAGGAGAGATCCAGCCTCCTCCTCATCTGACAGATGACAAACACAATGATTTGCCTAACATCACATAACCAGGGAAGTGGAAAGAGGGTTACCTCTGTCCTAGTGTTCCTGGAATACCTAGGAATGGAGGGATTTTTTAGAGAAATTATTCTTCTGGGGATTCCACTTGAATTTAGGGTGTTATTCTCTATAAAACTTATAGCCAGTCTCCAAAGGTATAAACAGACAAACTGTCATCTCAGGTTAGTGAAAGAAGTGTGGCTATTGGAGGGAGTTAGAAATGGCCACACAGATGAAACATGTTGAGTTCATGTGACTCTACAGGAGAGTTATGGGATGGACTTGGTGTCTTTTAATGAGCTCTTCTCCATTTTACATTCACCAGGTGTTCCGTGACTTCTTATTTTAGCCTGAGCCACCCCTAGAAGCTAGAGGAGGAGTTCCAGACCCCTAAGTCTCTCAGCAGCATTTTACCCCATCACTGCAGCCATACCAACCTGCCTTGGGGAACACACCCCAACACTCTCTAAGAATAGATCCTGGGGGCTAAGTAGCAGAGGCTAAAATGATGAAGGGGAGACATCAATATCATGCAAACAGTTTAGAAAAAGGCCAACTGAAAAGTACAAAACGATTAATTCTATTTTTTCTTTTAAAATGAATCTATGGGAAAAGAAATCTAGTTATACAAATAAATTGCACATGATTCCCTTTTAATAATAATGATGACGATAACACCAGCTAGAATTTATGTACCTTTTAGCATTTATGTTAACTCATTCATCCTCACAACAACTCTGGGAAGTAGGTACTATTATTATCCCTATTTAAAGTTGAGGAAACTGAGGCAGACAGAGGTTAAGTGACTTGCCCAGGGACAAACATGTGAATCTGAGGCTGAAGGCACAAGTCTTCCTGATTCCATGTCTAGCACTCTACCACCTAGCTGCCCTTTATGTAGCAAATATGCCCCTGTAGGCAGCTAGGCTCTTGAACTTGTTTCAGTAGTCAGTGAATAGATTTTTTTTTTTGGCAGAGGCAATTGGGGTTAAGTGACTCACCCAGGGTCATACAGCTAGGAAGTGTTATGAGTCTGAGGTCAGATTTGAACTCAGGTCCTCCTGACTTCAGGGCTCGTGCGCTATCCACTGTGACATTTATCTATTCTCAGTGAATAGATTTTTTGCTAAAAGATTTTTGAGAAGAGGCACAACATCGCCAGGTCACTGTACAGGAAAGACTAGTGTGGCGGCAATTTGAATATTCCAGGGACAAGGGATGACCCTCTGTGGAGGACTAAGAATAAGAAATAGAAAATTCTTGGAACTTCGTCAAGCTTCAGTTTTCTCATCTGTAAAATGGTGATTATTCTCCTTGCTGCATCCTGCTACCTCCCAGGGCTATGGTGAGGATGCTTAAAGGACTATAGAAAAGCAGCTCCTAGTTATAAGAGTCTGAACCTTGAAACTGCTGCCCGACATTGGCTGGGTCTCAGCACTGAGACTTGAAAAACAAAACAAAAACAGCCACGGATTCCTCTTTTGGGACAGATTTTCCACAAGGACATGCTGGGATAGAATCAAAATCAAGTCATCTGCCTGATGCCAGATTCTGCCAAGGCCCTCCTAGATCCCCAAGGCATCACTGGGAGAAGGAGAGACAGAGAAGAGACAGAGACAGAGAGAGACAGAGAGAGAGGGAGAGAGAGAGACAAAGAGAGACAGAGGAGATACACAGAGAGAAACAGAGACAGAGAGACAAGAAAGACAGAAAGAGAAATAGAGAGACAGAGACAAAGAGAGAGAGAGATAGGGAGAGGGACAGAGGCACAAACAGAGACATAGACAGACACAGAGAAAAGTTTTCAAAGCTGCTCCTACCTTTTTGGGAGAGAACACACCCAAGGTACCGCCATCTTCCCTCATGGCCACACCCATTTCAGCCAGCAATGCCTCCCTGAAAAAAGACATAAGCTAAAGTCAGGGACCAGCCTGGGTTGCGGGCATTCAGGCCAACAAGAGGTTGGACAGGTATGTAAAGTCTAAAAGGAGCCTGAGATCCAAGAAATCAAACACCAGGGTGATGCAACCCAAAGATCAGAAACAGGTAAAAAAACCCAGAAACTTTAGACTAAAGTGAGACGGGGTGAGCTTCTGGACCCTCAGCCAAGGAGCAGAAGACACACGCGTGACTCATCATCTTAAAAAGTGAATGTAAAAGACGTTTTCCCCAGAATTCAAATCTTCTCCTTTCATAGTCTTAAACTCTCAGAAATCATCATTTCTCATGGATCCCAAATGTTGGTGGTTACTAACATTTTATCTCTAGATTTTCCTGCCTCGGACACCAGCCTTGCTGCTTGTGAATCACAGAATTTTAGAGGCGACGAGACCTCAGTGATCACTCTGTCTCACTCACCCCTAAAAAGGAGTCCCCACTACAAGTCCCCGACCTAGGCTGGGAGAGCTCCAAAGAGGGACCCTCCCCCAAAGTTTCTCATTTCATGGGGGGAGTTTTCATTGTTGGGGTCATTTTCTTTGCATGAACTGTTCACATTCACCTCTATACAGTCTCTTCTCACTGATCCTGATTTTGCTTCTTTGGACCAAGCCGAACCCGTGTATTTCTTCCGGGCCGGTCACACAGATATTTGAGTGCCCCATCACGTTTTCCCCGGGTCTTCTCTTCCCCAAGTTAAACAACCCACATTTCGCCAACTGATCCATACGTGGCAGCAATTCAAGACTGTGTAGCATCTTAGTTGTCCCTTTTCTGGATTCTCTCCAGTTTATCAATTTCCTCCCTTAAATGTGGTACCCAGAACTGAACACAGTATTTCAGATGCAGACCGACGAAGGCAAGAACAGAAAGGCCGAGCTGCCAGAGACCTCAGAGGCCAGCAAGCACAGAGGCCCTTAATCGCTTTTGTGTCATGGATCCCACCTTGGCAGTTTAGTGAGGTCAAAAATCCCTTCTCAAGATCATGACATTAAATGCAGAAAATAAAAATGGAGGATTACAAAGAAGAGCGATTTTATTCAATTATAACTATAACTATATATATATATATATAACTATATATATATATATAACTATATATATATATATGTTTTTGTTTTTTGCTGAGATAATTGGGGTTAAGTGACTTGCCCAGGGTCACCCAGCTAGGAAGTGTTAAGTATCTGAGGCCAGATTTGAACTCAGAGTCAATTTGTTTTTGTTATTGGTCGAAGGCACTGGATCCTGGGTTCGGGGATATGGGACAGACATTCTTAGTGGAAAGAGTTACGTTAGTTGATGTTAGCACTGATTGGCCAAGAGCAGGTCCCAAGCCAAACCTCAGCGGGTCATTGTTTGGACCCTGACTGATTCAGATTGGATGTAAATAGCTGTTGTTTCTGTTTTGTCAGGTTTTTTTTTTTTTTTTTGGTGAAAGAAGAGATTCTTTGCCTCCATTGCCACCTAACCTTAATCACTGAATGGGTGTTGCCTCAGTCAAACTGAGACCTGTTGAAGACCTTGGCTTAGAAAGGCCAAGGTCTCCCATTGCATCCAGGGCCATCTCCAGTCGTCTTGCTCTATAACTTGCCACCGGACCCAGATGGCTCTGGAGGGGAAAATGAGGCAGGTGACCTTGCCCACTCCTCCTCACTTCAATTTAATTCACTTGCATGTCATGGCATCACCTCCCTAATGTTGGGGTCCTCTTCTATACAAACAATAACAAATAATAAATAGACTAAAGCTGGGGCAAAACTCTTCTATGTTTAGGAAACAGGAGATATTTGGGTTCTGGTCCCCCATTTGCCTCAAACTAGCTTTGTTCTTGAACTTTTATGAGGTCCCTTTCTCTGTAAAATGAAGAGGAAAGACAGTGTGGTAGAGTGGGGAATGTGCTGGACCTGTCCATGGTTCCACAGCCAGCAAATTTCAGAGGTTCTAGACTGAGTTAAGATCCAGATTTGAGTCCCACCTCTGCAGTTAAACAGTTGGGTTCATAGGACACAAACCCTTACCTTCCCTCCAGCCAGCCACCTCAGCCCAATCAGCCCTTTCCGCTCTCCTCCTTCGAAAACCATTTGAATCCCCATCTGAGACGAGCTTTTGGGAAAGCACCTGAGGATGCTCTCACCTGTGCCTCAGATAGCCATTGATCCACGAGAGCCCGTTATGGTTTGTTCAATAGTAGTTAACAGATACCGACTGTGCAGCCCATCTGCTTAGCCAGAGCCTTCAGGGCTCCAGGGCCCCAGCCTGGGTACTTGTGATTCCCAGGATGCTCACCTCTCCATCCGGATAGCTTCTGTTCTGCGCAGTTTCTCTTCCCAGGTCTCATTCAACTCAGCGATGATCTTTTCAGTCTCCTGCAGGGACACAGTGTGAGGGAAAATTGAATGAGTGACTGAAGGCTACGGGTAAAATAGGCCCATCCAAAAGGAGGGACAATTAAGGAAGCCAAGGAAGGCAGCGACGTGGAGACTAGGCCTGACCAATGCTAAAGAGTCAGATAGTGAAGTCTGTTAATGGCTGAGTTTCTGGATATCCCTCAGTGGACTAGAGATCTGAGATAAGTGAACCAAATCGACTTCTGGCTGAATTTTTCAGTGGCCTTCAAGATGGTTCGAGTTTATCTAAGATAAAGTGAAGGATGAGCCAAAAAAACTGGAAGAAGGACAAAAGAAATGAATGGGATGAGGAATGCAGAATATGACAGAACAAAGCATTCCTCATCCCATTCATCTCTTTTTTCCTTTCTTTTTCCCAGTTTTACAAGGTGAAATACAACTGACTTTTGGAAAGAACTAGGTTTAGGAAGAAGGGAGAGGAGGAGGTCTTGGTCTCGACAGCTTCAAATACCTTATATTCATGAAGATTAGGACCTGTTTTCACCCTCTCGGAGAACACCACAAGTCAGGCCCTACACTCAGTAGACCATCATTGACTCTCTCTTTTCTATTAGGTTACATGGGATTCTGTTTTGGTGAGTGACACTATCTGCTTTGTACAAAGATCTTTAAACCACTGATCCCAGAAATGTCATGAAGACACCATCAAGTGTCGATGGAGCTGAGACCCGCCGATTTGCCCATCTCTGGGTAGCAGCATTTTATGCTTCATTATTCTTTCCCCCAGCACAGCTGGAGCCTCATCTCAGGGTGGGCCATAAAGCATTAGACCAGAGGCAGGAAGAGCTGTTTTCAATTCTTCTGGGGGGTAGTTATTATCTGTGTGATCCTAGCAAGTCTTCCGTAAGATGGAGCAGACTCAGCGAGGGGTTTAGCTCAGCTACGTGGGTCACCTTTCTGGTGCCCTTTATTCGAGATGTTCAGAGATACCGGTGATCACGAGCATCCTTCTTTAGTCCCCACTGATCACCAGAATGGAAGCCCTTGGAAGACTGTAACTGTCTGCTTTTTCCTTCATCTCAGCCCAGCATCTGTTGTTAGAGGGCTTGACAAACCCGTGATGATTAACTTATGGATTTATTTTGTTGTTACTGAAATGTTTCAGCTGTGTCTGAGTCTTTGTGATCCCATCTGGAGTTTTCCTGGCAGCGATACTGGAGGGGGTTGCCCATTGCCATCTCCAGTTCGTTTTACAGATGAGGAAACTGAGGTAAACAGGTAATATGACTTGCCCAGAGTCACACAGCTAGTGAGTGTCTGAGGTCCAGGGCCAGCATTTTATCTCCTGCACCCCCAGCTGCCTGATGGATCTCTTATTCCCCAAATAATAATATTGGCTGTCATTTATATATCACCTTAAGAGCTTGCAAAGTGCTTTGATGGAACTCTATTACTTAACACTCGTGACAGCCCTACCGATATCTCCATTTTACAGATGAGGAAACTAAGGATCGGTTGCTCAGCTGAGGTCATACAGCCAGTGTCCAGGGGCAGGATGAGAATCCAGATCATGCCCAGTGCTCTCTCATTATCCTACTACTAGCCAGTCAGCTGCTCCAGAGACCTTCCTTCTCACTCACCTTCAGCCTCTCAATAGCTTCTTCACTGCCCGGGGCAAACAGCATCCGCTCATGGAGGCTGGAAACGGAGGCCGCTCGGCTGGATAAGGCCGACAGGGAGGATGAGGGGCTCATACCCACCAAGGCGTTGGTCACTGTGGAGAGATTGTCAGGGCGTTGACTCAATTCTGCCACGCCAGGGTTACCATTATTGTTCTCAAAGTCGGACATGTCTATGGTGAGGAAGGGAGGAAGGAGGGGAACAGACAGACAGAAGGAGGAGGAAAAAAAGCAGAAAAAAGAAAAATAAACGAAGTTGGGAAAAAAATCAACAAGATGAAGCAAAGAGAATGCTAAAAACCAAAACAAAGAAAGCAGGCACACAGCAAGCCCTGCCATGTCCAGGCTGGCCTCTGTTCTCAGCTCTGCAGCCTCTGGGCTTTCTCCTTCCACCTGTGGCCTCGAGCAGGCAGCCCACCCCCTTCTCACCTGAGTTTTGGTGCCTGCCGGTCACCGCTCCCTCAATGGCCACACTTGCTTGCCAGCCCTGGTGGGAGGTCAATGGCTCAGCCAGACTCTCCACCCCATGGGGTTGCACGGTAGCCAAGTCAGCCAGCCTCCATTATTGCATGGTAAGGGCTGGCCTCTCTCAGACTTGGCACATAAAGGGTCTTCCTTCACACCTGAGCTAGCCATCTGTGGCCTTGCATGGCTTGATGGTCCTGTTTGAGCCTGACCTTCAGCTCTCTATACCTGTCTGACCCCCAGAACCTCCTTCCTTTCTTTTCTATCTTTTCTCAAAGTCAGTGACTTCCTCCATCGTTTCCCAGCTGCCTCCCAGAACCTTCCTTCCTTCCTTTTCTATCTTCTCTCAAAGTCAGCGACTTCCTCCATCATTTCCCAGCTGCCTCCCAGAACCCTCCCTCCCTCCCTCCTTTCCTTCCTTCCTTCCTTCCTTCCTTCCTTCCTTCCTTCCTTCCTTCCTTCCTTCCTTTTCTATCTTCTCTCAAAGTCACCGACTTCCTCCATCATATCCTGGCTGCCTCCCAGAACCCTTCCTTCCTTCCTTCCTTTTCTACCTTCTCTCAAACTCAGCAACTTCCTCCATTGTTTCCTGGCTGCCTCCCAGAACTCTTCCTTCCTTCCTTCCTTCCTTCCTTCCTTCCTTCCTTCCTTCCTTCCTTCCTTCCTTCCTTCCCTCCCTTCCTTCCTTCCTTCCTTCCTTCTTTCCTTTTCTATCTTCTCTCAAAGTCAGCAACTTCCTCCATCATTTCCCAGCTGCCTCCCAACTACTGCCCATACTCCCTAGACAACACCTGCTTTCTTCCTGTGCTTCCAAAGTGATACCACTTTCATTTGGTTCCTGGCTACTTCTACAGTTTCTTCCCTTTTTCTTGGAGGAGTTCAGACTTGTACATCACTTGCTCCTCCTGGTGGGATGGACTTTTAGCCTATTGGGAAAATCAGTAGCTTAGAACCCCAAGGTCTCCAGAGCTTCGCGGCCACTTTCTGTGGCCGTATCTGTTTCATTGGACTTCTAAGGAGAGGCTCAATGGCCTCTGGAGGAGTTGAGGAGACGCCTTCTCTTTTTCTCTTTCTAGATTCAGCACTTTCTCTAGTTGCCAGAAGTTGGGCCATGAGGTACCCCCTCCTCTGACCAGCCATTGTAACCCAGCATGAAGGAGTCCCTCTCACAGGCATTTGGAGGCAGCATTAAGAATCTGGCTCAGAAGAGCACAGAAATTCAGTCTCTGGGGGCTAATTTCAGACACAGAAAAAGCTAGAGCTGTGCTTGAGCTAGAATCTCTCTGGGTTGTGGCCCGGGTCCTTCTAAGGATGCACATGGACTACGGGCACTTTTCCTTAGAACTCTGGGGCTCAGAGATTGAATTTCTGGGCCCATCAGATAGAGATTTTGGCTTTGCCCCAAGCCAAGGTGTGATGTCAGCTGTTGGATCCACAAAGGCCCAGACTGTGGGGACCTCGGCCGTGCAAGCTTAAGCTCTAGGAGGGGGAGGCGCCACGTCGAGACTAACGCCGCCACTACTTCCTGGGGGTCCCTTTACCCCAGTATCTCCTAGGGCAGGTCCTGAAACAGCTCCCCGGCCAATAAGCAGGACGACAGCCCTCTGACCAGACCTAGGCCCCACGCCAGCCCTCACAGACGCCAAACAAGAGCAGCAGCACAAAAGCGACAGCGACAGCAGCAGCAACAGCAGCAAACATAGCTATAGCATGGAGATCGTGTCACCAAAAGTTCTCTGGGAGAGCGGACGTTCCCCGGGGGTGCCCGGGCTCAGGACGGGGGGGCCCGGGCTCGGGACGGGGACCCAATCATTTTTTGGATGAGCTCAGAGTCAGAGGCAGTGAGGCGGACAGGGCCGCCCTGGGAGGCTCTGGGGGCCTGGGTTACATCCCCGGAGCAGTCACTAACGTGCTGTGCATCTCCTTAACAAAGTCTAACTCTCTGGACCTCAGTTCCCTCATAAGCAAGAGGGGAGAGCTTGAACCTAATGATCTCCACAGTCCCTTCTGAGCTCCAGAATCCTGATTCCCACTCTGAGCAGGCTTACTAAAGGACCCTTCAGTGATCCCATCAGAGGACTCAATAAAGGACCAGGCTCATTAAAGGAGCCTTCATTTTGTGTGTCTCCTCTCAGAGTCATGGTCGGTCTGAGCTCAGTACAAAGGCGTTGGCTGCACGTGGAAAGGGAGACACCGGGCCAGACGGGAGCAGTAAGTCCGTCCGTTTTTATGCTGATCACTATTACCTAAGTACTAACCAATACTTCTCTTCTCCAAAGCTTCCTATCGGTGTCATCTACCAAGCTAGCTTTTCCTTTCCCAGAATTCTCAGCGGGAGCCACCTGCTGTCCTGTGCTGGACCCAGTCTGGTTAGGAAATGTCCGATGCGTCCTTAATGCTTGGCCATCATCTGACCAAGACCTTTCCTGCATGGTCCAATCCTCTAGATCTTCTGCTTTACTTTCACCCTCTTTGGGACCTTAGGGTTACCTCTGTGCCATATGATAAGGAGGAGGAGGAGCAGCAGGACTTTTGTGAAGAGACTTGCTTTGAATTTTACTTCTCGTCTCTTACCAAGGAAAAGGTTCTGCCTGGAGAACTCCTGACCTGGTGTGGCACCGAGGGTCTTTCTCCTTATATCCTTATATCCCTAAACTGGGGCAGAGCCTCCTGCCTTCAATGAAAATTGTGGAGGTTCCAGGAGCTCCTGGAGAAGAACGGTCCCTGTAGGGGTCAGGGACTTCCTGATGTAGTCCTGAGGGCCAGTCAGCTGATCCCACCCGTCCCCCCCACCCTTCACCTTGCCCTTAGAAATGTCATGATCAGGTAACAATTCCTCCTGAGGCTCTCCAAAGCTTAACTTGAAGAACACCTTCCACAGGAGACACTGCCTGATCTACCCGGCTATTGATGTGCTCTCTCCCTCCGACAATGACTTTGGATTGAGACACAGGAACCGGTGATTTCATTAGTATGGCAGACTTCCAGGTATGGAGATGCCTTCTATCAATGTAGCTTGCCTCCTTTTCTGAAACAGTCTTTGAGAGTTTCTTAGAACCTTTCAAGGTAAAACGACTTGCTTAGGGTCACCTAACTAGTACACATCAGAACTGGGGCTTGAGTTCAGGGCCAGCTCTCCAACCCCTCGGCCAATGCACACAAATGCTTTGGATTTACCCAAATATGTGCGTGTTTTATATATCCTACCAGTAGAATGTGAGGGGCATTTTTCGTTTTGACCTGGATCTCCAGTGTCTAGCAGGTATATGGCCCATAGGAGGTCTTGCTATATCCTTGTCAATTAGTTGATTAATCATTCGGAACATAAGCCTCATGATGACAGGGCCCGCTTTCTTTTTGTCTTTCAATTCCTAGTGGGAGTTTATAGGAGCTCTTGGAGGGGAGAAGCCCCCGGAGAAGTCGAGCCCAGAGCAAAGGCTTATGGACTGATCCGAACGTAAGCTCCCCGAGAGCAGGGACTGCTCGGTTTTTGTCTCGGGATCCCCAGTACTAAGTATGAACTTCAGAAAAAATAGAGGCTTAATTAATGCTTGCTAAGGATTAAACTTAATTCTCTTCAAGATCCCAACGGGAAGCCATAGTAGCACATCCCACTCCTTCCTGATGAAAAGGTCTGACGCTCAAGCTACTTCTCCCCAAGCCTCCCTACCCACTGTCCTCCACTCTCCACCTCAGACGTCATTATTGACAAGGCTTCCCCACAGAGAGCGGAGGCCTCTGGCCAAATAGAATCTCAAGACCACTGGAGTCCCTGAAAATGGTTCCTGGTGCTCAGTGACGACTGTTGAAGAACAGGAGGTCAGCCTGGAGCTCGGCTGATCTTTTTGTCCAGGACCACTGGCTCAAAGAGCTACAAAGGGGCCTACAGGAGAGCTGAGCAGGGACGCTGCCCAAACTGCCCCAAACGAGTGGTCCTGGAGTGAGCAGGGACAGTGCTCATGGGGAGTGGGCTTTTACACACATAGAACCGTGCATTACTCGTTATGCCTTTTGGATCAGCACAGAAGGTGTCAGTAAGTCACTCATCTATTGTCTGGGGACTTTCATGCTCTTGCCATCCTCAATCTTTTTTTTTTAGAAGTACCAGGATCCTCCTCCTCCTCCAGCCATCGAATCCTAGACCTGGAGCCCAAAGGGACCTTAGAGCTCAGCCCTTCCGGCAGCCTAACTGACGTGAGGGAACTGAGGTTTCAGAGTTAAGCTCTAAGTGTTCGGCAGAGCAGGGGCTCCCCCCTTTCATCCTACAGGCCTGAGATTTGGAGGGGGTGCAAGGACGTGGCTGGAAGGGGGAAGGCCGGCTGAGAAGAGCGGGGATACGGTTCCATGGGATGCCAGGGCCCAGCTTTGGGCCCCGGTCGCAGGCCCTGGAGTCCCCGTCTAGGTTCCCCTCCCATGCTGTACTTATGTTCCTTGCCAATGACTGATTCTCTCAGAAGCAGTGAAGCACACAGAGATACCAGCAAAGGGAATACACACATTTAGGTCCTCCAGGCACAGTGCTGGCTGAGAGAGGCAAGGAAAGGGAGAGTGGGGAAGAAAGACAAAGAGAACAAAACAACAACAGGTTTAGCTTTCTGGGACTTGGGAGCTGAAGCCGAGTTATCCCTGTTGGGCTAGGGGCAGGGGTTTCTTTCCCTGGGGTCTGCTCAGGGCACACGGCATGCTGGGACTCTCCTCCCGTTCCCCACCCTCAGAACCCCCTCGAGCTCTCACTGCTGCTTAGGAAGGACCTTTCTTTCCCATCCTGGCACCTGCCCCACACCTGGCTAGTCTGGGGAGCTGGGAGATCTTTCTCCTTCCTAAATGGATAATTCAGGATAATTCATTCTTAGCAATCTCCATCCCTGGGAAGCGGGAGATTCTCCTGCGGGGGGGGGGGGGGAAGGCTGGATACCTAACACTGGCCATGTAGCAGGAAAGGGATGAAAGGAAAGAGAGGGAAGGAGAAACGGAGTCAAGGAGAGAGGAAGAGAGGAAAGGAGAAGAGGGAAGAAAAGCCTTCTTTGAAGGCCTGGGGACAGGCGGGGTTACTTTGGGAAGAGTCCTTCACAAGTCCCAGTTTGCTGGGACTTTTATGTCGGAGGGCCAGTTGCCCCAGCCCTTCAACTAAGGGACGTGGAACTCTGGTCGGAGGAAACGGACCATGTGCAGCGTGCAGGATCACAGGACACCTACTGTCAATGATGTCCCCAAGCCCCTGGGCATACAGCAGGTCTCGCAGGCGAGCCACCTCGTCCTTCAGCTCGCGGATCAGCTTGTTGTTGGGGTCCTCGTTTATGACGGCGTTGCAGCGGATCTGTTTGGCTCGGTCAGCGTATCTGCAAAGAGAAGGGAGGCGGTCGGCAAACGGGACAGAGCCTGTGGCTTCCAGGAAGACTTTGGGCAACCAAGGTCACGTAATAAAGATGCTTTGGAGGCTCAAACCATCTTGAAGTGGCGAGCTTGGGACCTTAAAGCCAAGCGGGCTCAGAACCTCCCTGACCCAGTCCCCTCATTTTGCAACAGAAGACTGCGGGGAGGTTATGACTGTCCTGGAAAGAGCCATGAGGGAGCACATGAGCAAGAGGCTCGGAGGAGTTTCAGAAACTTGGGGGAAGCAAACCCCCCATACACACAGCAGAGGTCCAAGGATCCTACCCAGGAACAGATCTCAAAGGATCCATGAGCTTGGATGGGGAAAAACAGTGACATCTTGATTTTCAATACCCCAGATTGCAATTCTAGCAGTCTGAGGATTTCCCATAATTCTGAGAAGTTGTCCAGAGCTTTCACTGGACAACCCGAGATCTCAGTGAATATCAACAATAAATCATGTGCAGGACTCCGGCACCCAAGGAAGCTGCAGCTCAGAAGGAGGCTCGGAATTAAAGCCCATAGTTGGTGACTGGTGCAAAAGGGGGAGTGGGAATAAGGCCTGAGAGGGCAGAAAGCCTCTGTGGCAGCCCAGGGGAGAAGAGATCCAGAAGATGCTGGACCTCAGGAGCCTGGAACAACTCTCTGATCCGAGGGCTGCCACCTCCATCCAAGCCCCTTCCTTCCTTTCCAGGAACCTCAGGGACCCCATCTGTCCTCTCCGAACGAGGTCTACTGCTGCAGCCCAGCTAACCCGCCCTGTCTTTGAGTGTGGGGCGGGATAGCGGGAAAGATGGAACCCAGGGGAAATGGCTGGGGAAACTGAGGCTGAGCATGATTAATGGCCTGTCCAGAGCGGAGGTTGGACCTTCCTGCCTCCAAGGGCAGTCTTCCATCTGGGGAGGTGCCCCGAAGCCTCCAGCTGCCTCTCTAGCTCTCTGACACCTCTCCGAGAGAGCTCTCTCTGAGCTCTGAGCTCGCAACCTGAGGGGAAGAGGCTTTGAAGAGAGACATTCACCGACTCTTAATCAATGATGAGGGGGAAGCCGGAGATTGGTAACAGGTAAGAGCTCAGCTGAAATGGACATTTTCCTGCTCTTGAGGAGGGGCTAGAAAATAGAGATTAGCTCTGCCAGGTCTTACCTCAGGGTGCTAAGGGTCTCGTCGTAGTTAATGTCAGCAGGGCTCAGAGCTGCCACCATCGCAGTCCTAGAATTGCCCCCTGGAGGAAAAAACAGAGGACCTGACCAGCGTGCCTTGGGAACAGCCCCATGAGAGGGGAAAACAACCATCACTCAACTCTTTCCTCCCAGGGAGCTGGGAGCTTCTTTTTTTTGACACCATCAGCCTTGATTCCCTCCTTTTTTGTAATAAAGGAAGTCTTGAAGGACCCTCTGAGCTCAGATCTTCCTTCCTTCCTTTAGTCTTTAGCACAAGGGCTGGCACAGAGTAGGTGCTTAATAAATGCTTGTTGAGTTGGTGACTTGTAGCTACCTAATAGTCTGCAAAGTCGGCCCTTAGTTTTGTTCATCTGTAAAATGGGGACGATAATACCCGCAGCTTACACCTCACTGTGTTGTTGCCCAGACACAGATCTGGCTTGCCTTAAGTTTGCCAGGCCCCACATGGACATGAATGATCTCATGTGACCCTCTCTACAACCATATGGGGTGGGATTGTTTCATTATCCACATTTTACAGCCGAGGAAACTGAGGCTCAGAAGGCTTACTGCTCTGTCCAGAGATGAGATTTATCCCTTCCTGACTCCCAGAACGGTCCTCTGTCCAGGGAGGTGTCTGTAAAGCATCTGGTTGCTTTTTCAACTCTCTGAAAATGGCAGCTACAACCTGGGGCTTTGACCACAGACTTTGATACACCCCCGAATATCCATTCTTCAGTTTGGAACAATTGGGCTCTTTCCTTTGACCATTTACTAAAGACCCTCAAACTGGCAGCCATGATTATGCCTTCAAGTCATTAGGATGAAGGCTTTCATTTAAATTTTCCCCCAAATCTCATTACAGCACCAGGGGGCTCCCTTTCCCTCTGCCCTAAGCCCTGTGCCTGGTCTCTGCCTCCCTCCTACAGAGCAAGGGCCCCAGGTCTTTGTGGAGAAATCTTGTATCCTGAAATCCCCTGAACACTCCTTCTCCTCCCCCAAAAGAAAATTATTATCAAAAATCCTTGAAAATCCCCTATTTCATTGAAGGTCCATCTTTTCCCCTGAAAGACGGTGCTTGATTTTTCTGGGTAGTTGATGCTTGGTTGCGATCCAAGCCCCTTTATCCTCCACAATATCATTTTCCAGGCCCTTCAATCCTTTAAAGTGAAAACTGCTAAGTCCTGGCTAATCCAAAAAGCTTATCTTAAGGCTCATTTCACCGTGTTTGCCTCTGGTCCCAGAACAGTTATTTTGGGACCCATCTTGTGTGGTTACCCATGGAGCCTTGGTACATCTGAGCCCAATTCTCAGAGCTCCAGACCTGCACAGCCCTGTTCTATCATTTAGCATTGGATCATCAAGCTGGCCTGACCCCATTCCCCTATTCCCATTCTAAAGATGAGAAAACGATTCCCAGGGACTTCCAATCCCTACCTATGTGGAGTAGAACCATGGGACCATGGAGAAGAGTGGACCCAACCTTGGGGGGCCTTCTAGTCGGATGCTGTTATTCTACAGGCTTGGAGACCAAATGCTGGAGAGCCAAGGGAGTTGTTCAACATCCCATGAGCCCTGGCAGAAGGAGTGTTGAAGCTCAGGCTCTCCGACTCCAAAGCTTCCACATCCCATGAGCCTTGGCAGAGGGAGCGTTGAAACTCAGGCTCTCCGACTCCTAAGCCAGACTCTCTCCCCGCCTTTTCACACCCCCTGCTCAAGCTCATGGTCTCCCCAGGGCTAATCTGGGACCTTGGAAAGACTTGGGAACTGGCCTTCTCTGACCCCCACAGTGCTCGCGACTTTGCATTCTGCTTTTCTCCTGGTGAGAACAATTTCCCCAATCAGTGGCCCGGTGTCCTTCCTGAGGAAGGTGGATGGAGAAGGCAGCAAAGCAAAGCCTTCTCCCCCTCCGGAAGCCAGCCCAGCTGGTGGTCCTCGAGGCTGCTCGCCAGGGAACAGCAGGAGAAGGACGGCAACTGCTGCATGTGAAGCGGCAGAGCTGAAAGCAGATTCCTTACCCAAATTTTCCCGGAGGAGCCAGGTCAGCACCGAATCTCTGTAAGGGATGAAATCAGTCTTTTTCTTCTTTTTGTTCTGCGGGAGGAAAAGGAAGAATTCAAGGAGGTCAAGCCTGTAGCCCCTTGGCAGGTCAGACATGACAGGCAGGTTGGCAGGCAGGCCAAGTGGCCTGTGCCCAAGCCCGGGCACTACAAGAAACAATGGAAGCCAAGCCAGCCCTTTGCACCCATCTCCTCGGCACAGACGGCACATTATCGCTTCGACGGGCAGCCTTTGCTGTGGCCGAGATTGGGGGGATGCAGTCCCTCAAGGTCATTCTGGACCAGAGGATCTCTGGGGTGCAGGGGCGCCCTCAACAATTTGGAAGGTGAGTCATGTGATCTCTTTGCTTTGCCTCCTAATACTCAAACTCAAGTGGTCCTTGGGTTTCACTATACAAGGTCTTTGGGTTGTTCATTGAATCCATGTTCAATCCTTTGGGTTGGGAGGAATTGTTGAGGAACCAGACAGCTCAAAGACCACTGTTTGACAAAGCTGCTCAGTAGACAGCCGAAATAATTAGATGCTGCCCGGGGTCTCACCCAATGGAACCTAAGAGGTCAACTAGTGCATCCACTTGCCAATTGTGCAATAAAATATCCTTTTAAATATCCAAGAAAGGAGATTTTTTAAAATGTCTTTATCCTTTCATTTTATCCAGAATCATTATTGTAAATGAGTGCCCCAATTCTTTTTATGTTTTTTTAAAATGTCTTTATCCTTTCATTTTATCCAAAATCATTATTGTGAATGAGTGCCCCAATTCTTTTTATCTTTTATCTCAATCATCCCACGGGCTGAAGAAAAGATGATTCTAGGCATTACAGGAAAGTAAACAAAGTCACATAACTATAAATGTTCTGAAATATAGGGGGAGATAAAGTCCAAAATGTACAGTTGGGGGGAATTCCAGTCCAGTGGTTTTTGAAGATCCCTAGTTCCCTTCTAATCCCAAGCCTTATTTTTAATTCTCTAAGACACCCATTTAAAAAGAAGATAAATATCAGAAGGAAACGAAGAGTCACCAACCTTGTTTGGTCCAGAATCCTGGGGGCAAAAGAAAGAGAAAGTAGCTTAGAAATGCTCAGAAAAGTAAACTGTGATGAGCTACTAGACTTAGAGGCCCAGATGATAAAATGGGAAATGAATTTCTGGTATCACTAGAGTAAACCCTCCCTCTGGCTCAGCTGCGTCTCCCTCGTGCTGCTCTTGGTGAGCGAGTGAAAGAGAAATGGGGCTGTTTCAACAGCTGTCTGTCTCACATAAAGAGCAGCAGATGGAAGGGGATTGAGTCCTAGTGACTCAGATTTCTGATTTCCCTTATGACCCCAAACTGTCCTCAGAAAAGTGTATAATCCCTGGGCCCTCAGAGGAGAAGACCTGAACCCAAGGATAGCAGCTTTCAGAGAAGGAAACCCTCAATTTCAGAGGGTCTGAGAGGGGTCTAGGATAAGCAACTCCCCCTTCCCTAGGACTCAATGCCCTCATCTTATCTCTAAAATTGTTTATTATACAGCTGAATTAGAGAAGAAATTGGCGCTGTCCCTGGCCGGGTCCTATCAGATCTTCAGGATTTGGTACTTTGGTTGTACTTTGGTACAAGAAAGTAGAAAACACAGATACAGGAAGCTTCGGAATCATTTTTGTCCTATCTTAGGCTCATGGCAGAGCTGGCACGGTGGTCTACAGCCGAGATCCTTTCTAACCAGCCAATGAATAAAAAACAACCCTTAAGGCCAAACTCACCATTTCAGCTAGAGCAGAGATGACTTTTCCCAGTGTGGTCAAGGACTTGTTGATGTTTGCTCCTTCCTGTTGGAGAAAGAAAGCCCCGGTGTTGGAAAACAAGATAGATTTTCTTTAGCATATTTTTTTTAGTGTCACTGCTCTGCTCAGAAAACCTCGGTGGCTCCCTATTCTTTTTAGAACAAAATCCAAACTTCTCTGTTTGATTTATAAGCCCTTCACAATCTGGTTCCAGCCTTTCTTTTCATGACTGCCTTCTCACGCCTCTACTTAATGCTCTCTGCCTTTTAGCCATGTCCTTTCCCTTGCTGTTCTCCAAATAGGACATTCCTTCTTCCATCTGTGGACTCCTATGCCTGGAATGTGTATTTGCATGCACTTGTGCACACACATTCGCACACACATACACACACACTCACACATACACGCACACACACACACACACACACACACTCACACTCACACAGCTGATTGTAGCCATACTCAGTATATTAAACACAGGGAAACCCAAAGGCTCAGGAGAAAGTGACGGACTTTGTTGCTCAGGTTTCACTTAATGAGACACTCGACTCAGTGTAAGTCCCTTCCTATTCCTCGGCCTCTGTGATGACCAGGGTAACTGCCGGGTTTGATTCGGTTCCTGACCTCTAGTTCCAGGTTTCCTCTTGCCTTCGGACTACCCCAAGGGAATGAGCCAACCTTCCCCAGGGGAAGCAGGGCAATCCCGGGCAAACACTGTTCCCTTTCTCCTCTGAGAGGAAGCCTGCCGTCTCACAACAGGGGAAGGCCCTTGGCCTCCATGAAATTAAACCCAAGAAAGCTTGTTCTGTGCGCTAGAAATATAGTACAGAAACAAAAACAAAACGGTGGGACCTCAGGAAGTTTATGTTCTATGGAGGAAATGCAGTGTGGACACAGTGGAGTGAATACAAAATAAATAACCAAGAGAGGGAGAGAGAGGAAAAAAGGAGAGAGGAGGGAGGATGGGAGGGAGGGATGAGAGGAGAGAAAAAAAGGATGGAAAGAAGGAGGGAAGGAGAGAAGGAAGAAGAGAGGGAGGAGAGAAAGGGGGAAGAAGAAAAGGAGAAGGATTGAGAAAACAAGAGGGGAGAAAGGGTTAGAGAGGAGAAAAAAGGAGGGAGAAAGGAAGAGAGAGGGACAGAGTGGGCGAGAGAGAAGAAATAAGAGAGAGGGAAAGAGAGACACACAGAGAAGGAGACAGAGAGACAGGGACAAGGACAGACTAAGGCAGAGAAAGGGGGGACTCAAACAAAAGGGGTTGTAGCCCCTGAGCTGGATTTTGAGGGAAGATTTAAGAGGCAGCAGTGAGGAGACCTTCAGCCTTGCCTCAGTTCAGGCTCCCAAGGTCACCCCACACATTCTGTCCCAGAGGTGGATTCAGAGGGAGTCCCACAGACTTACCTTGAGGCGCGTGCCCTTGGCTCCTGTGGAGTCAGCTCGCTCACTGCCCGCCAGGTCAACGAGGCTGATCTTGCTCACCTAAAAGACCAACCAGTCCAGGTGTTGGGGACACCCCTAGGCCTCCCGTGGGTCTCAAGAGGGTGAAGTAGAGCCGAGCTCCAGCCCCAGCCAGGATCTCTAGGACCAACACCTGGAGTCCTCGAGATCCCTGAGGGCTGGAGGGGGCCGGGGCCGCAGGGATCACTTGGGGCTCCTTGAAGTTAGCAGCTGGGGCTATAAGCAAATACTGCACCATGGAGGAGCAAAGGGGGAGATTCCTCTGAGGAGGCTTCCCTCCTACAGAAGGGGGGGCATGTAAAGGAGGCCCCAATGGCATGTGTAAGAATGACTCCTGGTGTGCGCACAGCTTCTTGCCATTTGTAAAGTACATTATCACCCTCCTTTCTGTCACCTCCCATGTTATAGAGGGTATTAGAGTATCAGGCTGCGAGAGTGACTGGGTGACTTGCTGATAGTTACACAGCTAAGTGTGAGGAGAGAGATTTGAATCCAGGGCTCTCTGAGCTCCAGCTCCTGCTTCCTATAACCAGGGGAACATTTGTCTTCCTTCACTGATTCTTAGACTATGGACTCTTTGTCACTTCCCTGGGCAAATGGAAGATTCGATTCCTGGCTCTGTCTCCAAAGAAAGGCCTTAGGAAAAGAACGCATCCTCTCCCTCAGACTGATGCAAATGCGCCAGCAATCGGGCCCATCCCCTCATCCCTCCTTTTCCTCATCCGGGCCCTCTGTGCTCCCCTTCTGTGGGACCCGTTGCCCAAATGCCGCCATGATTCGAGCTGGCGCCTTGCTTAGTGGCGAGCCTTGTTAATGAGCACAGGGGCCGTGCTCGTGGCCTTCCTTCCAGCTCACTCCAAGACTGAGGGGTAGATTTGACCGACAGAAGGATGGCACCTCTTCCTATGTGCCCAGTGCCAGGCCCCAGCAGCAGTTTGGAGCCATCGGATTTCGAAGATCGGAGCCCTCCTTACACTCAGAGAGGGAGTATACATACATGCATGTATATGGATATTCCTAAATACATCACTAATGACTCACTGACATTTCTAAAATTTATAACATATTATAGAGGCACCGACTCCTCTGAGCTTCCCAACTCCCTTCTTAGAAGTCATCACTCTGGGTCCTACCCATTTTACAGGTGGGGAAAGTGGTGGTGGGATCTGCACTTAATCCCACACAGAACTATTGTCTGAGTGTCTGAGGTCTTCCCAGCCCTTGATCCATCACCTTGAACCACTGCACAGAACGCCTTTCCTAAGCCCTTTTTCTCCATGAAATTCCCAGGTCTTCATTCCCTGATCACCAGTGAATTAAGGACTCAGGACACTCACTTTTTCTGTGGTGATGTTGGTCTCGGCATCATGGCGCTTCTGGGTAAAGATGATGTTAAAGACAGCGTGGGAGCGGCTGCTGGTCTCATTCATGTTGGTAGCAGCCACCGTCCTATGTGGAAGAAAATGGGACAAGATGTGAAACCCGAAACCTTCTGAGCCGGGCCCAGCATGTGGGGAGATGTCCGGGGTGCTGGACGCCTCCCAGGATCCTGAATGCAGAGAGCGGAAGAGGATGTGGAGGCGTTGAGTCCTAGCTCCTCTTTTTACAGAGGGAGAAACTGAGGCACAGAAAGGGGGACGGAGTGAGCGCCTGTGAAGTGCCTGCCATATATTAAGTATCATGCTAAGCGCTTTACAAACAACAGCCTTATAAGGTAAGTTTTTCCTGATCTGTCCCCATTTTATAGTTGAGGAAACTGATACCAGGAGAGGAATTTGCTCAAGGTCACACAAGAGCCCAGAGCCCCTCAGCCAGGTAGGACTCGAACCCACAGCTTCCTGGTAGAAGGCTGGCTCTCTACCCACCAGGCCAGTGGATCTGGAGGATTCATGTCTCCATTAGTTATTACTTGACCTTGTAGGGAGACTTACCTTCGTCCTCTATCAAATGGAATAGCCAAGGGCTCTGCCTAGGTGTTTTTGGGTCTGTTACCTCTAAAATTAGATATGATTTCGGTTCTCTGTGTTTTCTGGCCCCCTGGGAAGACGGATGGATGCTTCGGGCCATCTTAGATGGAGGAAGAAGGTACCAGGAGCCAGATCTCCATGGTAACTGGAGGTTCATCTGAGAAGTGGGGATGTGGCTGAATAGTATGGGCTTAGCAGGGAAGATGTGATTCATTTCCAAAGGTAAATAATCCGAGAGCATTCTTCCCATCCTTTCCTTACGGCCGCCCCCAGGCCGAGGCAGAGCTAATCAGCAGGCTTGGGCTTCCTACCTCTAAGGCAATCTACCAAACACTCAGAGGGCAGGGAGTGCTCCATAAATGTCAGAGGGCAGGGAGTGCTCCATAAATGTCAGAGGGCAGGGAGGGCTCCATAAATGTCAGAGGGCAGAGAGGGCTCCACAAATGTCAGAGGGCAGGGAGTGCTCCATAAATGTCAGAGGGCAGGGAGGGCTCCATAAATGTCAGAGGGCAGAGAGGGCTCCACAAATGTCAGAGGGCAGGGAGAGGGCAGGGAGTGCTCCATAAATGTCAGAGGGCAGGGAGGGCTCCATAAATGTCAGAGGGCAGAGAGGGCTCCACAAATGTCAGAGGGCAGGGAGTGCTCCACAAATGTCAGAGGGCAGGGAGTGCTCCACAAATGTCAGAGGGCAGGGAGGGCTCCATAACATTTATGGAGCACTCCTGTGGTGGCCAGGACCTGTCCCCCGACATGCTCAGAGAAAACAGTCTGTATTCGGAAGGGGCCACATTGAGAGGAGCCTGAGGAAAATGTCTTATCCACCCAAGCCGGGAATGCCTACTGGCCATCACTGGCTGAATTCAAAACTTTGGGCCCAAGGAGGGGAGGAGCAAAGCCCAGGAAAATCATCCTCCACCCGTGCAGCTGGCCCGTGGTGGCAGAGGAAGATGCCAGATTGAGGGGAGAGCTGAATCCAGCCTCTTGGGTTTCTTTGAAAAGGAAAAGGGAGCTGGCTCGGAGCCCAGAACCTGCAGCAGTCCTAGAGAAAGGGGCATTGAGGTGAATTCCTAGTGAGGGTCACTGGCCAGCTGGCGGGGGCTGAGACGCTATTCAACGAAGCGAGGGGATTGGGGAGGGGGGGATCCCTTCATTGAAACCAGCAGCAGCCTTTTCATATCCCAGTCTCAGTGGTCTCAGTGGGGTAGCTCTTTCCCACAGATCAGTAGGACCCTGGCTTTGGAGATAAGAAATGGGCAGCTAGGACTGGAGTTGCCACTGCAGAGAAAGAGAAGCGTTGATCCAAATAATCAGAAGATTTGAATTCTGGTCTTGGTGATAGAGATTTCTGGCTTTGTGACTTTGGGCAAGATACTTTGCCTCTGAGCCTCAGTTTCCTCAGCTGTAAATTGGATCAATTCATACCTACTTTGTTGTTGGGAAGAATGAATGGGGCAAAGTACAGGAAAGCATAAGGATGATGAGGGTGGAGGTAGCTGGGAGGAACAGTGGATAAATAGCTGGATCTGGAGTGGGGAAGACCTGAATTCAGATTTGTCTCAGACACTAACTAACTGACCATCTGAGTCTGAGAAAGTCACTTATTCTGTTTGCCTCAGTTTTCTTGACTGTAAAATGAGAACAATAAAAGTACCTTCCTCTCAGGGCTTCATTTGTGAAAGTCTGGTTAACCTTCAAGTGCTGTAAAATGCTGTTTATTATCAATATGATTTCAAGAATGATCTAATATTTTTAAAGTTTTGTACAGTCATGATTCCATCTGAGTCTTCTTATAATTTTGCAAATTGCCAGTGGCAGCTCCCAGTTGTCTCACATTTTAAGGTCTGCAAAGCACTTTCCACACAAACTCTTGAGAAGGGTGGGTGCTGATGTGGCCATTCTCATGTTATGTGTGGGGAGGGGGCAGATTTGGGGCAGGTCACAGGACTCTAGAGAGTGAGCATTCCTGCGTTTCGAGGCTCCCTCAGGCTGCCTTTCACAGCTAGGAAGTGAGGGATTCTAGCCAAGTCCTTTGACCTAAGCCCAGCCTACTTTCTACCAGAGTATCACTCTCTAGCTGAAGAAGCTGTGACCCAACATATTTAGGCATAAAGAGTGATGCTATAAACAAATCAGGAGAGTAAGGGATAGTTTACCCACCAGACCTTTGGAGAAGGGAGGACTTTACGGCCAAAGAAGAACCAGAGAACATTATGAAATACAAAGTGGACGAGTTTGACTACATTAAATTAAAAAAGGTTTTGCACAAACAAAACCAACACAGCCAAAATTAGAAGGAAAGCACAAGATTGGGAAAAAAAACTTAGTGTTTCAGATAAAGACCTCATTTCTAAAATATACAAAGAATTGTATCCAATTTACAAGAACACAAGTCACTCCCCAATTGATAAATTGTCAAAAGATATGAACAGAAAATTTCAGATGAAGAAATTAAAGCCATCTATAGTCGTATGAAAAAATGCTCTAAATGATTATTGAATAGAGAAATGCAAATTAAAATAACTCTGAGGGACCACCTCACATCTCCCAGATTGGCTAAAATGACAGGAAAAGAGAATGATAAATGTTGGGGGGGGGGGGGAGAAATGGGACACTAATGCATTGTTGGTGGAGTTGTAAAATGATCCAACCATTCTGGAGAGCAACTTGGAAGTATTGAAGTGCCCCTTAAAGTGCCCCTACTGGGTGTAGATCCCAAAGAAACCAGAAAGGAGGAAAAAGGACCCACATGTGCCAAAATGTTTGTAGCAGCTCTTTTTGTGGTGGCAAAGAATTGGAAAACGAGCAGATGCCCATCAGTTGGGTAATGGCTGAACAAGTTGTGATACATGAAGGTCATGGAATGTTATTGTTCTATAAAAAATGATGAACAAAGGCTGATTTTAGAAAGGCCTAGAAAGATTTACTGATAAGATAAACTGATGCTGAGCAAAACAAGAAGAACCAGGAACACATTGTGACAGCAAGATGGTGGGACGATCAACTACGACAGGCTTGGTTTTTCTCAATGATTGAGTGAGCCAAAGAAATCCCTATACATTTTGGATAGAAATTGCCATCTGCATCCAGAGAGAACTGTGCAGATTAAATATAAATCAACACCTGCTATGTTCATTTTTTTTCTTCTGTTTTCTTTTTCTTTCCTGTTTTTTCCCTTTTGTTCTGATTTTTCTATCTACAAATCCAGGTGGGATGTATTGTTATATCAATTGCCTAGACAAGTGATGGAGTAAATATTCATAGTGCAAAGTAAATTTAAGTGTGTCTTGCTTATATTCCACTCCGTCCCTCATGGAGCTTATTATTAAGCTCTCATCTTAGATCTGGAGCTGGAAGGGACCTCATGGGCCCCCAAGTCCAACTCCCTCATTTTACAAAAGAGCAAACAGACAAAGGGAATGTTAAATGGTGACTTTCCCAAAGTCACATGGCAACAAGGATCTGAAGCAGAATAGCTGTCTGGGTCTTCCAGACTCCCAGCCTACTGCCTTCTCTACCAAGGAAACATACAACCCCAAGTGGTAAATGAACATCAGAGATGTTGACAGTGTCTGGCATACATTAGGTGCTTAATAAGTGCTTTTATTTGAATGGATGAACATCACATTATATGATGCTATAAGGTTATTAATCTGTAAGCAGCATCAAGCTCAATTTACAAATGAGAAAACAGAGGCCCAGGGTCAAATAGCTGCTCCAAGCAAGGCAAGACCGTGCAGTGGACAAGGGAACTGGGCTTGGATTCAGGGAAATCTGAAATCAAGCCCCGCCTCGGGCCCTGTGGGGTCCTGGACAGGTCCCAACCTCTTTATGACTCAGTTTCCTTCCCTGTAAAATGATATTCATGATGGCCTTGGTTCCTTCCAGCATTAAATCTACATGATTCCATTTTCTGCAACAAGCCTCGGAAGGGGATTTTGGCCGCAGCTTTCTAGTCTTTCCGGGTCTGGGCCGCTCCCTTCATCTATCTAGAGCAAGTCATAGAGAAGCTCACTACGGCTGCTTTCCCGGCCTTCCCAAGCATCCCAGTGGCCTCCCTTGTTGACTCCCCCTTAAGCTCCATTTGTTTCCTTCTGTCCAATGTGGGCGTCCCACCAGCAGGGCAGACGAGGCAGGAATTGCCCCCTTATATATGAAGGATGATGGAATAAGGCACAGCCAGAAATAGAGCCCGGGGGTCCCCTAACCTCCAGGGCTTTTCTCTCCCCGCTCCACCAGGGCCGATTCCTTAGAGATGGAGGGGAAGGGGGTCAGAAGGAAAGAGAAAGAAACGACTGAGTCACAGGAGAAGGGGAGTCCGCTCACGTACCTGGCTTTGTTTCCCGAGTCCATTAGGTCTTGGATGTCATTGTAGGAGGTGACGGCCAGCTTGGAGAGGTCTTCCACGTAAGGGCCCATGAGGGGATGCTCCCTCACGCGAAGGTTGCCCTTGTTTTTGGGGTTTAGGAGATCCCGGACACGCTCACAGTAAATCTCCATGTAGCTGACCTGAGAGAGAGGGAAGTTGGTGAGAGGGGAGACACGGAGGCCTTGGGCATCCTCCAGAACAGCTTTGGCCCCGAGGCCCTGCTCTGGGGCCCCACCCAGGATCACTGGAGACTGGGAGACTTGGTGCTGTCATAGTAAAGTATGTTCAGGACCCACTTGCTGAGGCTGTGACATCCTGAGACCCACTCGTGTGTGGATTGGGTGCTGTGGGTAGAGGGAGAACAGAACTACTGCCATCTATGTGTCCCATTTTCACCCCACACACCTGGCAAACATTCCCTGGCCTTCTCCTCCTCCCATGTCCCACCCTCACCCTTCCTCCAGGAAGCCTTCCGTCGTCCCCCCACTCGCCCGGCGGGCAGCATCCCCCACAACTGTGCATGTGCTCCCAGCCTTTCTCTGGGCACTCCCCATGTTCTGCTCCTGGCCAGTGGCTGACCTCTCTGGCTAGCCTGGATGCTGCCCAAGGGTCCCAGGGCTCTTTCATCTTCCTGACCAGGACCTTGCCTGGCGGGGACGCTCAATCAATGAGTAAGTGAATGAATGAAGCTACATGAAGGGCATTTAATGAACCGGCCTTTTCTTCAATCATATTCAGAGGTCGAACAAGAGCTATAACAAGGGGGGGGGGGGTGCGACTGAAATTTTGTCCTAGGTGCCTCAGTGTTTTTCCTTGTATCTTCCCCAGATTCAGGATCTCTGCCAAATGTTGTGGTAACTGTACAAGGTCTCTGTCCTTCTGTCTATATGCTGTACCCCACCCTCTCCTATTGCCTCGTGCCCTCTATCTACCTATCCTGTGTCCATGTGCCCTCTGCTCCGCACCCTCCATTTGCTTAGTGAAATGAAACTGTTAATAGCCCATCCCTCTCCTGGGGCTCACTTTCCCCCAAGGGGATGGGACTCCCCCAGTCACCTGGCTCCCTGTTTCCTCTCCAAGCTCCCCCCATCCCCACTCTGAAGAACTGGCCACAATGATTTGACCTGATTGGAAAAAGATTTGTCCCATGTCCCACCCTCACTCTTCATTATCGCTCTTCTTTTTACCTCCTCGAGAGGTCCCCTAGGACCCTCTAGAGAATCCCTCTCTGTCATCTCTTCTTTGCCCCATCCCAGCATCGTCCTGGTCAGGGGAACTGTCCCCAGCCTCCTTCTCCTTGAGTTCCAGGACGTGCTATAGAACCAGGGGGGACTTTCCTCCCCATCATCCCCTGATCCTTTGTTCCAGAGGAATGACTGGCTTGCAGATTCTCTGCATCAACCCTTCCCCCTACAACCATTCGTCCCACAATTCCTTGCTAGAGCTTTAGGCAATTCCATGTTATTAAGATAATAATCCCCCAGACCACCCCAGGGAGAAGGGCACATTTACCTCCACTGAGTAGGACATGTTGTCATTCGTTGTGTCATTGATTCGAGAGAAGAGGTCCTCACAGAGCTGTCGGGACAAAGGAAGGTGGGGAGGGAGGGAGGGAGGGAGAGAGAGAGAGAGAGAGAGAGAGAGAGGAGAAGAAAGGAGAGAGAAGAGAGATATCAGTTTCATTCTTCCTGTTTCTTCACTATTAATCTGGGGGGGCGGGGAGAGAGATGAAGGGCCCTGACATAGGACAAAGAACACTTGAAGCTTTCCTATCTTTGACTGCTGCCAGTGTGGATGGAATCCTCTCTGTAGTGCAGCTGGTGCTGAACCTCTCTGGCTGATCCTTGGCTTGCAGACCCACAGCCCATCTCTGGGCCCTCACACAGCCTTTCTGGCTTAGGGAACCGGCCAGATCCAGCACTTCACTGGCCAAGCCTCGGAGATCCAAGAGTCCTTCCCTGCCAGGATGGGCAGATCCCCTTGTTTTCAAATGCCCAGCTGATATTCTGAGATAGGAAGTTGCTCACCATTTGGTTCTCTAGGCCTTTATTTGTTAATGAGGTTTTTTAAATTAAAGAGTTATTCTCTTGCAGGACACTCGAAGCTAATCAGCTCTCCATCTGCGTCTTGGTGAGAAGCTCTGATTTGGAAACATTTTTGATTAAGCTTCTGACAAGTTTATGCAATTTGGCGCATCTGTCCCCAGGGCCTCAGTGCTGAGGGACTCTATAGGCGTTCTGGGCACTCAGGTTGTATGGAATTCACACCAAATAGCCACAGTCTCTGAAGCTCAGGTCAAAGATCACCTCCCTCGTGAGGGTTTTCCTGGTTCCCCCAGTGCTAATGCTGCCTCCCAAATTATATTTATTTGGTATATATTTTATGATTTTTATATACTTATGTGTGTATATACAGGTATATAATGTCATCTGCCCTTGGACAATATAAACTTCTTACAAGTAAGGAATTTCTTCCATTCCTCCCTCTTCCCTCCCTCCCTTCCTCCCTTCTTCCCTTCCTCCCTTCCTCTCTTCCTTTCTTCCTTCTCTTCCTACTGGGACTCCTGATGTTCTCTAATTCTTTGGAATCCCCTACCTTTGCCTACAGTTCTTCTTCCTTACACCCCCAAATGCACAGAGTAACTGTTTCTTTACAGACAATAAAATCCTGGAGAATTGTAGTTTAACTATCATCTAGAGAGATTCAATTGTGATGGTAAACTACCCCTGAGATAGAATATACAAAAATCCCAAATGGAACCCAATGGGGGGATTTAAGGTGACGCTCCATGTCTAGCTTAGAGGGAGACTGACTCAGTCTAAGTGTGCATCCTACGCTATCTAATGGCTATTTGATAATTTCCTTATTCTTTACTCAGATTCTAAGGCAATCAAGGAGAATCTTCAGCTATTTCTCAAAAATAGAAATGTACACACTTTCTCATTAGTTAATTAGCACCGAGCTCCCATCACAGTTTGGAAATATATCAGAAACAGGTTAGGTTTATTTTACATAAACTTCTACTATTTCTCTTTTTAAATTGCAAATCACAGGTTCTCAGTGACTAGAGCAATATCACTGTCCCATTGATACAGTATGTTTCAATAACAACAAATATAGGAGGCAAGAGAGAGTATTTCTGATGTGTCACCATGGATAAAGTTCTTAGCCAGAGTTAGCTTAGGGGAAAGAAATATGGAATAGGAAACTCTCACCAATTCCTCCTCAAGTCTAGACACAGTTCTTTCAGAACAGTAATTCAAGTCATTCAGGAATTCTCTTCCTAATATGTCTTCCCAAAATGAAAGGTAAATAACGTTTTCTCAAAATATTTCCTAATAGGACAAGGGAGAAAATAACATCTTGGAGGAACTGGGGGAAAATAGGCATAGGGTGGAGCTGTGAATTGGCATTTTGGAAAATAATTTGTAAATATACTTTCAAAATTACTAAAATACACATACTGTGATTCAGCTAGACCATTGATAATTCTATCTCTACCTGAAGAAATCAAAGAAAGAGGAAAGGACCTATATGTGCAAAAATATTGGTAGCAGCTCTTTCTGTGGTAGGCAAAATTGAAAAGTAAAGCACATACTATTGGGGAATGACCAATCATATTGTGTATATGAACATAAAGAATTGTTGTTGTGCAGTAAGAAATAGCAAATGAACAGGCTGAAAGGAAATGAACTGATGCAGAGTGAAGTAAAATAATGGATATTATTATAAAATTATAGAGAGAAAACTAAACGGCACTGGAAGGTTTTGGGATTCTATTCAGTGCAATAATGAGAGTGAAAATCAAATGTGCCACTTATCTCCTGACAAGGAGAAGGATTTTAAACACAAAAGAAAAATACGTTTGTGGATAGGGCCCTTGGGGAATTTATATTGCTAGACCATGCAAATATGCCCTCTAGTCTTTTATCTATTTATTTTTGCTCAATTGGGGAGAAGTATTGGGAGGGATAGATTGATTGATAAACAAATGGATAAGTAAAATGTAAATAATTGCTCTTAAGATTCTCCTTGACAGTTGATCGAGTCTCTTAGGACAAAGTTTTCTAAAGTTCTCTCTCTATACCTCATAGTCCCTTGAGTGATGAGAATTCATTCTTTTGTGACTGAGAATTAAAGTTTCATTTCCTGAGTTTCTAAAATAAAATTGTATTAGTTTTTACTTCCCCTGAATTCTCCCCTCCCTATTCCCTCCAAGGACTCAGTAACATGGTTTTCCATCTTAGGGGTTATTAAACTTTTAGCTTTTGTGTCCCACTTCATTCTATATTTCCTAGAAACCATCTTCTCTAATCGAGACATGATTAGTGTACTTTGTTCTGTTTGAAGGTGAGTTGGTTTTGTGCCTTTGATTCTTTTCACTTTTTTAAAGATAAGGAATGCCTTTGGTATCTCATCCTGCACCCCTGCTCTTCACTCTCTTTCTGCCCAGACTTACCTGTGGGATAATGCCCTGCTGATCCTTCTCCTGCTTCCCCATCATGGTATAGGACTTTCCAGCCCCAGTCTGCCCGTAGGCAAAGATGCAGACATTATAGCCTTCAAAGGCGTGTTGTAGCATCTCTTCTCCAATGTCTTGGTACACTTGTTTCTGAGATGCATAGTTGATATCTTCGGGCTGGGGAGAAAAAAGGATGTTGTGAATGAGAGGAATGAAGGGGGAGGAAGGTATGGGAGAGATCATCGGCTTATAGATGTAGAGGCAAGAGAGACTTCGGGGATCATCGAGTCTGAGCCTCTCATTATAGAGTTGCTGGGTTCAGAGAGCTTATAAGACCGAGCCAAAGTAAGACAGGAAGTGTAACTAGAAAGCAGTCAGGATGAAGAAGAGTTCATCAGCTTTGGGGAAGATTCTCATTACATTGGCTACAGTTCACAGCCTCTTCATACCTTTCTATCCTGGATGATTTTCATCCCTCTGTGAATTAATGAAGGACTGTGATTTATCATCATGGAGAGTTCACCATGTAGTGTCATAGAAATTCACGAGATAGATCATAAAGCTATGAAGCATGGGACTCCCCCAAATCTGGGAAGAATCCACACTTTTGCTATTAGAAAGATGCAGGCTGGGTTTACGAGGACTGCAACATGTCACTAATGCAGGATAGGAGGCAATAATAGTGTGAATAAGAGCATCTGGGAAACAGGGTCAAAAAGGAAGGTGGGGATGATATCCTCCTTCCATTGCTTGCTACCTCTGTGATCTTGGACAAAGTAGGTCATTTTCCTGGGTCACAGTTTCTTTGAGGTCCCTCCCAGCTCTAGTTCTATGGTTCTATGTGTCCAGAGTTGAAAGGGCATTCCTAGGGATTTCACTGAGATCTATGGGAGGACAAAGATTTAGGAGGTTCCCGATCACATTGGGCAGATTCTCTATGTGGGACCTTGGGGAGGATATGGCCAGGAAGCATGCAGAATGGAAAAGCATTCACTGGCTGCCATCTGTACCACTGGGGGAAGTACCCATGCTGAAGAAATCGTTTTGATAGAAGTAAGCTCCTTGAGGCTAGAGACTGATGGGTTTAGGTATCCCAAGCAACCAGCATTGATATTATTTGCCTTTGATTTGAATTTAGGAATAAATAATTCAGACCATAGAGTGAATAAAAAGAACAGAATGTCCTGGATCATTTCGTGACCAATTCCAGACCAATATGATATTAAGAGATCAACTGATATTGGAATTCATAGCTGCTGGGTCGTGATCAAGCATAACTTATATTCTGGCTCTCTCAAGCAAAAGTTCCACCAGAGCAATCTCCCCTGACAATTTAACGACAAACAAAGACCCTTTCCTGGCTCGAACCCAAAATGCAGGGGTTTGTCAATAAGTACTGTTATTTATGCATTCAGGTCATTCAACTAAAGGCCCGATCTCCAAGTTTGTAGACAATCCCCTTTCTGCTTAGCTTCTATGCTTCCCCTGCTATATATCTGATGCCCAGACTTTCAGGGGGTTTCTTAAAGAGCAGGCCATGAGAGAAACAGCTCATTTCCCCCCTTGATAACTCATATCTTTTCCCAGGTGTTTGTGCTTACCGTGGTATGTGACCAATAGGAATAATCAAAGCTGAAGCTTTTGGGTGTCTCCTTGGGTTGTTTTGGATTGACGATAGCTGGAAAGGAAAAAAATAAACATAAGATGAGGAAGTTATTGGGTTCTGGTGGGGCAAATGCCTCTGATTATGGGGCACCATTTTTACAGCAGCCAACAAGACCTTCGCACTGGCCTGACAAAAGTAGCTTTTAAGACCGGGTGCTGTAACACAAACACAGAAATATTCTGCTGTCACACTGTTCCAGTCACCAAGAGGATCTCTCCAGCTGGATGTCCTGCAAACACTTCAAACAATATATCCCAAATAAAACTTATTTTCTCCCCCACCACCATCACTCTGCCATTCTTCTTCTGGCTTTATTATGTCGATTTCTGCCATCTTCACTCTCTCTGGGACTACAAAAATGGAAAATGGGGAGAAGGCTTTCAAACTTTTCTCTGAGAGGGGATCATAAAGAAAGGTGATAAAGGTTTGAACATCCAACAGTATTACCTTTTGATCCTTTCTGGGGGAAATTTCACTTATTGGATGGACATTATGATTCATAGACATCTGAAGGAAAGATACTAATAGACAGATAAATGATAGAGAGATAAATAGATGATAGGTTAGTTAATAGATGAGAGAGAGAGAGAGAGAGAGAGAGAGAGAGAGAGAGAGAGAGAGAGAGAGAGATTAGAGCACGTGCTTACTATGTACCCAGCACCAAAGCAAGATAGAATCTCTGGAAAATGGGCTCACAGCCTCAACTGGTTAATATAAGGTCCAGAAAGAAGTTGGACCATGATGGCAATTTGCCTTGACAGGAAGGTTGGACTAGCTGACCCCGGCACTGGTCAGACCACATTTGTTGTCTTCTGGTTAGTTCTGGGTACTAGATTTTAGGAAGTGTATTGATGAGCTGGAAAAAGTCCAAAAAAGGGCCAACAAGATGATGAAGGGCCTTGAATTCACGCCACATAAGAGAAGGTTGAAAGATCTGGGAAAGTTTTGCCTGGAGAAGGAAGAACTTAGAGGCATACGACATATACCAGCTGTGTTCAAACATCTGAAAGGCTAGCATGTGAAGAAGGGATTAGCTTTGTTCTGAAGGGGTCCCGAGGGCAGAAGTAGGACAAAAGGTTGGAAGCTGTAGAGGCAGATTTCAACTTAGCTTAAGGAATTTTCCTAATAATAGAAGGAAATGGGCTCTTGGGTGGTGGGCACTGGTGGGGGCTGGTAGTAGACCTCCCTTGAGAGTTGGTCTCTGACGTCCCTTCCCACTGTGAGGCTCTGTGATTTTTTAGGCTCAAAGGCCCTTCTATAATCCTGTGTTTCTCCTTTTGAACATAAACCAATATGTCCAGAATGGAGGGGGGTACAATGGATCCTCAAAATTCTTCCAGTGAGATTCTTTGTTTTCCCAGGCAGAGCACCCTTTGATGCTCTACCTCCTGCCAAGCAATTTGTCTTTCTGTTCCACAGGTTTGGCTCAGTCTAATAATATCTGGTCTTTCCGAGATCAAGAGCCCATTGTGTGACCTAGAATGATGATGACAGAAGGGAGCAGGCAGGGTGGGCATGAGAGCGGACACTCCCTGCTTTTTCTCTCCCCCTCTTCCCCATCTGTCTGCCCCACCTGGTAGTGCTCGGATTGTTACCAGTTGTTCCTGCCTATCCACAGCAGGGGATCAATTGAGTCTCTGATCTGGATTCTCTGATCAACTGAGTCTCTGATCTGGATTCTCTAATCAACGGATTCTCTGATCAACAGATTCTCTGATCTGGAGCCTCAGGCCTAAAGAAACTGTCAGCCACCATATCATGATGGGGGGAGACTCAGAAATATGGCCAGCTTTCAAAACTTCCCACCCTGACATCTGTCAGAACGTCTTTCCCTAAGTCTTTCCTCCCCACATGATGTAAAACTATTTAACTTTCCCCCACTTGGGTAGCATTATGGGATCATCGATTTAGAGCTGGAAATGGGGGTTTTGGAGATGATTTATGGAAAAATGAGGAAACAGAACCAGAGAGGTGAAGTCAATCATTCATTTTCAGCTTCACTACTTACTGAGAAGGCAGTATGGCAGAGCAGATAAATTCTGGGCCTGCAGAAGGTATATTCTGGGCACTTCCTAGCCACGGCAAACTCCCTAAACCTTTCCGAGCTTCTATTTTGTCAGAAATTGGAAATGGTAAATACCTGTATCTGCCAGACCATATCTGCCTTTTTAAGATTGTTGTATAGATCCAGTGAGATAATATACATAAAGCATTTTGCAGCTCTCAAAATCCCATATACATTTCAGTGATAGATATTTTTACAAGTGCGACCTGGGTAATTCATCCCTTCTTTGGACTTCAGTTTCTTCAGATGTAAAGACAATACTCTCCATCTACTTTGAGGATCAGTTGAACTCATATACATGAAAGCAAATTTGTAAACAGCAAGCCACCCTATGGGGAGGGCATTATGACCACTCTATCCCCAGTGCCTGGCCCAGAGTCAGCACTGGATAAATACCTGCTGAGTGATTGAAAACAATCCAGAGAATTCATTTATTCATAATTCTAAGAAAATGTATTAATTTCCTACTCTGTCCAAAGCCTTGTACTCACTGCTTGGGTCATTTTTTAATGTCTTTCTTCTGGATCTTCTCCAAGTCTCCATTTTGTTCTTCACTTTTTAAGCTTAGAATTATAATCAAGTCCTGAGAGATACTGGGGAAAATGGTCTGAGAGTCCTCCTGGCTTCAGAGTTAGCTCTCTATCCGCTGTATGTGATCATGGACCTGGACCTGAAGACTCTACGACTAACTAGTTGTATAACTCTAGGCAAGTCATTTAACCCTGATTGCCTCACAAAACAAAACAAACACACAACTCTACATTCTAGTCCCACATCTTCCACTTACTAGCTGTATGTCTATGGGCAACTAATTTAATGTCCCTGAATCTCAATTCCTCTATCTATAAACTAGGAATTATTTTATAATTATAATTAATTATAATAGTATATAAACACAATAATATATAATAATATAATAATAATTATAAAATTATTATTATAACAACAGGAGTGCTGTTGGGAGATTTATGACGAATTGCGATAGTCTATAGAAATTTATCATTTGCCTACTTAGTTTGCACCCATGCTCTCCCCACTTTCCCCTGCACACCCAATTTCTTGCCAGATTTTCTTGTTTTTACCCTCACAACACCTCACAGATTTCTTACACAGTCTTAACCCTAGTCCTGGACCTCATCACCACTTCCTTGGGCTCTCTACATCAGGTCTCTCCTCATTCTCAATCTATCTCCCATAGAGCTGGAAAAGTGATTGGTAGAGATTTCCTAACTAGAGATCTGACCACGTCACCTGCCTCACCCTTCCAGAGTCCATGGCTACTATCAGATCACATATAAAAAGAATACTTTGTTTGATGTTTCAAGTCCTTCATCACCTGGACCCTTCCCTCCTTTCCACCTTGTAATGACAGGCTGATTGCCTTTAGCATCACAGACCAGTTGGCTATTTCTGGGGACATTTTGAAGTCACGCAAAACAACTGAAAATGATGGAATTGTCGGAGTCATCATTAAACCCTTCCCTCTCCATTCTCCTCTCCCTCTGACTTGTCTGGGATCGCTGACAGTCAACAGACCCATCCACTATTCCAGCTCAAATACCCATAGGGATATTAATCTAGTGCATTAGAGGATGGTCCCTTGTTTCTCAGAGTGCAGATGAAGTTTTAATTAAATCACCACAAATCCTCCTCTACCCACCCTGGGAGGCCGACCACTCTGAATGGTAACAAAGAGTTCTTTGGGAGGAGAAGGACAGGAAGATAGGAGCTCTTTGCTAGTGATGTTTGTTCTGTGGAGATGCTAAATTAGTGATGAAGTCTTCCCAGAAAAAGCTCCAGTTGCTAGGGAACTGAACAGGGAAGAAAGATCAAGTTGACTAACCCTGTGTCTCTTTTCAGATAAGCTAATGAGGAGACAAAGGTGCAGCCCAGGTGTGGGTAGACAGAACGTCTCCTGTGAGTACAGGTTGTGAGTAAACTGTTCCAGATACAGGAGGAGGGGTGGGAAGATGGGATGGGTCATATACTTGTGTCTTCAGACATACAAGAGGAAATCATGGAAAGCTTCCTTCTTCCTGGTTTTCACTTTGAATAGTCAATATATGTAAAGTTTCTTGTGTTAATCTCAGAACAGGATGAAACTTGAGGACACCATCTGATTCCCTCACTTCAAGCCTCTCTCTGTGTCAAATCATCCACTTGCTAGGAGCGTGATTGTGTAAAGCACAGATCTTACCATGAAATCCCCCCCCTTCATTAAACTTTAGTGGTTCCCCACTACCTCTAGGATCAAAAACATACTCTTCTGTAGGACATTCAAAGTTCTAACCTTTAACCTTCTAACCTCTGCCTCTAACCTTCCTTTCCAACAAAATTATCCCTTTCTTCCCTTTCCCATACTTTAAGGTACAGCCAGATTGGCTTGCTGTGCATTGCTGCTCCTCAAACCCAACCCAACCCAAGACAACTCATTTATATTCTCCTCCGCTTTGCACTCGACTGTCCCTGGACATGAATTGCATTCCCTCCTCACACTTGCTTCTTCAAATCTCTGGGTTCCTTCCTATTTCATCTCAAAAGCCCACATTAATGTTCCCAGATGCTCACAGCTTCAGCCACATCTTGCCAAAAAAAGTCTTAAATTGATTTTATATATATATTATGAATATACTTGTATGTCCACATGTTAGATATGCCTCTCAATAGAACATAAACTACTGGAACCCAGGGGCTATTTCATTTTTATCTTCGCACCCCCAGTGCCTAGCAGATACCTGGTACATTGTAGGGAGTTAATAAATACTTGTTATGTATTGGTCAACCTGCCATCTCGGGGAGGGGATAGGGGGAAGGAGGGGGAAAATTGGAACAAAAAGTTTGGCAATTGTCAATGCTGTAAAATTACCCATGCATATATCTTGTAAATAAAAAGATATAATAAAAAAGAATAAATACTTGGTAACTGATTGATAGACTGCTCTATGTGTACACTGCCTCTATCATTAGAATATCAGCTCCTCGAGGACAGAGCTGCTTCATTATTTTGTCTCTGTACCCAGCCTATGATTGGTACTTAATGCAATTTCATTAATAGATGGATCAGAACCATTTCTCATAAGGTTCCTGTCTCCTTGTCAGATGTAGTCGGAGCTATTTCCAGGACATGGCTTAGACTTCACTCTAGGGCACCAAATCTAGAGGGTTCTGAATAGGAAGTCTTTTTCACCAATAAAGATGCATAAGTGACTCCCAGTGCAGCAGTTCTCCAGGAAGTCTGTCTCCTTCCATGAATATCTGAACTGAGGGGATGCTCCACACCAGTGTTCCAGTCGGTGGAATAATTCTTCAGAAGCAATTATTCAAATTTTGATTTCCAATTAGTCCTTGAGATAACAATTGGTCAAATTTCCCTGATGTGAAACCAGGAGACAGTTTCTCCAGAGCTTCACGTGATTCCTGCTCTTCCATTCTTGCTGGTTCTAGGGACACAGAACGCCTGGTCAAGAGAAGAATCCCAGGCTCGGAGTCAGAGAATCTGGCTTCAAAACAAATCTCTGATGTTCCTTGCACACAACCTTTGACAAATGTCTTCCTTTCTCTGGGACTCAGTTACCCTCTCTGTAAAATGAGAGAGTTGTCTCCGAGAACCTCTAAACTCCCTCTCAGTTCTATGCCTACAATCCGACGACCCATGGGAAAATCTGATGTTGGCTCGTATGAGATTTGTTAATGGTGCCCAACTTGATCCTCTGCCCATCCAAATAGTGAGTGGGAAGGTGGGAGAGGAAGTAAAATAATTCCTGCCTGTGAAATAATAATGGCAAAATATCACATTTACATAGTCCTGAAGATCTGCAAAGGGTAAGTGTCATGATATTCACGGTTCACATTTGCTGGCTGATGGAGTCCCTAAGCCTTAGCAAATCTCAGAAATAAAGGGCAACTTGCCTCAGTATGAACATTTGTCCTTTAGGACTAAACTGCAGCTTCAGAACATGCAGGGAGGAAAAGAAGCTCAAAAAGGCAAATGGATGTACTGAAACAAATCTAATGCCAACCAGTGGATCAAATGAGGTAATGTCCATAGAGTGCATTGTAAACCTTCAAAGGCAATATAAATAAAAGGCAATAAAAGAAATAGTTGTCATTATTATGATGATCATTATTCACCTTATTTTTATTTTTTTCAAAGGGGTTCAGATAAAAATTATCCTGGGGCAAGTCTGTATTTTGATATTATTTCTTTATGTTTAATGTCTTATGGACTTTGCACGGGGGATAAAATAAAACCATTATTTTTGTGGTTGAATCAAGGTATTAGCATAAGGTAAAGTCACTAAAAGCATCTATCTACAACCTCAGTTCAGTCTAAATGAGAGGGATAACACACTTTTCCTGTATGGCTTTAATGTCTTTTGCTGGATCTTTATATTTTGTAAACTCTCTGTTCCAGATAGCTTAGATCCTGAGAATTTCTAATGGGAATTTCTGTTAAGTTTTTATGGAACAGTATTTTATTTTATTTTATTAATTTATTTATTTTTGCCCACTATCACCGTTACTATTTATTTTTTTAATAACTTTTTATTGACAACATATGCATAGGTAATTTTTTTACAACATTATCCTTTGCCCTCACTTCTGTTCCGATTTTTCCGCTCCCTCCTTCCCTCCACCCCCTCCCCCAGATGGCAAGCAGTCCTATACATGTTAAATAGGTCACAGTATATCCTAGATACAATATATATGTGAAGAACTGAACAGTTCTCTTGTTGCACAGGGAGAATTGGATTCAGAAGGTAGAAATAACTGGGAAGAAAAACAAAAATGCAGTTTACATTCATTTCCCAGTGTTCTTTCTTTGGGTGTAACTGCTTCTGGAACAGTATTTTATCTGAGTGATTGTCCCCTTCCTTCTCTGTACTTCTGTCTCTATCTCTCTCTGTGTCTCTTTCTCTGCTGTTGCCATCCATTTATGAAATACAGAGAACCACATAACCTCCTTTGCCATAGCTGCCAGTAAAGCTCAGTTCTAAAAATTTACCCCTTTCAGCTCCTCGTGACATCTATTTCTCTGCTTCTTTTAGCTGATTTTTATTGTTATTATTTTTAATTGTCTTATTTTGTCTTCAAAGTCATGGCTTGGTATCCTGCAGAGTTCTGGACCAGGAGCCAGGAGACTTAGTTTTAGGTCTTTACTCTGGTCTCTCTGAATTGTGTGACCATCATTAACCTCTCTCTCATGTGTTTCTTTGGATGCTTGCATTTCTGTCTTGAAGAGTGGTTGTGAGAAAAGTGCCTTGCTCTGCGGATGACCTTAAATCCATTAGGAAAGAGTTGTCATATAAATGGATGTGAACAAAATGAAATAGTGGAGAACACAAAGAGGGCTGCTCCAAGGTGGTCTCACCTACAGAACTTGTTCGGTACCTGGAGATGGGGCGACAAGGCAGCCAAAAGCTAGTGGAGTCCTGGGCTGAAATAAAAGAGGCATCAGTCCCAGAAATAAGGAGATAACAGTTCCTCCATCTTCTGTTCTTCAAACCATTTCTAGAGTACTGAGTTTAGCCATGGGGACCAAGATTTAAGATGAACTTTAATAAACTGAAGTGTTCATGGGAAGGTGACCAAGGTACTGAAAGATTTCAAATTCATTTTAAATGAACAAAACCCATTTATTAAGCATTTACTATGTGCTGGGCAGTGTACTAAGCCGGGAATTAAAATATAAGATCTAGACAATCCCAAAGCATTTACATTCTAAGGCAGAAGACAACATATATCAGGAAGTGGGGACTGAGTAGAGTTGGGGGGAAGGGAGGAGTGTCTTGATCTGGGAAGTCACAGGGACGGTGAGTGGAGCCATAAGGCAATTGATTGATTTGTTCCTTCCAGGAATGGCCATGTTGTTTTGATTACTGTTCCCAGAACTAGAGAAGGAAGGGTTGGGGTGGGGGGAGGGCATGTGCGTGGCGGGGAGATGGCCAAAGGCAGTATGCTGCCTCTGGGAATATAAGAGAGTTAAAAGGTTAGCGAAACAGGGGAAATTTAGCCTGGAGAAGAAAAGAAAAGAGTCAGAAATAGATGAGGGAAAGAGATGAACCTCCCCAGAAGGCAGAGTCTGGAGCAATCAGTGAAAACCGGCAGGTTTAGACTTTATACAAAACAGAAATCTCTAACAAGGAGAGGAATCCCAAAGTGGAATTGGCTGCCTTGGGAAAATGGAAAGGAGGTCTAGGAGCAAAGACTAGATGGCTACTTATTAAATACATTATAAAAGGGATACTTTTTCAGGTACAACTTAGGTAAGAAGACCACTGATAGTCCTTCCAGCTCTGAAAGTCTGAGCTTGGAGAAGGCTTCAGTCACAGGCAGAAATCGTATGTATTCTTTTGCTGGGGTTGGGTACCGCTGTCCATGGTGCTCAGAGGGAGGCTCAGGTTAAGTCCCACTCCATTGCTGTGACAACATTAGCAAAGACTCTTGCTGTTTGTGCCACTTGATAGGAAATTAATTCCTCTTGGCCAGTGGGTTTCCCTTCTCAGGTTCTCTCTTGGTATTTGGAATCATAATAATACACAGCAAGAGAAAAAATAGAAAGAGCAGAAAAATCACTCGTAACAAATGATTGTTAAAGGAGATTTCCTTCAATCTCTTCTCCTTCCTTCAACCCTCCTACAACATGCTACTAAATTTGCCTTAATTAAATACTGCTTTCCTACATTGAGAAATTTACAATGATGATATTGTCCATCATGTCTATGTTTAGCATCCAGCTTAGCGCCGGACATATATTAGGTGCTTAATAAATGCATATCAACTGATCACTTATACTTCCCTCTGTGGATATCAAGGCTCTAGTCTCACCCTATCTTGGTAACTCTACTTTCTATAAGACAGGCTTAGTTCTAGTCAAACCAATCTGTATTTTTACATTTTCATTTTTATCTCTGCACATTTGCACATGTGATTCCCATTTTTATGCCTTCCTCATTCTCCAACACTCAAAAGGTGACCAGCCTTTGTTAGTTTTTCTCTTTTTTTTGAGGAAAAAAAAAGTTTGATTAAACATATAGCATGGGATATCAATGCAAACAACTCAATTTTCTTAGTGAAAATTTGCATTTAAATTAATTTATGTAAATTCATCAAGTGCATTTAAATGTATGGATATATACACATAAATCTGTGTGTATATACAATATATACATATCGTATACAACATATACATATACATATACAACACATACATACAAATGTGTGTGTGTGTGTGTGTGTGTGTGTATTCTAATGTGAGACAACATTCTATAGTGGACAGAAAGTCAGACTTTAGGTGAGGAAGAACTGCGTATAAGTCTTGGCACTGACATAGTCTGACTATGTGACACTGTGGAAGTTTGCTTAATTTCTCAGGGATCAGCAGGTGCTGATCTACACTGATAAAGGGGATTTCCTAACAGAGGCTTCCCAACATGGATGAAATCAGAAGTCAGATCAAACATTGCAAACCATAAAGTGGCTTATAGCCTTATTTACTTTCCTTAGGTGGCCATAAAACTTATTTGTCAATTAATTTTCAAATACTTCTCCTGAAATAATCATGGTTGATGTGTACTATGTCCTTTGCTTTTTTTTCCCCTTTACTATTATTTCATTTGTCAATTTTAATTTCATTATACTATAGGATTCTATTCGCTTGATGTACTATAATATAATTAAGCATTATTCCATTATTGGTCATTTGAGTTAATTCTGATTTTTAAAAATTACATGTATTGCTATAAGATTTTAAAGAAGGTAGCTCTTTATGGTTTTTGACAATTTCTAATAATGAAATCATTGGATCAAAGAATAGGACTTACTTTGTCACATTTGCTACACACTTCCATCTTATTCTCTCTTTTTTTTTAGTTCTGTTCTTTTCTTTTTTTATTATTATTATAGCTTTTTATTTATAAGTTATATGCATGGGTAATTTTTCAGCATCGACAATTGCAAAACCTTTTGTTCCACCTTTCCTCTCCTTCCCCCCAACCCCTCCACCAGATGGCAGGTTGACCAATACATGTTAAATATTCCATCTTATTCTCAAAAAGATTCTACAAGCTGATGTGAATACTAGTGGTGGATGACTGTGTCTGTTTTTCCACAGGCCTACCAGCATTGAATTTCAATGTTTTAAATTATTTTTTAACATTTTCACGAACATGCCATCACAAAGTTGTTTTAATGTGTATCTCTTTGATCATCAATAATGTTCAGCATTTTTCAAAGGATTATTGTTTTTGTTTTTTCTTTTGAAAACTGTCTATTCATATCCTTTGATCTCTTGTGGACCAGGACTTGCCACTATAGCTCTTTAACAATTCCTTATATCTTTTATCCATCATATTTGTTATAAATAATTACCCAACCTTTTAAAAAATTTAATTGTTGGGCTTTGTCATACATGAAAACTAAGTTTCAGTGAGTAACTAAACTCATCTTAACTCCTGATAACTCCTTCCATTAATTAATTGAGTTAAAAATGATACTCCCTTCACAACTGAGATAAATATTTCATTACATAGTATTCTGATTTCTTTTCCTAGAGTTTACTCTTCATGTCTAATTCTCTTATCACATTGCAGTTACTAATAACGTATGCTGATCAGGTTCAAATCCCTTTCTTGATACCCAATTTTCCCAATCATACTAATTAAATAAATAAAATTATTTCCCTTGTTTTTATTTTCTACTTACCAAACATCAAACATTTGGCCTACATTTGATAGAATACAAATACCAGACATTCAATCAAAAAGTATAGCAAATATCTGATGCTTGGTAAACAGAAAATAGAAATAAGGGAAATGATTTAATTTAATTAATGTGGTTAGGAAAATTGGGTATCAATTTAGTATGACATATATGTATATGTATAGCTATACATGTATATATATATATATATATATATATATATATATATATACCTACACACAGGTCTATATGTTTGTATAAATTGCTACATACCAAAATTCAACCAAATAGTGTGTATAAATGTACATATATATGTATACATGTATATATCATTTGGTATATATGTGTATATACACAAATAATTTAAATTCAACCAAATATACATATATATGTGTGTGTGTGTGTGTTTGCATATTCTATTACAAAGATGTCTATGTTTCTGTCTTTGTCTCTGTGTATGTCACTCTTTGTCTCAGACTCTTCTTGCCTGTTGCATGCTCTCCCTCCTTCCCTCTCCTCACTCTTCCCTCGCTCCCTCCCCATTCCTCTCCTTTTCCTTCTTTCTTCCCCATCTCTGTCTCATCTGTCTGTCTCTGTCTCTTTGTCTCTATCTCTCTGTCTTTCTCTCCCTTCTCTCTCCTTTCCTTTCTCCTCTCTCCCTACCTGTATTTCTCACCCTCATTCTCTCACTCTGCTCCCCCTCATCATTCAGTGCAAGCCAGTTTTGTATGATCAAGCTTTGCACGATTTTTCAAAGAGATTTTGAGGTCCCTATTCATTAGCTCTTTTCTTTGGTGTGACCTTTAATATTCTCGCCTCTTTGTTTTTCCACATAAATTTTACTTACAAACTACATAGACTCATTTAGCACATAATTATAGTAATTTAGCATTAGCGAAAACTGTTGGTTAACAAACTTATCTCCTCAAGTGCAGCAAGTTCCTTGAGGGGAAGAATCCCATCTCATAGTTTTTCTACAGTCCCCACAGTATCTCAGAAAGCAGAAAGCACTGATGTCCAACGTCTCTCTAGACGAATTTAGACTCCAACATAATGAGTAGGGGACATAGACAATAATGACACAGGAAGGAGATTATATGTTGGGACCTGCATGAAATAGAGGAGGAGTCCTATATCAGTGGGACCATAGACCCACCAAGATGCCATGAAATGAAATAGAAATGTAAATACAAGTATTCTTGCTCAGTCTTCAGTCTTGTTCAGAACTTCTTGTCCAATGTATGTACCCCCATACAAAATGGAATCGGGAAAGCTGTTTCCTTTGTGTCATCATCGAGACTTATTTGGGGGCAGTATAGTCTAGTCAAAGCAGTGGAGAAAGCTGGGTTCTGATCCTGGTTCTGATCTATTACTTCTGACACTCAATAGTCACCAATAGTCACCAATATTTACTGAATTCTCAATTTGGTGACTATTTCCCTAAGATATCACACTTAAACTATATGTGCCTTACAATATGATCTCCCTTCATCCCCTTTGGCTGCTCTGATTATGCTGTGTGTGTGTGTGTGTGTGTGTGTGTGTGTGTACACATGCACGGGTATATGTGTTCATACCAGAAGACCTCAATATACTCAGCATTAAATATGAAGGGAAGATCTCATAGTAGCTGGAACTCTGTCCTTGAACTCAGCAAAGCTGGCTTAAAATCTCATTTCATACACTTAGCTTGTGAGTCTAGGCAGGTCACATCATTTCTTTCAGCCTCAATTTGTTCCTCTGACAAATGGGAACAATGATAATTTCAATGTCTGCCTCCTATGACTGGGGAGAAGAAAGTTTCTTCTATAGAAATTGGGATTATTTGAATGTCGCTCATAGGGACTGAGGACCAGGCAGATCCATCAGGGTCCCTCAGCAGGGACCTAGAACATAACCCTTCAGCTTCATGACAAAGAGCAGAGGCTTCTCAATGGTAGCTAAGGAGACTGGCCCCCATTTGTCCTTCTTGGCAAGCGTCTAAAGGCAAATAAAACATAAATATAAAAATTATGCAAATCTTGAAGCCCTGACTACTGCCTCCCCACTTTTGATGCTGAGGAAAGTGGAGATGTGTGCAGCAGTCAGCTTTTGTCCTTGGATTGTTCTTCAGGACCGTTAATGGTGCAGACACAAACACATCTGCCTACATTTTCTGTGTGATTTAGCTTGTTCATTAAATTAGCAGGCTTGGTATGTTCTCAAATGGAACCGTTTGGAAAAATTTCAAATTTATTGCAGGAGGTATGACCTGGTGGGGATGTCCGAGGCTTCCCTGTGATCCACCTCGTACCCAGATAGAAATTTCCCTTGCAACGTCCTTGACAAATGGCTATCCAATCTCTGAGAGCGAGGAGGGCCCCACACCCTTTTTGGTCACTATCATTTGAACATCGCTATCAAATTTAGGTATATTTTTCCTTAAGTGACCTACATTGATTCTTGCTCATTCCCCTCATTGCTCCTAGTTTTTCCTCTGGGATCAACCAGAACAAGTCTCTGTATCTCTGTATCCCATGCCATTGGTTCAAACCCTTCCAGGGAGTTCTCAAGTCCCCTTGGAGAATTCTCTTCTCTGGTCCTTTAAATGCTCTTCCTATGGCATAGCCTCAGGGGTCTCCACCACACTGGTTGTCTTTCCCTTCATGTTCCCCAGTTTATCCACATCCTTCCCATAATGTGGCACAAAGAAGGGATCGCAGCTCCCAAGGCGGCCTGAGCGGGGCAGAGGGCGGTCTACATCTGGGAAACGTTTGATTAGCCGCAGTACGGAGTGGAGTCTGTTACTGTGGATGAGAATGGGATTAATTTGGGCTCGTGGGAATGGGATCCATGGACTTGGCTTAGTCGATACCCTAACTGGCTGATTATAATGAACATCTCCGTTAGCAACCGGAATCTGAATAACAAAGACCAAATAAACGGAAGACTCCATCCTGCCCCATATGATATTATGAAAATAATTTTCCTTAGTTCAAAAAAGTTGGAAAAACTTTGATCTTTGATCGAGCTAGCAAAGAGTCAGCACTACAGAGGAGCCACAGTGGTGCATGTTGCCTGCGTCCTGACAGATTGAATCCAAGGCCCAGAATGAGACGTACATTTGGGGACAGGGCAGATGCAGAAATGTGCTTGGCTTGACAATCTATTACAAGAACTTTCTTTTTCTTTTTTTTTCAGTGAGGGAGATAATGTAGGAGGGAAAGCTATCTATCAGACCAATCAACAGCTGTTTAGTGTGCATTTAATACATGTCCCAAACTGGGCAAAGAACCCTGGCAGCAGAGGCAAATTGGAATATAACATAGCTACCAAACTGACATGCAAATAACTGTGCTGGGAAGTCAGAAAGCATGGGTTTGAGCATCAGAAAAGGCTTCCTGGGGATGGTCGATGAAAACTTGGTTTTGAAGAATTAACAAGGTTTCAACCAATTGACTTGGGGGGTGGTTTTGGAAAGAGCATGATCAGGCTCGAAAGGCAGCCCAGCTCACTATGGCTGGTTAATTGTCGGGAAGTTCTTCCTGACAGCAAGCCTAAGCCGAATCCCCCTGATGATGCCCTTTGGCCCAGACACCCCAAGGAACTCACTCTGCCACTACATAAAGGCAGCTTCAGTACAATCCCAAAGTGCTCCCTTCCCCAGCCTGAGTGTCTCCCATTCTCTTGGTCCACATTTGACATGGTTTTCAGTCACTTATCTGGGATTTCCAGTCTTTAAAAAATCGGAAACTAATCCAACCCTCTCCCCAGTTATTTTAATGAGGGACAACCTAAACAAACACAATGGGAGGAGGCATGACATGCAGGGAGGGACAGCAGGGTGCTCAATTTGGCCAGAATGAAGAGTGAGTGAAGGGGAATGAGGTTTAAGAGTGAAAAGGAAGCTGGGATCATGTTCAGAAGGGCTTTAGGTGCCAAACTGAGAAGTTTTCGTTTAGTCCTCAAGGTAATAGGGAGCCACTGGAGGATATGGAGCAGGAGAGTGATGCTATTTCACTAATGGCTCAAAGGCTTCAGTTATTTGACACTTCTGGATAAAAGGGTCTCTTTTGCTAGTCAACTCAGCCCAGTTCTGATCTGCCACACAATGGATGGGTAGGAATTTGCTGTCCAGGCAGGGACTGTAGCACCAGTTGCCAGATAAACACAAATTCCAAACATCAGCACCAGAAGCATAAAAGAGCACAGGCCATAGTGATATACACTCCCCTCCCCCCCACACCCATCCTCAGCCACCCACCCCAAAGCCTGACAGCAACAGAGGAATATGTGGACCATCGTGCTACAGTAAACCAGCTCAGGTTTGGTACCAGACCGCAGGGGCGGGGAGCTTTCTTCCTGAGCTTAGCAGCATTTTGAGAGCCCCTCCTGAGTTCCTTCCAGAAGCTGCCCCTTCTTTCTCTCCCCCTGCTCTGCTGTAGGAGGCCGTGTCTCCCAGTGGACAGTGTATCAACAGGAGCCAGATCTGAACTCAGAAAGCCCTGGGCCCAGCTGGAGCTGCTTCCCTCATCAGCCCACGTCTAAAGCCCCGAACTCAACCTGGAGGAACGTGGTGGGAGAGCTGGAAATAAGTGCAGAATGCCCAGGAGAAGGCCCCAGAGCGCTGGAGGGATTCGAGACTGGGCTGTGTGAAGACTGGCTTGAGAAAAATCACTTTTTTAATTTAAAAAGAGAAGACTTGAGAGATGACCCATCTTTGGGTGTGTCGGGGCCGTCACCTGGAAGAGAAATGGGTTCTATTCTGCCTGTCCCTAGAGGACCGAACAAGGAGGGGTGAGTGGGAGAGAAAGCGGTTCCAGCCTGATATCAATAAAAAGCTTCCTAGGTGACCTTGACCAAATAGGTTTGCAAACTCCTTGGACCTGCTTCTTTCTCTGTAAAGTTAGGTAGAGGGAAGGACTAGACAGCCTTTGACATCCTCCCCGCTAACGGTCTGGGATACTGAGCTTCCATAACTCCACATACTTCTCTCTGTCTTCCCCTCTGTCACATGTAGGAAACTGAGGCCCAGAGACCAAAACTGGCTCAGCCAGCCAGTGGAAGAGCATGATAGAAGCTACCATTCATCGAGCGCTTTAAGGTTTGCCCAATGCTTTCCATAGTTATCTCATTTGATCCTTACCATAACCTTGTGAGGTTATTATTATTATTAATTATATATAATATATATAAATATATATATAACCTCACAAGGTTATTATTTTTATATTATGTATTATTTCTAAATATATACAATGATTATATATAAATATATATACACAACTACATATAATAGATATTGTTTATATCATTATTATTATTAATACTATCTCCATATTACAGATGAGGAAATGGAAGCAAACTCAGACTGGTGACTTGCCCATGCTTATAGAGTAGGGATTGGGGGGGATTCAAACTCCATTATTCCTGATGCCCAAAGTCCATCCGCTGTAGCACGTGGCTACTCCTAGTGGAGCCCAACTTCCTGGCCATTGGCATGGTGTTTCTGGGCGGGTTCAGGTGCGTGTGCCTGTGTCTGTGTGTGGGTCTGTATTTAACGCCATAACGTGTGAGCTCAAACCCAGCCCTCTGTCTGGGAGCTGAATAGGCTGCAGCTCACTGGGACCGGCGCCTGCTCGCCCAGATTTGCTGATGCAGGAGGGGGGAGATCACAGAACAACCTCCCAACAAAGGACAACAATCCCTATGATCACCAAAGTAGCGGCCGGGGAGAGGAGGAAAGGGGACAAAGGGCAGGGGCCAGCTGGCCTGGAGCCAGGGATGGTCTGTCTTTCAAAGGTACCTTTTGTGTCCCACCTGCCAGCCCACCTAGAGCACCAGAAGAAAGCTTCAAAGCCTTCCTGTGCCAGGGCAGCCCAACCTCCAGCTGCTGGAGTCATCAGAGCAGCAAAGTCCCACAGCTCTTTTCTGGGCAGCAGGATAAGTAAGGCTGGGAATGCAAATAGGTCCTCCGGTCCTTGGACCGGAGGAAATGCTCATCTGTGGGCCTGGGGCCTCTGGTATCCCACAGAGCTGGACAGAGTGGGACAGGAGGGGGATCTGTTGGCTTTGCCTCCTGACTCCCTTATAGTCGGGAACCTGGGGGACCCCAAGGGATCCAGACCCGGTCCCCTCCCTCTCCTTAGCCACATCCTCCCACAGAGGGAGAGGGCCACTGAGGCAGGCACATTCACTCAGCCTGGATCCAAAGTTCCCAAGTCTACTCACATAACCTCTGGTCCTTCTCTTAGACCAGGGGTCCTCAAACTTTTTAAATAGGGGGCCAGTTCACTGTCCTTCAGACTGTTGGAGACTGGACTATAGTAAAAACAAAAACTCTGTTTTGTGGGCCTTTAAGTAAAGCAACTTCATAGCCCTGAGTGAGGGGGATAAACGTCCTCAGCTGCTGCATCTGGCAGCAGCCATAGTTTGAAGACCCCTGCCTTAGAGATTCCTTTCTAGAACTGAGGAAGGCTCCATAAGTGAGAGGAGTGGGGCTCCATAAGTGAGAGGAGTGGTGCTCCGTGAGCAAATACAGACGGGATGGCCTTGGGAGGGAAAGGCTGGAGGGAGGGTGGACAGAGGGATTCGAGGACTTCTTCCCACACCCATTCCATATTCAAGAGCTGTCAGGCACATCCTAAACAACAGCCAGTTATGGAGCAGAATCAGTTAAATCAGGGCCCTCTCTCTCCCACCTGTCACAAGCAAACACCAGAAAAAGCAGTCTCCACTCCCAGCCTTCACTTCCTCTTCTCCTACTCCTCACCCCCTTGCAATCTGGCTTCCCACCCCAACGCTCAAACGCCAACGTTCTCGCCAATGGAGCCTTCATTTCTAAAACCCAGACTTCCCAGGCTGCTTCCTCCTCGGTGACCACCTTCTCCCCTGGAATACTCCCTCCCTGCCCCCCAGCTTTTATGTCCTTCTTCCTCCTGATTTTCCTCCAGGACTCAGTGACTGATTCAGTGTTGGGCTGTGGGAGAAGGAGTAGAAGGTGGGGAAGTCAGGAGGGAGACCAGATGTGGCAGAGGAGACTAGGCAACATGGGAGTGTGAAAAGGGCACTGAATTTGGAGTCAAAGGATCTAGATTCAAATCTTATCCTGTCTCTGACCCTAGAGGTGGCTGGCAGTTCAATGAATAAAGCACTTTAGTGAGGGTAGGAAAACCTGAGTTCAAATCTGGCCTCAGACTCTTACTTGCTGTGAGATGTTGGGCAAGTTATTGAATCTCAGTTTCTTCAACTGTAAAATGGGGGTGGATAATAATAGCACCTGCCTCCTCGGGTTGATGTAAGGATCAAATGAGATCAAAATTGTAAAGCACTCGGCACATGCCTGGCACATAGCAGGTGCTATTTAAATGCTCAGCCTCTCCTTCCCCATGTGACTTTGGGCAAGTCACTTGATCCACCCTATTTCCAGTTTCTTCCTCTATAAAAAAGAGGGAGCTGGACTCAATGGCTTCTGAGGATCCTTCAAGGTTAAGGTCCTTTGGGTCTCTGACTGCGCTTGACCTGAGCCGGATCTAAATTTGGAGCAGTTCTTAATGAATCAGGCCAGTTAGAGCAATGCCCGAGAGTCCGGGCAGAGCCAAGGCAGGTTTTCGGCTCCAGGGAACAAGAGAGGGGACGTACAAAATGATCTCTCCCACCCCCTGCCTTTAGCCTCTGTCCTGCAGAGGCACAACAGGGCACTGCCCTCAGGGTGTGCTGCAGGTGGCCGTGCTTTAGAGGATGCTCATGGTACAAGGGGCCGTTAGAAGGGTGGGAACAATGGACTTTGGTACCCAGAGACATAAGAAGCTGCCAGCCCAGGACCAGGTCAGCTCCGCCCTGGATCTGCCCCATCCAGGTTTTGCCTCCTTCCTCAGCAATGGTCTTACACGTCCCAGACCCTCCATCGCTGCCCGTCTTCAACAGGAACAGAGGGCGTCATGCATTGTACTCCATGATTTGGCCACGAGAGCCCCTCACTCTGGCCCTGTCCCCCTAAGTCCATTCCATGAGGCCCAGAGACAGATTCTCACAGCTCCCTTCTCTACTCCAGATTCACATTTGAGTCTAACTCTATGAACATCATGCTGGGCTCTTCAGGTAACAAATCCCACCTCTCCCTCTTCAATTTCCTTGTATGATAGTCTTCCCCATTAGATTGTAGGGTCCCTGGGGGCAGGGAATGCCTTTCTTTGTCTTATTTATATCCCCAATACTTAGCACAGTACCTGGTCCAGGTTTATCAAATTATATTGTATTGTGTTGTGTCGTAAAGGCCATGTGTGACTTGCCCTATCACCCATTGTCACCCCTCCCACTTCCTGATGAGATTATGAGACTAGGAGAAGGGAACTGACTTAGCTAAAGTCACAAAAGTAGAGCTTTTATGCTGGAGAAGGTAAAAAAGACCCTGGCACCCATAAGGGATCTAATGAGGTAAATAAACATGGAGAAGCACTGGAAGTGATTCATTGTAACCACCCGTTTCAGTTTGGGAGAACAAGTAGCAAGCACTCTGAAGCCTTGCCTTAGCCCATACCAGTGGGGTGCTGTCTGGCCATAGCGTCAGCTCCTTCTGGGGCAGGGGCCTGGGATGTCCACGTGGGGGGACAGCTCCCATCCGCATCCTGGAATCAAGAGCACAGATTCCCTCCCACTCTAGGGAAATGGGAAGTGAGGGAGATTCCCTGTCTGTCCTGCAGAATTGTGATATGATATTGGGCGATATAGTGGGGGCTTTCCTTTCAAAACATCTTCCATTTCCCAATCACTGCTGAGCCTTGGAAAAAAATTAGAATTGATTATCTACATCTTCCTGTCCACTTTCTCCAACCAATCAGCCATTGTATGCTTTGGTACCAAAGACAAGCAAGGATTCTAGTGCATCCCCTTCATTTTTACCCAGATGGAATCTGGGTAAAGGAAAGGATCCAAGATTTACCGGCAGAAGAGATCTCCAAGCTCATTTAGACCAACTTTCTCATTTTAACAGATGAGGGAACTGGAGCCCAATGAAGCTGACTGAGAAAGTTGAAGTGACTTGGCTCAGTCACATAGATAGTGACAAAGCAGAATTCTAACTCGGGTCTTCTGACTACAAATGCAGCGTTTTCTCCCTCCCTGTCCCCCTGCTAAAGGCCAACTCATTTGGATTGTTTACACTTAAGCTCATTAGCAAAGATCAAGTTGTGCTTCACAAGTGCTAGACAGTGCAGCAAGACTACCAGGGATTGGGGGGTGGGTAGGACCTTCAGATTTGGCACCTCCTTTCTCCCTTCTATCAGCACAGATAATTCAGGGCTGGTTGGAGCAGAGAAGCTTTGGAAGAGAAGAAAAGTAGATTCATTCGCTCCTCATTCAGCAAACAGGTTTGGGCAATGCCATGTGCAGAGCAGCTGGGGAGATGTAGTGGTGAAGAAGTGGGGGAGCAGAAGGCAAAGAGGCAAGAGCTAGCCCCGGTTATTAAGTGTGCAGTCACTGAGGTCAGGGATAAAGCTGGCTCCCCAACAGAGAGAGTTTCATAGGATGACAAGAAGTCCGGAGCCAGAATAAAAAAGCCCTTTGTGTGAATCCATCTCTGCCATTCAATGTGTGATCTTGATAAATCACTTAACTTTGGGGATCTGTTTCTGAGGTCATTTAATCCTCAGAGATCCTTTCTGTCTTGAATCCATCAACAATCCTTTGCAACCCCCACTTCATCCTAGCTGACATCTGCAGGAGAAGCTAAATGACCACTTGTTGAGTTTATCGCAGAAGGACCTCTGAGGTCCTTCCCTACTCTGCCATTCTGCCAGGAACATCTTCAGCCTGACCCAGTCCACATCCATTATCTAATCTGGCACTCTTGGAATCATTAGGGCCTCTTATAGATCTGAAAAGGGAGGCTCAGAAGGCAGGCGTGAGCGAGCTTCCCAAGATTCCTCCAAACAGATGACGACTCCCACCTACTTCTGCTGCTTCAACTGGGCATCAATGAGCCTGCCAGAAGGAATCTGGAAATCGCTGCCAAGGATTATAAAGTCTCGGGTCCCAAACCGAAGACCACGGGGCACAGATGGTTTTTTCAGCACTGCTTCCCATTGAAGCAAAGGGATAGAGGAGAGAAAAAGAATTGATTTGGGAAAAGAGCAGCTGGCTAAGAAGGTGGTGTCTGAGAATGGAATTGGTATTTCTGAACCATGGCTCAAAATATAGAAATGACAGACCCAATGCTGGGGATGGAGAATACGTAACAATGGCTGGTGAGAAGGAATTACTCCAATTCTTCACTATACCTCCGCCTGGACCATCAGTGATTGGAGGCAGGGCTCAAGCCTACACAATGAGAGCATTAGTGCTCTTCTATGTCTCAAAGGAACAGAGCCCCCCTGGTTAAAGCTGGGGGTCTGCATTCAGCCTTCATTCCGAGCGAAAATGGATATATTAGAGCCCCTTTCTCCTTCCAGGGTGGGTGTAGCCTCTCACAGAAAATCCCCAGTGCTGATTGTTCCCAGATTTGGGCACAAGACACCATAGTTCAGCCACACAAACAAAGCCAAGAAAATTCCTGCAAGTCCTTGTTCCCTTCTTCTCAAAACCCAGATCAGCTTCAGTGTCTCTAGAGCTGTAGATGGGAATGCTAAAATGCATCCAGTGACCATCTCTAACGGGAAAGCATGTTCAGGCCAGGTCTGGCAGAATTAACTGTATATATTCTGCTGTTTTCAATTGCTCCTTCTCTATGTCTCTGTCTCTGAACCTTGGTCTCTGTTTTTGTCTCTGTCTCTCTGTCTCTGTTCCACCTCCCTCTAGAACACCATTAGTCAGAGGTTAAGAATATACAAGACAGAGTGATGTTGTGGGGAGAATCCCAGATCTGGAACTGGAGAATATGAGCTCAAACCCCGATCGACCTGCCTGGATGTCACTTAACTCAGAGCTTCTCACATCCCTCCCAGTCCTGACATTCTAGCAGTCTGAGGTGTCACGTTCCCATCCCTGGGCCTGGGTGTCCATTGGGAAGATCACCCACTCGACAGGACAAAAGGGAACACTCCCCAGGAGCTTGCTCTCCTGTGGGGCACAAAGGAGTGACTGATGCCCCCTTTCTAGTGCACCCCAAATTTTGTTCTTCCCATTCTTCTAACACTCTGTAATGCCCTCCCCACATCAGGTATAAAATCAACCACGAGGAGTTTTAGAGAACTTTGAAAAAAGGTGTCAGCCCTTTGGGTTTCCCAAAAGTGGAACCAATCATGATCCAGCGCCACAGAAGCAGGAGGAGCTTATTTGCACAGAAGTGAGGGCAAAGGATTGGAGGAATCATTCATCCTCCCACCTTTGCTTCAACCCATAGAAGGCTCTTTTCTAGCTTTTGGTGGCGTTTCAGATTTCATAAATGCAGGGATTTCCCCAAGATGCATCTGAAAAGACTGCTAACAGCTTTGTGGGGAGATCCTTTGGTCATTGAGTTGACTTGTCCCTCCTGCCATCGCCAGAGATGAAGGCTCCGACCAAATGCCCTTCTTCCTCCCTCACAGCCTTCTTCTGTCCTGCTCTGCCTGCCTCTCTCTGCTTTGCCTCTGGTCAATGACCAGCCCACAGTGATTGTGGAGAAGAGTTTCTCTCTGCCTTATTGGTCATGAGCATCATGAATGTCACAATTAATGCTTCTGCTCATTCTCGAGCTTGTTTTTCCCTCCATCTGAACTCCATGCACTGACAAATGAATAACAACATCAATTTAGTAAGCATTTATTAAGTGTCTGCTGTGTGCTGGGAACTTGACTAGTTATTGGGGAGAGAAAGATGGAAAGTGAAACAATTCCTGCCTTAGGACCTTCCAGTCCAGTCACTAGCCCTTTGCCTCTAGGCTGATTCAATGAGCTTGACTCTTGCCTCTCTATTCTATAGATCTGGAGATTCCTCAACTCCCAATTGCAAGATGTTGGTTAACCGGTCACAGGGAAGCGAGCCTTTATTTTTCTGGAGAGGACAAAATGGATTTAGCCCTTCCTGAGGGATCTCGGTCATCAGAGAAAAGTGGGAGCCGTATACTTGGACCAGGTGGATGCTTCCAAGCATCCTAAAATAACGTCCTATAGAAAAAGTAGGTGTTAAGCACCTACTATTTGCCAGGCACTGACTAAATGCCTTGTAAATATTATCTTATTTGATGACTGCCTAATATACCTTAGGTAAAGCTGGTCCTGGGAAAGGGGCTGGAGAATGTGGGAGAAGGTTGAAGGGAGAGCTACATGATTCTGGAAATAAAAGGTCAGCTCTGGCTTCCATCTAGGGTTGGCCCCTGTTTTTAAAATTTGATGGTTTACAGAAAGGCGAGAGGAAGCAGATGGTGTGTGTGTGTGTATGTGTGTGTGTGTGTGTGTGTGCAAAGTGCATCTGTATGCATGTGCATGTGTGTGTGTGAGGATGTGAATGAGTTTGTGAGCATGTGTGTATGTGCATGAGGATGGTTGTATGAGTGTGAATGTGCGTGTGAAAAGGTGTGTGGGTGACAGTGAGTACAGGTATGGGTGCAACTGTGAATATGTACGGTTGTGAATGGGAATATTGTCAATCAGGTCCTGGGACAAAGTCGGGGATTAACCAATAACATAATTGATTTCTGCTCCCCATTGCTACTGTTCTGGAACCTGAGCAGGATTTGGGGTCAAGGAGCATGGGGCAAAGGGGAAAGGAGTCACTAAGCCAGAGCCAGGAAAACTGTCCTCCTGAAAGAAAAGCTCTTGCTTTTCTAAGCAGTCATGTACCAGATGAGGGCTTTCCCCACTGCATCAGAACACTCAGCAGAGAAAGGAAAAGGGCCCAGGATGGCCAGTACTCACTTGTGGTGCTTCCGGTCATCTGGATGATGCATTTCGAGTCGCGGCTCATTTCTCGGGAGTTAAAGGGGCGTACTCGCACTGCCACCTTAACCGAGGCTCCTGCCATCTTGGTGGTCCTTCGCAGTGGCTTGTGGTTGCAGGAGGGAGCTCAGGGAGAAATGGAAAAACCCTGGAAAGAGGAGAAAGATGAATGAGAAATGTTAGAAAAGGCCAGTGAGCAGCTGCTCAGTGCCCAGAATTTGGGGGGAGATGTTGGGTTTGGATAGACTCACAAGCTCATATTGAGCCCAAAGTTCTGAAATACTCACTGCCATCTAAGATCAGTCAGTCAATAAATGCGTATTCAGTTCCTCCTGTGTGCCAAGCCATGTGCTAAGTATTGAATTACAGAATGGATTTCCTGCCTTTGTTACCCATCTCATGTTAACAGAGGCTTTCGCAGGAACTCAGAAAAGAAGCTCAGAAGAGACACTTAGGTGATGGAGAATTAGAGAAGAGATACAGAACAGGAGATACAGAGGGGAGAGAGAGTGAGAGACAGAGAACGAGAGAGAAAGAAAAAATGAGAGAGAGAGATACACACAGAGAAAGAGAACAAGAGAGAAAGAAAAAACGAGAGAGAGAGAGAGAGAGAGAGAGAGAGAGAGAGAGAGAGAGATTTTTAAGAGCTGTAGAGAGACCTGGAATCAGGAAGATCTGAAATCAAATCCAGCCTGACATTTACTAGCTGTGTGACTCTGCGGTATCAGCTTCCTCAGCTGTAAAATGGCATCAACCTCCCATGGTAAAAGTGAGAAACAAATGAGATGCTAATTCTAAAGTGCTTAGCCCAGAGCCTGACACGTAGCAGATTATTTAAATACGTATTCCTTTCTCTCTGAAGAAATATTTGCACCAGACTACTCAAATATTGCATATGTGTTGGCAAGTTTCCGTAGCTTAGCTTTTAGTGATTTAGGGTCCCAAACCACCTGTCAATAGCATCAGAGGAGGGGGTCCTACATCAGGTGGGACGTTGGGCTAGATCATTTCTCTGCTCCTTATCATTCCCTAGACCTCATAATTCTCCATCCTGTGTGGTGCTGACGGGAAAGGAAACAGTCCCTGTTCCTTTGATAACTGAAATCAGTTGGGGCCCTCTTGAATAAATTAATTAAATTAATAAATTGGTTCTAATTTCAAGTATCTTGCAATTAAGTAACCTTGGTTGCTTTCAAAAGATAAAAGTAAGTGCTCTGAAAGAAGAGGAAAAGGAAACAGATTATGATGCTCCCAGAAAGAAATTAAAAATTATTGAAAAGTCTTAAAAATGGAGGTGAGCTCTTTGCCTCTCAAAGTTACCTTGCTGTGGTAATGTGGATGGAAATACAGAATATTAATGTTTTGATATCCTCCTTTTCATGACCACCTTAATTTTAGAAATGAAAAAATAAAGAAAAACCAGAGAATCTCAGAATTTGAGAATTGAGAAAGCTCAGCCCCATCTGATCCAAAGGCACTAATTTCCCTAAGGACACTGAGTGAAACAATGACCAATACAGTGAAATTATGCCTTCATAAATGCAAATGCTTTGCCTTGTTTTAAATGTGAAAAAATTCACCTTGCCATCTTCAAAAGAGCGGACTTTTGGTTTAATGAAAACAGGGGATGCTGTGGAGATCCAGGCTCAAAGCGCCCATATGTCTAGTCCAATGCTCAGTGCTTGGCAATATTTCAGTAAACTTGCCTCACTAGCATAATTATTATGGAAATAAAAATGCTACTACTTGTGTCTCCCAAAGACGTTTTCTTTATTAAGAGACAAAGGCAAAGTTTTGGGGTTTTTATGGCAAATAGAGTTATAGATCCTCACATGCGGAAAGAGTTTCAGACATCACTTAGCCTAAGCCACGCCTGAACAGGATTTCCTTCTACAGGATGGCCAACAAGTATTTCTACATGGCCCCTGTACGAAGACTCCTAGTGACGGGAAACCAACTACCTACCACGACCTTCCTAATTCTACTTTTGGCCATTAGGAAACTGTTCTTGATATCCAACTGAAACCTACCTTCCATGAGCCCTACTTCTGCACGCTGAGACTAAGAAGATAAATTCGACATTTTTCCCAGGGGTATTTTCATCCACTTGACTGCAGCTCTCTCTCATTTGTCTCTTATATCTTTTCTCATTCAGACCCCCAATAAATCTAAACATGAAAGCAAGTTCAATTACAGCTAGCTACATATTGTGATTCAACGATTCTCTTAAATGGATGACCAAAAATTCAGTTAGGAATTATTGATTCAATTTCTATGAAAAATTCAGCACTATTTCCATGAAAAAAAGATGTTAAAATACAATTCAGTGTTCTCACATTATCTCACGTCTTTTCTTCTTCAGACCACCAACAAATCTAAGAGCGAAAGCATGTTCAACTGTAGATCTGGACAAAGGTAATAGCTACATATCAACTATTCTCTTAAATGGATGACAAGAAAATTCACATTTTGATTCAATTTCTAGGAAAAATTCAGCACAATTTCCATGAAAAAAGATGTTAAGAATCCATTTCAGTTTCTTTGAACTGACCTTTCTGTAATGAAGAATTTTGTTCCATTACCATTCTGGCTTCCATTGTCAGGATAAACTCCAGTTTTCTAAAATATAGTCTCTGGTCGAGATTCATTGTGACCAAGGAGAGAACAAGGGGGCAATTGCTTTTTTTTTATTCTAGACACCACATTTCTCTTAATGCAGCTTAATTGAGATCATTTCGGTGAGCACCATTTTACATTATTGACGAATCATCACTTACTTGGATATATAGCTAAGGTTTGCAAAACACTTTACAAATACTACCTTATTTGATCTTCACAGCCTTGGGAGATAGGTGGTAATATTATTTTACACATGAGGAAACAAGACAAATAGAAAGAGGTGAAGTGAAAGCTCCCAGTCTCACAGGGTCTTAGGCCAGATTTTAGCTCACGCCTTCCTGAATTTCCTAACTCTGTTTAATTGTCTCAATATGGAATTTGCAGCCCATTAAAAGTCCCAGATCTTTTTTCTTCTCCCATTTTTAATTTTATTTTATTCCAAGCTTAAGAAATAAAATAAGCATTACTATGACATAATAGAATAGACAAAGAGGTAATTCCATATTGAAGTGTAAATCTCTTATGTATAATTTTTATTATTCCCTTTAAATATATAATAAAGTCATAATTTTTTTCTTCTATCTCCCTCCTCTAGAAATGATCCTAAAACACAACTATCTATCTATCTATCATCTATCTGTTTATTTATCTATCCATCTATCCATCTATATCTATGTAAATCTATGTATATATGTATATATACCCATATAGATTGATATATACACACACATACATCATTCTATATATCCTGTTATTTATTAGTTCTTTGGATGCAGAGAGCATCTGATTGCTAGTGAGCCATGCTTTTCCTCACCTGTATTTCTCCAGTTACTGTTTTGAACCCAAGTGTAGGTCTTTAGTTTTGAAATATTAAATTTAATCTGATTTAATTTGGCCAAATGTTCCAGTTTCTGGAGATAATTTTTTTAGTTCCTGATTCCATTTTCCCACACAGTAGCTACACCTTCCAGCTTTTTATTATGGACACATTTTATGTGCATTATGTATATGTATGTACACATATATGTGGATACATATCATACTGCATATATTATATATACCGCTTATGTTTCAGCATTTCTTAGCACTTTAAGGTTTGTAAAGTACTTTGCATACCCTTATCAACTGATTTTTCATGACAATCCTATAAGATAGGTGCTATTATTAGTCCTTTTTTCTGCAAGAGGAAACTGAGTCATAGAAGGCTTAGGTGACGCAGTTGTAACATTTCATAACGTCATTGATGAGAATATTCACAACAACATGACTCCAGAAAGCTTCCAGCGGAAGGATGATGAAGCAGTCTGTGCTCAATCCAGCAATTTCCTTCTTAATTGTTTCTCCCACTAATGACCCAGAAGCAGGGCTGGGAAAAGGCATCTTGGTCTCTAGCCGAATGAAGGCTCAGCGGGGTGGGACCAGCAATTCTCTATAAATGACACTGAAATCTGTCCACCATGGTGGCAGGCCACCTCCTAGCCCCATTCCCATTCTGACACCGGCTCTTGAGTCCCTTCCCAGCACCATGCGTGCCCATCTGCTCTCTCGGGTGCCATCTAAAGCAGGACAGCAGATGGACTCAGAATCATGAAATGCACATGCTCAGTGACATCTTGGAGATCATCAAGTCCAGCTCCACCTCCTATTTTACAGAAGTGGAAAGAGGAAATGATTTGTCAAAGACCACCCAGTAATTTGGTGACAGAGCCAGATTGATCCTTTCTTCCAAACCCAAGGCTCCTCTTCCTTCATGGATACTCTCTACTCCTCCCCAGAAAGCTTTCTCCACAGACACTCACACACATGTATACATGGTCACACATATGCATACACACTGAATTTGGAGTTAGAAGAGCTGAGTTCCAGTCCCCGCTATGTCAGTTACTATCCACATGAGCTTTGGGGACCAGAATTCATGGGAGTCACAGTTCCTTCACTGTATAGTCACCTTTTAGCTCTAATTGTATGATCCTTTCCTTACTTAAGGTCACTTCAGTCCCATGTCTTACTAAGCTCCTCCTCCCCATTTCATCCTCTGTCACTGATACATAACCCAAACCACTTACGATCTGAGACTCCTTAAGAAAAAGCATTCACATGGACTTACCCCACATTAATAAGTAAAAATTAGGATTTGGCTATTCAAGCAAAGTGATCATAAAGTCCATGTTTTGCTCTGAGCAGACAATCTCTAGAATATCATGTTGGGTTCTGAATGTCACATTTTTGGAAGGACATTTATAAATTGGAGAGCCTGCAGAGGAAGGCAACCATGGTGTGTGTGTGTGTCCATGTGTGTGTGTGTGGGTGTGTACATTAAGTCCTACAAAGATTGGAAGAACTAGAGATGTTTAGAGAAGAAAAGATTGAGAAGTAGCCTTAATAACTGTTTGCAAATAACTCCTTAGAAATAAAGTTGATCAACAGAAAAAGAAGTATAAAAGGTTACCAAAGAAAATAATTCTTTAAAAATTAAAATTGAACAAGTGAAAACTAGTGACTCTATGACATCTCTCACTGGAAAAAACAATTGACCTAGAAAATAGATTCCGGAAAGATAATATAAGAAGTACTGGATTACCTAAAAGTTATGTCAAAAAAAATCCTAAGCAAGAATATTTCAAGATATTATCAAAGTGACTTTGCTATATTAGAACCAGAGAGCAAAATAGAAATTGAAAAGATCCACCAATCCAATCACTGACTGAAAGAGATCCCAAAATGAAAACTCCCAGTAACAAGCTAACCAAATTCCAGAACTCATGGATTAAGGAGAAAGTATTGCAACCAGCCAAAAAAGAAACAAACGCATATATCATTGAGCTACAGTCAAGATTAAACAGCATTTGGCAGTTTCCACATATTGGAACACAAAGGAATACAATCAAGAAATCCTACCCAGAAAAACTGAACATAATCTTCCAGGGAGGAAATGTATATTTGACTGAATAGAAGACTTTTAAGCATTTCAAATTAAAAGACCAGAGCTGAATAAAAAAAATTTTGAACTCCAAAGACAAGACTCAAAGAAAACATAAAAAGGTAAAAAAGAAACAAGAAAGAGAAAGCATAGGAAATTCAATGATTCAAACTGTTTATATTTCTATATGGCAAGATAATATTTGTAACTCTTAACAACTTTATTACTATACTGGAAATTAAAATGTATGTAGACAGAGGGTATGAATATAAGGTGCCTTTGATGTAATAGTACCCCCAAAAAATAAAGGGATGAGAAAGAAAATCACATTGGAAGAAGAAGGGGGAGATTGAACAGGTCAAATTATTCTACATACAAGAGGCTTGAAAGAGCTATTATAATGGAGGGGATGATTGGAGGCAAAGCTTGAACCTTATTCTCACTAAAACTGACTCAAAGAGGAATTAGCATATATGCTTCATTGCATATAGAAATCTATCTTACTCTATAAGGAAGCAAAAGGAATGGGGATAATAGAATGGAGGAGTATGGAGTGATGAAGACAAGGGAAGGTATATTGGGAAAGGTGGTGATCAGAAGTAAAACACTTGAGAAGAGAGAAAAAGTGTGGGGAGAGTAAGAGAGAAAGGGTAATAAGCAAAAAGTAGCATGGAAAGGAATACATAGTTATAACTAAAAAGGTGAATGAGATGAACTCATCCATCACGCAAAAGTAGAATCTGGCCTTAGACACTTAACACTTACTAGCTGTCCAACCCTAGGCAAGTCACTTAACCCCAACTGCCTAGCCAAAAAAAAAAAAGGCAAATAGAATGGATTAAAAAACAGAATCTTAAAATATATTGTTTTCAAGAAATACATTTGAAACAGATATATACAGGTAAAGGTAGGAGGCTGGAGTAGAATCTATTATGTTTCATCAAAAGGAGATTCAATCATCATTTTCAGAAAAAGTAAAAGCAAAAATAGATACAATTAAAATAGTCAATGAAGGAAACTATATCTTCTGAAAGGTACCAGAAGCAATGAAGCCATAGAAATACTAAACATATATGTACCAAATAATATGGAATCTAAATTTTTGAAGGAGATGTTGAGAAAATCTTACAGGAGGGAATAGAAAATAAAACTATACTGGTAGGGGACCTCAATTGTTTCCTTTCAGAACTAGATAATTTAAAAAATTAAACAAGTTAAATTAAATTAAAAAATTAAACAAATTAAAAAATTAAACAAGACAGAAGAAGGTGAATAAAATTCTGGAAAGGTTAGATATGATAAACCTCTGGAGAAAACTGAATGGGAATAGGAAAGAATATAGCTTTTTCTCAGCAATACATGATACCCACACAAAACCTGACTGCATATCAGAACATAAAAACCTCAAAACCAACTACAGAAAAGCTGAAATAGAAAACATATATTTTTCAAATCATAACACAATTAAAACATATTCAATAATGGACAGTGGAAAAAGATTAAAAATTAATTGGAAATTAAATAATCTAATAAAGTAGGCTAAAGAACAAATCATAGAAACAAGAAAATGACAACAATGAGAAAACACACCAAAATTTGTGGGATACAGTCAAAGATGTACTTAGGAGAAATTTTATATCTCTAGTTGCTTACAACAATAAAATAGAATATGTAAATCAGCAAATTAGGTATATAACAACAACAACAACCCATTAAAAGAACAAATTTAAAATCTGTAATTAAACAACAAATTGAAAATTCTGAAAACCAAAGGAGAAATTAATGAAATTGAAATTAAGAAAACCATTGAACAAATAAATAAAATTAGAAGCTTGTTTTATTTTTTAAAACTCAATAAAATATTATAACCAATTAAATCAATTAAAACCAATAAAATGACCATTGGTTAATTTGATTTTTAAAATGAAAAGAAGAAAACCAAATTGCTAGTATCAAAAATGAAAGGGATAAATTCACCATCATTGAAAATGAAATTAAAACAATTGTTAGCAGCAATGTTGCTCAATTATAAACCAATAAATTTGACAATCAAAATGAAATGAATAGCCACAAAATATAAATTACCCAGATTAACAGAAAAAGAAATAAAATATTAAGTAACCCAATATTAGAAAAAAATAAATTGAACAAGCCATCAATGAATTTCTTAAGAAAATGGATTCTTAAGGAAAAGGATGCATTCAAAAGCAAATTTTCCAAATATCTAAAGAATGATTGGTCACAATATTATATGAATTATTTGGGAAAATAAGTGAAGAAGGGATCCTACCAAATTTCTTTTATGATACCAAGTCCTGAAACTCAAACCAGAAAGAGCCAAAATAGAAAAACAAATTTATAGACCAATTTCCCTAATGGACATTGATAAAATTTAAAAAAATAAAATACTAACAAAAAGATTACAGCAATACATCACAAGGATCATATACTACGATGAAGTAGAATTTATATCAGGAATTCAGGGCTAGTTCAATATTCAGAAAACTATCAACATAAATTACCATATCAATAACAAAACCAACAGAAATCATATCACTACTCAATAGATGCATAAAAAGTCTTTGACAAATACCACCCACTACTATTAAGAACACTAGAGAGCATAGGAATTAATGGAGTTTATGTTAAAATGATAAGTAATATTGATCTAAACCATCACAGACTTTTGTCTGTAATGGGAATAAGCTAGAAGCTTTCCCAATACAATCAAGGGTGAAGCAATTGTGCCCATTATCACCTCCATTATTTGATATTTTGCTAGAAATATTAGCTATAGCAACGAAAAGAAAAATAAATTAAAGGAATCAGAATAGTCAATAAGGAAACAAAGCTGTTACTCTTTGCAGATGATATGATTTTTACTTAGAAAATCCTAGAAAATCAACTAAAACTATTTGACACTATTTACAACTTTAGTAAAGTTACATAAACCCACACAATTCATCAGCATTTTTATATATTGCCAACAAAATCTAGCAGCAAGAGATAGAGAAATTGTATTTAAAATAACTAGACGATACAAAACACTTGAGAGTCTACCTGCCAAGGCAAACCCAGGAATTATATGAACACAACTATAAAACCCTTTTCACACAAATAAAGTTAGATCTAAATCACTGGGAAAATATTAATTGCTGAAGGGTAGGTCAAACCAATATATTAAAAATAACAATTTTATTTAAATTAATCTATTTATTCAATGCCATACTAATAAAACTATCAACATGTGTTTTATAGAGTTAGAAGAAAAAAATAACAAAAGTCACTTGGAAGAAAAAAAAAGCTTGAGGCTATTAAGAGAACTAATGGAAAAAATTCGAAACAAGATGATCTAGCCATACCAAATTTCAAACTATTATAAAGTGGTAATTATCAAAACAATCTGGTATTGTTTAGGAAATAAAGTGGTGAATCAGTGGAACAGATTAGGTACAAACTATATTACAGTAAATGTAATAAAGGTCCAAGTTTTTGACACAAAAATGCATTATTTGACAAAAATTGGTAGGAAAACTGGAGGGAGGGGGGAGAGATATGCCAGGAGCTAGACCAATGTCTTATACTTACTGTATGTCAAGATAAGATCAAAATGGGTATATGATTTACACATAAAGTGATAAACCATAAGCAAATTAAGAAAGCATAGAATAGTTTATCTGTCAGTTTTATGGATAAGGTAAGAATTTAAAACCAAAGAAGGTAAAGAGAGCACTGCAAAATATAAAATAGATAATTCTGAATACTATAAAATTAAAAAAAAATTGTACAAACAAAACTAATGTTACCAAAATTACAAGGAAAGCAGAAATCTGGAGAAAAATTCTTCAACAAGTATCTCTAATATTTCTCAAATATATAGAGTACTGAGTCAAATTTATAAAAAACACAATTCATGCCTCAATTAATAAATGGTCAAAGGATATGAACAAGCAGTTTTCAGACAAAGAATCAAAGTTATCTACAATTATATTTTTAAAATGCTCTAAATCACTATTGATCAGAGAAATGTAAATTTAAACAATTCTGAGGTACCACTTCACACCTATCAGAGTGGCTAATATAATGGAAAAAAAGGAAAATGTAGGGTATTTTTAGGGGATGTGAAAAAAAATGGGACATTGTTGGTAGAGTTATGAATTTATGCAACTATTCTGAAGAGCCATATGGAACTATGTGGAAGCTAATTATTGGAAATTAAAGGGGTGTCCATCAATTGAGGAATAGCTAAACAAGCGGTGGTATATGGTTGTAATAAAATATTATTGAGCTATAAGAAATAACAAAGAAAATGATTTCAGGAAAAACTGGGAAAGATTTACATGACCTAACACATAGGGAAGCAAACAGAATCAGGAGGATGTTATATAAAGTAATAGGAACATTGTTCAATGAAGAACTATGAATGATTTATATGTCATGCTATCTAATGATCTAAGAATATCCCAAAGGACTAATGATGAGACATGTTGTCTGCCTCCAGAGAAAGAACTGATGTTGAGTGAATACATGCTATTTTCACTTTCTTTTATTGTTTTTCTTTTATTTGAGTCTCCTTGTTCAAAATGAGTAATAAGGAATATTTTACATAATTGCACAGGAATAACCTCTATCTGATTGCTTTCCATCTCAGGGAAGTGGGAAAGAGAAGATAGAATTTGTAACTCAGAATTTTAAATAAAAATGTTTTGAAAAATTGGGAAAAATAGATGATGTTCTTGTTTTCTGCCTATGTGTCTCACTACCCAAAAGCTTAAGATAGCTTTTTCTTTAAATTCTGGGCATAAAAATGTTCTTACTAATACCACTTTAATAAATACTTTGCTAAAAATCTTTTAAAAATATTCCTGGAGGGGCAGCTAAATGGTGCAGTGGATAGAGCACCAGCCCTGAAGTCAGGAAGACCTCAGTTCAAATCTGGTCTCAGACACTTAACATGTCCTAGTTGTGTGACCCTGGGCAAGTCACTTAACCCCAATTGCCTTAGCAAAAAAAAGCAAAAAAAAAATTCCTGGTTCTGGGCTTCTCTCCTCCATTTCTATACTCTTTTATCTGAATTCCTTCTTTGGAATTGCTCAGAGTCTTCACAGCGTGTACCATGTTACACTGAAGTCTTACACCCAGATCTTCTCTCCTTCACCCATGTGTTCCACGCTCCAAAATCACAGGGTTCCCCAATTATATAACTTATAAATATTAATTTTGTATTGCAGCTCATTCTGCTGTTTTCATGGAGCTTTCACAAATAATACCTAGATATTGTTGTCCTCCCTAATACCAGACAAACAAACGCCACTTCTATTAATTGCCTGCAGTGAAGAATGGATAGAGAAAAGCAGAAGGGTTTGACCTAGGACTTCCTCTCTTTTTGACATAGTCTGCTGTGTGCTTTAGCCTAAGAGATTGCCTTTTTATTAAATGGGAATGAAATTCTGAAAAATTAATTAAGGTACTGGGCTAAGATTCAAGGATCAACCACGTAGAATTAGTGGCAAGAGGAAAGGATAAGGAGGATGGACCAGGAGCTCCTAACCTGAAGAGATATTTATGTCATAGATACTTAGCTTTACAGCTCACAAGGACCTTGGATAGGCATAGTCCAATATTCCCATTTTTCAGATAAGGAAACTGAGGTCCAGAGAAGTTGTTGGAACAGAGATTTAGAGGGGAAGGGACCCTATAAATCAACTAGTCCAAGACATTTATTTTACAGATGAAGAAACTGAGACTCCAAGAGAAAGGTCACACAGGAGCTGAAATGAGATTTGAACCCTGGTCCCCCAGGTCCTGAACATAATAAATGTTTGTTGACTGTCTGATTATCATAAGGAAGAGGAGCTATCTTTTTCTATCTGGTTTAACAAGACAGAATTAAGTATAAAATGGAATTAGTTAGGACCCTAATTAAGGACTTGGAAAAGAACACATTTCCTGACAATTAGAACTTATTCCGTCTTCAATAAGTTTTTATTAAGCACCTACTTTGTGCCAGGGACTGTGCTAAGCACTAAAGTTGTTCAAGTCCTCCAAGAGTTCACTGGGAAGACAAATAACTAAATATGTTCATAAAAACTAATAGAAATAAATAAAATAAATAGATATAAATGGAATAAATAAATAGAAATAGAAAGTATTGAAGTTAAAAGAATGGAAAGATTTCCTGAAGAAGCTAGGATTTTAGTTATCACCTGAAGGAAGACAGGGAAGACAGGAGGTAGAGATGAGAAGGGAATATATTCCAGGAATGGGGGATAGAGAAAATGCCCAGAGTGGAGAGATGGAGGATCTAGTTTGTGATGATACATGGGGGGATGGAAGGTGGAAGCAGACTGGAAAGTTAGGAAGGAGCTATGTTAGGAAAGGCTTTGATGATAGAGAAAGAATATTTTTAATTTTCTCCTGAAAGCACTGAGAAAGCATAGGGGTGTGTGTGTGTGTGTGTGTGTGTGTGTGAAGATGTGACTTGATCAGAACTGCCCAAGTGTGAAATTCATTTCACTTTAATTCATCAAATATCATTTTTCTTTTTTGGAGGTTTTTAAACAGAGGGAAGATGATCATGTTATAGTGGAGATTTCTGTCCAGTCTGGATCAGACCAGATGGTTCTCCAAACCCCAAATCTGTGATTTTGGAATTTACTAACTACCTACTATGTAAAAGGCGCTGTACATGGCAAAAAGTGTTAAGCCTTCCCCCTTCCTCCAACATATATACCGGCAAATACTCTGGAGATTTCTTAAGCCAAGGCTGGATGACCACTTGTCAACAATTTTTTTAAATGAAGCCTTGGGCAGGTACTAGATGGACTTGTTTAAATATGAGATTCTTTAATTCTTTCTTTTTTAAAAAATTAAATTTCACTTCCACTAGAAAAGTGTTTTGAGAACTCTGAGGTTGTTACTGAGTGGCTAAGAAGGGCATGTGTGAATTAAATGGGTAAGACGATGGCATTATATCCTTCTATTAGGTCTTGGAAGAATGAAGATAGCCAAGTTCATTAGATTGTAGGCTTCTTGTGGGCAAGGACAATCCCTACTCTTTTCTAACACGAGGGTCCTGTATAACTTCATAACTATTATTAGTCTTTATATGGAAATTTGAGGTTTGGAAACTCTACATATATATCATTTTGTGTTGAGATAAAAATAATGTTTCAATATCATTTCATTTTCTCATATAATATTCGATTAAGTGTCATTTGACTTGACTTTTCAATATTGTTCCCAAACAAAAGAGCACTATTTTCCCCTATAAATGACAAGAAAAGATGGACCTCTCAGAATGACAGAGTAAAGGGATCATAATTAGAAATAGAATGAAATAATAGCTGGCACTTTTATAGCTGTTTTTGTTCCCTGGGGGATATTGATGGGAATTGCATTGTGGACTTTGGGCAAAGGAAGTGGATGCCAGTTCCAAGACCCTTCCCTCTATGTGCACAGGAGCCATTGTAGCTTGCTAAACACTTGGGTTGGTCAAAGAATGGAAAGGAAAATGCCCTCTTGAAATTACTGTGAAATATTTATAAGGCACTTTCAAGCCATTTAAGTGCTTATTATTGGTGCTGTGATCATTTCCCAGGGACAGTTACAAAGATGGCATCTGAGAACAGAATTTGTATTTTTGAATGACAGATCAAAATAAAAGAATAATTGATGTAGAAATAGGATGGCAACAGACTTGGTGCCTATTAGGGTGATTATAACAGGAGACAGAGAGAAGACAGAACTATTCAACTCTCCTTTGGCTTTTCCCAAAGCAGAATTATCTTCAGAAAGATAAGAACAGGGAGTTTAAAATCTCAAGTAAGTATGAATGTGGTAAGAGAATACATAGCTACTTTCACGACTTCCAAATCACGTGGTCTGGTTGAACTTTATCCTAGTCTACTGAAAAGACTGATGGATGTGATCACAAATCTGTAAAAAATCATGGAGAATGAGAATATACTATGGTACTGGAATTGGGCAGATGAATGTCCCCATTAAAAAGGAAGAGATGGAATTTCTATAGGTAAGTGAACTTGATTCCTTGAAAACCTGACAAAATACTAGCTGACCCATGAGCATTTAGAAAGAGAAATAGAGATTGTTCAGAACCAGAATGGGTTCCAAACTAACCTCACTGAAATTTTATGGGGTTATCAAACTGGTAGATCAAAAGAATACTCTAAATAGGATTTTCTTAGTTTTAATTTTGTTAGATAACTCATTTTATAATTTGTTATATAATGAATAGACACATTTTTGACACTTCCAAGGAAACACAAATTTCCTCCAAATTAGGGGATTTACCTCACTCTCCTGTTACTCTACTTCTTTCCACTAGCTGCGTTGATCTTCCAAACACCATATCTCTAATCCTTGGAGAAGTTAATTCATTTAATTTTGGAACTGTACTCTGGAATAAGTTGTCTTATTTAGGCAATATGTGGGAAGCCATTTAGTCCACTGTACCTGATCATCTTCAGACCAGAACATCTTGACCATGCATCTGGACTTTATTGCTAAGGACTCCATTTCCTTATGGGCCCATTCACTATTAGATCCAAACTCCCTTGGTTACCACTCCCCAATGACGACATTTCTGCACATTAGAGTGTAAGTTCCTTGAGGGAAGGGACTATGTCACTTTTTGAATTTTTATCTTCAATGTCTATCACAGGTCCATGGTGCATGCATAACACACACTAAATGAATGCTTTCAGATAAATTAATTAGTTTCATTTAAAGAACATTTCATCCAAAGCAATTTACAGCTTGTTAACCTCAGAGAAAGAAACATGTCTTTTAAATTTGACAGGCCGTTACTACTTTTTTCCCTCTCTCTTTGGGCCTTAGTTTCTTTATCTGAAAAAGCATGATCCATGAAGTCCCTTCTAGTTCTAACACTCTAATATTGAATTCTAAAACTGAAATGAAAGATCACAAAGTGGTTTTAAAATGAGAGTGTAAGATGGTAGGAATATGTTTGATTATTACAGTCTGGTGAGAAGTTTGTTGGAACTATGTGTTCTAAGAAAGGAAATACAATTGGCACATCCTGCCCAGGGAGGTCAGGCCTGATTCACTAATAAATAACCAGAAGTCCAATGTGAAGGCAAAGCAGTCTGGTGGAATTTAAAGCAATGACTCCTAACCTGTGGGTCACGGGGCCTCAGGGAGAGGAGAGTTATTGCAAGAAGTCTATAAATCTATGGATGAATCAATAACTCAGTCTATAGACAATAAATATTATGTAGAGCTATGCAACACATGGTTAAGAAGCCGAGTTCTGGATTTACACAGATTGGGTCCAATCCCAATGGAACAAACACAATTATATCCTTAGTCTTGTGCTTTCATTTGGGGATATAACCCAGGAAGATCGGAATCTAGCTCCTATTTAGGTCTATACAGATGTGGTTAAAGGGCCCTCAGATTTTGTTGAAGTACTCAAGATAACAATGGATATTAGATTTATGACTACCTTTTTTTCACATCTCAGAAAAAATATGAAACAGGGAAAACAAAAGAAAAAAAAAGAAGAAAAAAGGAAGGAAGGAAGGAGGGAAAGAAGGGAAAAAAGAAGGAACGAAAGAAGGAAGGAAGGAAGAAATCCCAATTTACAGGATTCACAAGAACTCAGAAACAATCAAGACAACCCCACTTTTCTTTCCAATGAATCCCGTCTTCCTCCAGGGAGCTACGTCAGCCTCCAGATTTATATCAATCAGCAATCTATAATTGAGACTTCCTTGAAAGATAAACACATTTGGAGCCGAGTGACTGAATCCTTCCTTGTCTGTTTCAGGCCCAAGCGGTTCTCCAGACTCACATTTGGCTTACCCCAGGCTGGCAGTTTTTTTCTCCCCACCATCCCCATCCCTCCCACTCTGTCTCCCTCTCTCTGTCTGTCTTTTCCTCTCTTTGTCTTTCTTTTTCTCTCTCTGTTTCTATCTCTGTCTCTCTGCTTCACTCTCTCATTATGTCTGTTTCTGTCTCTCCATGTGCTTCTCTCTCTCTCTTTCTCTCTCTCTGTTTCTGTCTCTGTCTGTTACTCTGGCTCTGTCTGTTACTCTGTTTCTGTATATCTTGTCTGTCTTTCTATCTCTCTGTGTCTCTGTCTCTCTTTCTGCTTCTCTCTATGTATCTGTGTGTTTCTCTCTGTCTCTCTCTGTTTTTCTATCTTTCTGTGTCCCTGTCTCTATGTGTCTCTCTATCTCTATCTCTGTCTACTGCTGTCTCTGTCTCTCCCTGTATGTGTCTCTGTCTCTCTTTCTGTCTCTCTTTGTCTCTGTCTCTGTGACTCTGTGTCCCTGTCTCCATCTCTCTGGGCCCCTTCACACCTCCCCACTACTAGCTCTCCCCCTGGAAGCTGGGGTTTGCTCTGGGTCAGAGGCACCAGACTCCCTCCTTCAAAGACGAAAGGAGAGCCCTCCCCTTGGGAAGCTTTCAGGAGGTCTCTGGCTGAGGCACCACATCACTGTTAATGGAAATGGTTTTGGACAAATATGGATCAGCCACTGTTAGCAAGAGCTGGGCCGAGAGGAAAAGCCGGCACACACAGCAAGTAGCTTATAAACCTTAAAGCCCAATCTAGCTATTGTGATCAGGGTTTCAGGAACTCTTACAGGGTAACACAACCCTGGTGGAGCAGAGCCTTTGAGGGAACGAAGGAATGGATGCAGTTTTTTAGTAGACATATCTTGAAATGCAATAGGTCCTTGCACTCTCTACATCTCTGAGCTGATTGCATGACGGTAACACTAGTTCTGATCATTTGCAAAAATCTCTGAGGATGGGGAGATAGTCATTGATTTCTTCCTTTGACAGATTTTCCTTGACATTCATAAAATCTGACCTCCCCCTTCCCCCAACAAATGCTTTTAGTACCTTTCTCTTTTCCGACAACTTGAGAATTGGTTCCTCATCAGGCTCTAGAATACTGCAGCCCTTCCTGGTTAAGATCCATAATTATACAAGAGTTTGGCTTAACTATCCACACAGGAGAGACCAAGTGGATGAAGAATACCTATAGTCCAGGCTATGTCAAGCTGTCCGATAGATGGATTACAGAATTTATGATCTTAGTTAAGTACATCAAGTCTTGTAAAATACCTCTTCACAACAACCCTTGATGGGATAATGAAATTTTTATTTCCATTTTATAGAAAAGTGAATTTGAATGAAATGATTTCATGTATTTCTGAGACAGGATTTAAGCTCAGGTTTTCCTGACTCCAACACCAGAATTCTAACCAGTGAGCCACCTTGCTTATCCCGCATTATCTTGGACATCTACTACGACTGAACAATAAGTTGGTTCAGCTTTAAACACACAGTATGAGCTCGATAAGCAATCCAAACAATCATGAGACCCCGTGATGCTGATCTCGTTCTACATCTGCTCACTCATTCTACAAGTAGAATTACCCAACAAGAAAAGTCACCTGTCTGGGCCCTGAAGAAAGGTCTGGGACCCCAGAAGGGAGGATATAGCTGTGGGAAGGGGAAATACAGAGAATGACTTCTCCAAGTCTCAGGGCAAACTGGGACTCTGGTCTAAGTCTCTTGTCTTTAAGCTCAGTGAGCTTCTCACTGCCCCACACTGCCTTCTCAAGTGGAGGTGCAGTAAATCTTGAGGGCTATTTTGGTAATTAGGAAGACTCACATTCAGACAATTACTGGTGTGTGACCTTGAGAAAAATACTCAGACAGCTTCTACCTCAGTTTCCCCATTATAACCAAAGCTATCTCCCAGAGTGATGTGAAGCTCAAGCGAGATAACAGATATAACACACTTAAAGACATTCACATGCTATCATATTATCGGGCCATGAAGAAGCAGGGTGCTCACCGGAACGACCTTTTTCCCTGGAGAAAAGCCAGTGAGAGGAACCAGAAGCATCTCTCTCACTGCGGCTGCTGGTAGCCAGCGTTCCCATTGGCTGGTCAGGAAAAGACCTCTCCCTATCCGGGCTAACTCCAGTAGACTTGTGATGGAGAGAGCCACCTGCATCCAGAGAGAGTCTGTGGGGACTTAGTGAGGATCACAACCGAGCTTTTCTCCTTTGTTGTTGTTTGCTTATTTTTTCTTTCTCATTTTCCCCTTTTTGATCTGATTTTTCTTGTGCAGCGTGATGATTGTGGAAATATATTTAGAAGAATTGTATATATTTAACATATATTGGATTGGATTTTTAGGGGAGAATGGAGGGAAGAAATGGAGAAACATTTGGAACAGAAGGTTTTGCAAGAGGGAATGTTGAAAACTATCTTTGCATGTATTTTGACAAGAAAAAACTATATTTTTTAAAAAGGAAAAGCCACCTCAGTTCTCAGGGAAGGCTCCAGACAAGGAGGGAAGAAACCTGTGGAGCTCAGCTCAGCCCTTCACCATGAGTGGGAAATCAGCCCTCAGCTTGCATAGCCCTAACCCTGCCCTTTGCCTTCCCACACAGTGCCGTGAGGCGGAGAGAGCACTGGTCCTGGTAGTGCTGGGTTGCCCCGGGTGTTCACACCTGCATGAGTGGGGCAACCGCTAAGTCTCACTAGCCCTTAGTTTCTGAATTCGAGAAGGAGGCCGTGGGCAGACTGACCTCGGAGATCCCCAGAGGTATGACCCTAGGCTGCTTCTTTTCATGATGGCTTCCTAGTCCCGGGACATGGCCAAGGACCACAGAATTTCAGTGAAAAAGCACCTCGCCAGGCCGGCAGACCAGCCTCTACCCTTCAGTAACGAGCCTTCCGCCAGTGGTTACCCTCCCTTTGCCGAGGACCCCAGGGAGATGGGAGCCGCCCCGACCCACACCCGCCCACGACCCATTCTCCTCTGCCATAGCTCCGGTCGTTAGGAAATTTTCCAGACAACAAGCCTAGATGGCCAGTTCGCAGCTTCTACCCAGAGTTCCTAGTAAAGCTCTCTGATAACAAGCAGAGTCAAGTCTCCTCTCTCCGCACAGTCTGGCCAGGACTTAAAAGCACTTCTCTGTCCCCAGGGACTTATTTTCTTCAGGAAAAAGCATCTATTCTCCCCAGGAGGGACTTTGTACTGAAGGGTTATTCTCAGCCCACCGAGAAAGGGGCGCCATCGTGACTAGGGCAGCTCCAAGTGAGCCCAACATTCGTGCTTGCTTACCTCTGGTGCGCTTGTTTGGGTACACACACACACACACTCTCTGAAAGGGTTTCAATTCCCAGGGAGGATGATGCAATGACTTCTTGTTTGGCAATACACAAGACAGACAAGTGCATCCACATACACACACACGTGTGTGCACATATATACACACGCATGTGCACATACATGCTCATACATTCCTAAGTATCAAACAACCAAGGGAGAAAAGTCAGGCTGGCTGCTTTTGTCGGCTTGTCTCTTCCTAAAGGTTCCTGGCCATGTGACCCTGGCAGCTTTGCAGGTATGGAGGCCTGCACCATTATGGATTTTGGTTTCCCAAATCAATCACTTGATGCATTAAGTGGGATGAACACAGCAAACAGATTCGCCCCCACCCCCGCCTGATGTCCCAGAGGGGAGCTTAGAAAGTATGAGAAGAGAGGAAGGGTGGAGAGCTGTTGACCTAAGGTGAAGCTGCATGGAAAGGTGGCAGACTGGGAATCTGCAGATTAAGGTTCTCATTTTAGCTTTTCCAGCTGTGGGGTCCTAGGCCAGTTTCCTCATCCAGATGTAGGGCTCTCTTCCTACTGTATGATAGGGAAAATTGCTCTGGGGGTTAGAAAGAAGCAGAAAGAACCATCCCTGTCTGCCCTCCATCTGGTCTCCAGGACCCTTAATGATGGTACTCAGTGCCTACCTTGTAATCTCACAGAACTCTCCTCTCATCACACAACACCCTGTTCGACTAATTGGCCTGGGATCCACTCCCCAAGCCCATATCTTAGCCTCTTATCTCCTGCTTTTGTGTCTTCCTCCTATCTTCAGGGAGAGAGAAATCTGCTCAGTATTCAAGGCTCGTCTTTCCAAATGGAAATGATCATAGCCTCCTTTGGAGGCTATTAATGCTTTCTTTTAGTGCTGTCCCTAAATCCCAGGGCTACAGCGAGGATCACAGTACAATCACAATATCACAATATGTCAAGCAAGTCATTGCCCCACTCTCTGCCTCCCTTTCCTCATCTGTACAATGTAGATAATAGCAGTACCAAGTCCCAGAACCACTGCGATGTTAAATGAGACTATCTATGCTTCCCTATTAAAATGCCTCCTTAAAATGGGGGTGACAGGAGCACTGACTTCACAGGATCATTGTGAGGGTCAAACAAAAATAAGCTGTATAAAGAATTATCCCCGCACGGATCCCTTGGAGCGTATCCTGCAATAGCAATGACTCTATTGACAGGGAGATTTCCAGGGGGTGAGGAGTCTGGGCTGAGCCATTCACCCAGTGAGAGCGTTTCCCAGCTGGGGACTGGCGACACCCGGTACAGCTCTGCCCCTCAGGAGCTGGGGGACACTGAACAAGCCATTTCTTTCCCTGGGCATCGGTCCTTTCATCTACACTAAGGGATCTTTGCGGCGTCCTCCAGCTGTGACATTCTGTGGGTCTGTTTGAGGGTGAGATGTCTGACCGGGACCGGGGCTGTACCACGTAAAGCATTTTGCCAATCTTATAGCGCTACGAAAACCTTAGCTGTTGATGTTGTCATTGAATTGGTTGGATTATAGAGCACGTAAAAAGATCATTCTGTAATAAACCTGGTAAGGAAGACCAGAATCAGGTTTTGAAGAGTTTTCAAAGGGCTAACAGAGAAGCTTGAATTTGATTCTAGAGGCATGGGACTCGAACAAATTAACAAATGAGCGAATGAATGAAATACTGAGAGAATAACAGCAAGAGACAGAAAATGACATAGTGTGATTTGAATAACAAATATTGAGGGGATATATAATAATGGGACGATCACTGGGGAATAGGATGAGTCAGGGAAAATTTCAGGAAAAGATGAATCTTGAAGCTTGTTTGTTCTTCCTTTTGAAAAATATCTGGGTTGTGTGGGCTTAGAGATCCAAATCTCAAAGGATGAATTTTCTGTTACCTTATATTCTGAATTACTAGTGGGATAATTCAGAATTTTTCCTGTTTGAGCCTAGGATAGACAGGAAAGAGAAGCATTTGATGAGTGCTCGTCCACCATGAAAGGGCATCATTTCCTGTAAAATAAGCCTTGAAGGAAGGGAACCAAGCTCTACTGACCACCCTGACAGGTAGCAGCACAGAGGCGCTACCAGGAGCAATGGCAGACTTGCAATGAGATTAAATGTTCCTCTGACAACCAAGATGGTGTATTCAAGTCCACAGGATTGAAGGGAGTTAATGTTAGGAAGCCCAGGATGTCATCAGTAAACCTTATAGATCAGAGTACTTTCCCAAATAACCTCTCGGAACCCGGGACTGCTTCTTACAGCACTGGGCACTGCCCTTCAGTCTGGTTGTTCACTAGGTGACCCTCTGAGCTCTGAAATTCCCTAAGCAGAAGATGTCACTCCCTAAGCCAGTCCGGGATAGTGGAAGAGGGAGAATATTGGAGAAGGACTCTCTTTTCTTGCATCTGCTGGCCTGCCAAAGCTTCTGGAAGCATCTTTCTGGGTCTCAGTTTCCTTATTTATAAAATGAGTTTTCTTCTAGTTTGAAATTCTCTGATAAGGAAGGGCTTTCTGAACTCCCCAGCTGCTAATGTCATTTCTTCCCCAATTTGCTTTATATTCATTATCTACTCTACATTTGGTATATTTTTACATATACATTTTCCTGGAGAAAATGTCAGCTCCTTGAGGGCAGGGATTGTAGAATTTTTTATATCATCAATGTTTAAGAAATGTCTGTTGGCTGATTGATCCAATGGTTGCCACTGAATGCCTGGCTTGTCTCTTCTGCCATGGAAAACCCAAAGGAAAGAGATGGCCCAGCAGATTCTCAATAAAGGCAGTAACTAGGCTGGGCCTGTAGGAGGGGATGCTAGTGATCAAGGAGTCTGGGGGAATTCACAAGGAGACAGCGTTAGAGTTAGCCAGAAGCTTGGCCATCACCTTCTCCGGCTCTTTCATTTTACAGAGGAAGCATCTGGGGCCCAAGGTCACAGAGAACAGCCGCGCTCAGAATGTACCCAGGGCTTCCAACTCCAAATGCTTTTTCTCCTCCTTACCTCCTCTGGGTTTATCAACAACGAATGACCGAGTAAAGCAAGCTGATGTTCCAATAGACCTTAAAGGTCCGGGAAAGGAACACTGCATCCATTACCTCTTGCTCTTCAAGGGAATTTTTATAAAATAAATTCTATAGATACTATTGTGCCCATTTTCTAAATGAAGAAACTGAAACTCAGAGAAATTAAGGGACTTCCCTGTAATCCTACAATGAGTAAGTCTCTGAGACAGGACTTAAGTCTGTGCTTTGTAACCTTGTAATCATATCCTAGCACTTTTTCTGAAGGGACATTGGGCTGGTCTCTTGGTTGAGTTCAGCATCCAGGATTATAGCATGTACCCATGGTAGGTCCAGTTCCCACTTAAAGTCTTAGATACTTATTAGGTTATAGAGTTGGGTGTAGAGGGCACCTTCAAGACTATCTAAGTCTATACTAACCCCCTCTTATTTACAGAGGAGGTGACAGAGAGATGGCTTGTCCAAGGGTCCACAGGTAAAAACAGTCCTAAGTCATGTCCTTGGATTAAAAATCCCCCAGCCCAGGCTTTCCCTTCTCTTCTCTTTTTATCTGCTCATGTGTGAAACCACTGCCCTGATGGGGAAAAGGGGCTGAGGGGGCAATCAGCTGCTAATGGGTCCATGGACACCTTTTCCTGGCTAGTCACAGCCTTATATTGAGGGCTGTTTCTCTGCTGCAAATCTCTCTCCTCACCCCCTCTATAAATGGATTGGTTCTGCAGTCCGTTTGTACGGTCAGCTGACTGAAGGGAGGAAGAACAAGAGCAATCCCTCAGCTCAGGGAAAGATGGCAGCTTTCCTCTCCCCCCAAGGCTGACCATGGTGGGGAGTTTCCGGTTTTAGCCAATGGTAACCATGGAGCTTCTAATCTGATGAAGCTCAGGTGGAATAAGGCTGAAGGTAAAGGATGGAGCCAGCAAACCTGTCAAGGTCCTTCCCAGGGTCTAAGAGACCTGGGAGCCAAGGCCAGTGGGGGTTTCTCACTGTATATCCGGAATCAGGAGGGGGCTGTATTTGCCACTGGGTAAGAGACACCAGATGCTTCATCACTAACCATCCAGATCGCATTTGCTCTTCCCTGCTTTCTAGTCCCCTGATATGTTATGGTCCTCAGAAGAGGGAGCAAACAGTCATTCGGGGAGGTTTCTATTTGTCTGGAAGATCAGAGGAGACAACCGGGGCTGGGACACCATGAATGTCAATGGGGGTCAGCCATTCTTCACTCAGCTCAAGCACTCAAGAGGATTAGAGCTGATCGTTAAGCTGCTCACATGTCATCATTTACTCTGTCCCCATCCTCCAGAAACACACAGGCAAACACTCCCAGTGGAAAAACAGAGCTAGAGACAGAACTAGAGAGAGGAAAGGGAGGAAAGAGAGAGAGAGAGAGAGAGAGAGAGAGAGAGAGAGAGAGAGAGAGAGAGAGAGAGAGAGAAACAGAGAAACAGAGAGAGAATGAGAATAAAGGGAAAACGCCAAAGTGGATAACCTGTCCCTTAATACAAGAAATGACACTGCAGCCTCCAGCAAAATGGCCGACCCTCCAGCACAGTTTTTAAGACCCAAACAAGATTCTCCTTTACCCATTCTGATGCCTATTTTTGAAAGCAAGCTGGTTTTTAAAAAATCTTTTAAAGTATCCATCTTTCTGTACTCAATCCCCTCACCCTTTGCAGGCCCCGTCCCTTTCTGTGCCAGAGAGAGGATGGGCCACCCAGCCCTTTGCTTAGAGAGATTCTGAATCCTCACAGTCTCCCCCAGCCCATCAACATGCTGCTACATCCTCTGGTTCAGTCTCCTCCTGCAAAATTCATTAGGATGTCTGTCCCCTCCTTCTTTAATCCTAGGCAAACCACCTGGAGAATACGGAGATTCAGGGCGGAAACAGCCCCGTCCCACCGGCCGCTATTCTCCTCTATTCTGTTTGATTTTCCGAAAGATGATTTTCAGAAGGAACTGGCCGAGTCCTATCCAGCTGGGATGGGGGAGGGGGGAGGGGAGCAGGGAGGGCTGCAGCCGGAGCCAAGCAGCCCCTCTCCTAGGCCCTATGACTCGGCATTCCCATCACCCCCTCTCCTGCACACGGTGCAGACAGGAGGGTGGGGTGCTGACTAAAGCCAGCGCTGCTTTGCCATCTTCCCTGGCTAAATTTCCCAGCTCAGTCTCTCGGGCTATGTGGAAACTGGTCCTGTAGCTGCAAAGAAAGCCAGCTCTTCTTCTTACTCACTAGGGATGAGAGCCAGGCTAACCTCCTGGGGACGCAGCACTGGGGATTGGGGAGGGATAATAGGAAGGGGGAGTCTGACCCGCGAGCAAGGAAAAGGAAGCAGGCAAGTGGGGGAGGCTGGGATTGGGGGGAGAGCAGGGCCAAGGCAGCGTTTGGAGTCACTTAGAAACTAGCTTAACCACGACTCCGTTGCTCCCTTAAGATCGCCATCATTTTGAGTGTTTTGTGGAGAGGATGCGGAACCCGCCTCGCTCAGGGCGCTGGGGCAGGAGCCAGGAAGGCCAAGCGATCTCACCTGGGGAATGAGCGGGGTTAGCGCTGTCTCCTCTCCCCTGCCCTCTCTAGCTCTGGCTCCGGGGCAGACTTCGCCCAGCTCCGGCCCCTCCCTACCTGGGTTTTTTTTTTCCACTTCAGCTCCTGTATCTCCATCCCCAGAGAGTCCTCCTCTCCTCCTTCCCCCTCCCTCCTGATCTCCATCACTACCAGCAGCACCTGCATCTCCATCCCTTCTCCTCACCTCCACCTCCGATCTTCCTCCCCATCTCCATCACTCTCCCCCCACCCCGCCCCCGTCCTCATCGCCATCCCCGTGGCTATGGCCCCCTTGCCAGGCCCCTCCCGGCCGCTGCAAAGGTTAGCCAGAGAACTGTGAGACGAGGCGTGGTGACGCCAATCGCCGACCATCCTGGACCCATCTGCCCCCTCCCCCACAACCACTCCCTGCCACAGCCCGATACCCACAGGGATGTTTTCCTGCAAGGGGGGGGGGGGCTGGGTCTCACTCTGCCTCGCTCCCTTGCCCACACGATGCGGGCGGGCGGTGGCCGTGGGGATGGGGCGGCGGCGGTGATGTTTGTAGAAAAAGTGTTGTTTTCCCTCCCCCCCTCCTCCCCCATTCAGGACTTGGGCACAAAGGCCCCGATCCCCGTGAATCTGCCTCATTGTTCTGTCCTGAAACGGAGCCAAGTGCAGACTGGGGGCGGGGAGAGAGGCAGGAGGGCCCGGGGGAGCGGAGGGGAGCGCAGAGCCGGCTGGGCGAGCTCCTCTCCGAGGGATGCCCGGGGGGATGCGCTCTCAGCCCTCCGGTCCAAGGGGGATGGGGCCCCCGAAGGTGCCCTACACTGCGCCCGGGAGCTGGGGGATAGGAAAGCCAAGAGGAAGGGCCAGGGCCCCCGCCCCAGCCCCTTCAGGGACCGAGGGGGAAGGGGCGCCACACACCCATACACCCAAGCACCCGGCTGCGCATGTAGCCGGGAGGGCCGGCTGAGCTTACCGCCCCCGCCGTCACTGGCTCCGGCCGCTCACGCCGGGCTCCTGGGCGCCGGGCATCGGGGACAGCTCCCGCCGATGGCGCGAGGCCGCCTGCCTTCGCCGCTGCTCCTCCGAGACGCCCGCCTCCTTCTCGTGACTGTCTCTCTGCAGGTCGAGCGCTCCCCCTCCCGCCGCCCTGCCTGCCAGCCGGCCCCCCTCCCGGCCGCCCGCCGGCCCCCCTCCCCGCCTGCCCGCTGGTTGGCTGCGCCGAGAGGCCTCGTCAGCTTGTGGGGCTGGATGGGAGGAGGCTTTCCTGGGCGCCGCTCACAGCTGCCCTTGCTGGTGCTGATGATGGAGCTGTGACATCACTGCTCCCGGGAGCTGGGCCGCCACTGCGGAATTGCCTCGGCCACCTGGGAAAGCGAGGGACAGGAGGGGGGAGGGAGGTAGAGGGGGGGAGGGAGGAGGGGGGCCAAGAAATAAGGCCGTGGCCGGCCCTGGCCCTTCAGCCCCTCGAGATCCCACCCCCCACCAAGAACAGAGCGGCTCCATCCCGCCAGCCTCGGGCTGGAGATAATAGAAACCTTCCTCTGAGTTTGGACCCTGAGCACCCCCGGCAGGGGATGCTTCCTGGGGGAGCTGGGGGGGGGGGGGAGGACCTTGGCTTGTTCATGTTTGCTCCCTGCCCCACCCTCATCAAACCCAGCCCTGAAGGCAGCTGCTTCATCAAGGTTGGAATGAAGACGGAAATTATATTCTCATACACATGTACACACGCTATATATATAGGTATAGATGGCCTCCGAGTTCCCGGCCATCTCAAGATCTATGATCATAATGCCTTAAGTATAATCCTCCTCCCTCCCTTCTTACCTACCTCCCTCTCTCCTTTTCTCTCTCTCCCTCCCTCCTTTTCTCCCTCTCCCTCCTTCTCTTCCTCCTTTTTCATCTCTTCTCTTTTTTCCTTCCTTTCTCTCATCTCTCTCTCATTGTCACTCATATGTGTCTCTTTTATTTGCCTCTCTCTCTTCCTCTTTCTCTGTCTCTCGTCTCTCCCTGCCTCTCTGTGTCTCTCCTCTCTATGTGTCTCTGTGTCTCTCTACTCTCTTTTTCTCTCCTCTCTCTCTCTCATATCTGTCTGATCTGTCTCTCTCTCCCTCTGTCTGTCTGTCTCTCTGGCTCACTCTCTGTGTCTTCTCTCTCATACTTAACTTCATATATGCATCATCCTTTTGCTGCATGTTTTTCAAAAAACTGAGGGTACTTCTTTTCCTACTCTTATCAGAGATCTTTAATTTATAAAATCTCCTTCCCCAGCAGGTTGATTACAAGGAAAAAGAAAATGTTTAGATGAAGATGATGGACTGTCCTGAGGAGATGAATTTCCTCCTTTCATGGGGTGTCTTGAACTTTTCTACATTTTCTACATTTTCAAAGAAGCCATTAGCTTTTCCTTTATGTGTAACTGACTGTTACCTCCTGACCCTCAATCATGCTCACGCAGAAGGAAGGTTCACATTTTAGCTCTATGTGTGTCAGTGTCCACTGAAGAGGAATGCCTGGTGCTCAGGTTATGGTGTGTGGTTCCTTGCAAAGCCTGTCGGTCACGTCCATTATAATACATCTTTTTGACCCTATATTCAGAAACTATACCATTTTCAGAGAGGAACAGAGTGTGCACTACTTTTCTGCAAAAGAGACAAGGCAGAGATTCACTGACATTTGTAAGCTACAAATGGATGAAGACTTTTGTCCAAAATTGAACAAGAACTGGGGTACAGATTAAATCGCCATGGGAAAATTCCAAATTCTCTTAAAGACCCAAATCTTCTCCTCAGCCCATTTTTAAAACCATTTTAACTGATATTTTTCTGCTTTAAGGCTAGGGCCAGAGAATGTGACCGTGGCCAAATAACTGAAATGAGGATCACATAAAGCACAATGGAGAGGGCGAGGTGGACATGTGCATCCAAGCATAGATACATATAAGGATTTTCTATGGAGAAGCAGAGAATTGGAGAAATGTATAAGGAAAAAATAAACCAGCCACGTGGTAAAAGTAATTGAGGAATGGACAGCACATATTTTCACTGGTATCTTAATATTAAGATGAAGAAGTACCTCAGAACAGTAGATGGGTATCACTATGGGGAATTTATGAGAAGACATGGGAAGGAGTGAGGGGTGAGTGCATGTTGTTTTCCTTCATGGAATATAATGAGGGCAGAGACTATTTCATTTTTAATTTTGCCTTTCTAGCAGCTAAGATAATGCCTTCTTGTTGCTATCTTGATCAATGGCCAGGCAAGCATGGATGAGATTCAGTCTACATCAAAGAAGAGGATACTTATAACTAATGAGACCACCTAGCTGAGCATTTTGGGGGCATCTACAATAATCCTTCAGTGTTATTAGTTTCCTGTGGCTATTCTGTCCATCAGAGCAGATCTGAATTTGCCCAGCCTTCTCATTTTTAGTGATTCTTATCTAAAGGAGTTTGTCACCAACACATCGACCACTGGATGAGGAAATCTTTGCATGCATAAATATGTGTAAAAATAAAATATGTGAAATCACATTTTTACTATGGGGAGGCAAAGAGCACTGACGCGAAGAGCAAAATTCAAATCCAAGCTACACATTTCTGTGACTTTGGGCACATCTATTAGCTTTTCTCAGTGTTCTCATCTGTTTAATGGGAAAGTTCAAATAGGTATTCTCTGGAGTCTCTTTCAAGATTTACATGTATGATCCTAGGCATAAAAATTATCAGAAAAACTTAAGAGTTTGAAAGAACTTAGAAAGCATTTACTCGAAAAAGAATACACCCCAAGACATAGCTGATGAGGTATGTCATGTATATTGTGGAGTGTCGGCCTTGGCTGACAATAACCTTACATTTATTAGCATTCAATTTTCAAAATTTCTGCATATTCATTATCTGATTCTACCTCAAAAACATCCCAAGAGGCAAATGAGACAGCTCTTACAGATAAGGAAAATAGACTAAAAGATATTCAGTGATCTGCCCCAAATCAAACAGTTGGTTATTTTAGAATGAAAACCAAAACTCAAGTAAATTCCATTTGCTAGGCACTAATTAAATACCTACTGTGTGCCTGGCACTATGCTAGATTCTAAAGACACTAAACAAAATGTAAAACCATCCTTCTCCTGAAGGAACATACATTTCACTAGGGGCAAATAAATGATCATGTCAGTAGGCAAATGAATATTGATAATTTTAGGAAGTAAAGTACTCTAACAACTGCAGGGTCTGAGAAAGGATATTGTTTCTGTGAATTTTACTCATGTAGTCTTTTTTTCTGATTTGTTTTTTTCCTTATTATTGAGAATTTTATTGTTAATTTAATTTTATTAAATTTAATTTAATAATTTAATTTTAAGTCTTCATATATCTTTTGGTTGTTTTCTATACTCTATATTGTCTCTATTATATATTGCTATGTAATAGCAATAAATTGCTATTCTAATTATTTTAAAGTTTGTGAAAATCTTTGGTTGTATTGAGGTCTGTTTAATATTTCAGCCTTTTTACATTTAAAAAAAGTTATCTGTGCCCTAGAAGGCCCAGATACACAGGGGAGTTTCCTTTCCTAGAGATTATCTTTATCATGAAAATTACAGTTACAATCCTTATCCCTATCCCTATTGTATTGTGTATATGTGTGTGTGTGTGTGTGTGTGTGTACGAGTTTGTGTGATTCTGAGAAATATGTCTATTATTTAGTGCTTCCAATCAGAAGATATTATAAATTAAAGTTTAACTTCTTTAATATCCTATTCAATTTTTTAAAAATTTGACTTTTGGTTATAACTCTTTTAGATTTATCTATCTCTAAGAGAAGAATATTAAATCTCCTATAACAGGGGCAGCAAGATATTACAGTGGCTCTGGAATCAGGAGGATCTGAGTTCAAATCCTACCTCAGATACACGAACTAGGCAAATCACTTAACCCCAATTGCCTGATGCAAAAAAAAAATCTCCTATAATTAATTTATTACTATCTGTAATTTTTTTTAAAAAATAGAAAGCTAAGTTAGATTTTTATTCATAAATTTAGGTATCATTTCACCTTTTTGAATATGTTTAATAATCATATTGTTTCACTCTCTATGATGACTTGGAGTATAATATAGTTTTCGTGTTTCTTTCTGAATTCAGAATTTTTATTTTTGCCTTGTTTGAGAGCACATTACAATTCCTGATTTTTTGGAAAGGGGGAAATCATCTGACCCTTGGTAAATTTTCAGCTTCCTCTTTTTATTCTAAAGGTATCTAATTTTAGATGTTTCACAAATGTAGCAAATTTAGGGGTTTTATTTATTTACTGCATTAATTAATTCCCATTTGAGTTTATAAATGAAAATAGATTTTCATTTTCCTCCATTCATTTTTCTTTGTATTGATTTCTATTCCATTCCAGCGCTTTGTCCCTGAAATTGGTTTTGCTTATACTAATTTGATTTGAATCTCTTCTCACAAGATTTCCTTCCCAGTCCTATTTACCTTCTCTCTTTCCCGAGTTCTTCAAGTTTTCTTAAAATGTTCATTAATCTTTTCATTTTTACTTATCTATGGCACATCTCACTTTGTCTTCTTTTCTCCTACTTAGTGGCACAGTATTAAAAGCTTTGCCTTAGAGGAGTGATGACAAGGAATGCAGAAAATTGTGGAAGGAGCAATAAAAAAAATAAAGCAGAAAATGAGTTATAAAAGGAGGGAAAAGTTGTACAGGTAATTCAGAAGGGTCTATGAATTTGTGAGATGAAGGAGGATAAGAAGGATGTGTTTAAAGTCAAAAAGAATTCTGGGGTGAGAAGATGGTAGCATTGATCTTTGACAAGGCTGGCTGCTGGCTTCACATATCCTGTTCCAAAGACAGGCTAACTGAGGCCTGAAGATATGGAAGTGTCTGAAATCAAGTGGACAATCAAAAATGAGGAGGTTTCTACCTTGTCCTGAATCCTAAGAACTGAGAGGAGATTCCCTAGCCCAGAGTTCTGATGTTTCCACATGATCCTGCTGTGCCAGGTATGAGAGCTAAATGGGAGCTTGAAAATACTTGCTCAAGCTAGGTCTCCAAACTGCATTTCCTAGAATTCCTAAATCAGAGGAATATTGAGGCTATGAATTTCAGGGACAAAGTGGGAAAATTTGAAACTCATTGGGAGATTTTTAGCATATAATATTGCCTATTTACTTATGATTCTATGTTGAATAAATGTAATTTTTATTTTTAAAAACTTATTTATTTTAATACACATTGCTTTATGAATTATGTTGGGAGAGGAAAAATCAGAACAAAAGGGACATAACATGTGAGAGGGAAAAAAAAACAGAAAAAAGAAGTGAATATAGCATGTGTTGATTTACATTCAATCTCCATAGTTTTTTCTGGATGCAGATGGCATTTTCTGTCCAAAGTCTATTGGAATGGCTTTGGATCACTGAGCACCGAGAAGAACCATGTTTTTGATACTTACTCTCCAGAATGGTTGAGTCATTTCACAACTCCACCAACAATGCATTAGTGTCCCAGTTTTCTCACATCCCCTCCAACATTTATTATTATCTTTTCATGCCATTTTAGCCAATCTGAGAGGTATGAGGTGGTACCTCAGAGTTGTTTTAATTTGCATTTCTCTAATCAATAATGATTTAGAGTATTTTTTTCATATGTCTATAGATGGCTTTAATTTCAGATGGCATCTGAAAATTGTTTGTATCCTTTGGCCATTTATCACTTGGGGAATGAATTATATTCTTATAAATTTGACACAGTTCTTTGTACATTTTAGAAATGAAGTTTTTATCAGAAACACTGGCTATAAAGATTTTTTTCCAGCTTTGTAATTCTATTTTAATCTTGTTTCTATTGGCGTTGCCCTCAAGGAGCTTACAATCTAATGAGGGAAGATAATGCACAAAAGGAAGTTTAAAAGGAGTATCAAGAGCATGATGGTGGTGGATTAGGAATCAGGTAGAGCAGCTGGTAGAAACTGAAGAGTTAGCTGAGCTTCTGTTCCCTTTAAAGGGAAGCTTTGAGAAGAGATTTTTGCTCTGCCCTCCAGCCCTCTGATCTGGGAAACAGAGGCAGCTGAGGGTCCCAGGTACCACTGAGACATGAGCACCAAAGCTAAAGCCATATCTTGGATGCTGAGTTTCCTAGTGATGACCTTATTTTGGGTGGAGGCGAGAGGAGGAAGGATGCTGCTGCTGAACTGGAGACTAAGCAGATAAACTGGTGGGGAATGAAAAATTGACTGTGCTTCTTGGACTTCTTTGAAGAGAGGCTTTGGGAGGCACTTTTTTACTCCACCAGCCCCTCCTCCCCACTGAAGGATATTGATTCAGTTCTCGAGGGCCATTTATTTTTGTCAATGAAATCTTAATTTTTTCTTTACTCTTTGTGTTCCCATTATATTTTCAGATTCTTAGATCTCTTTTCACTTGGATGCTATTTTATATATTTTTTAAAATGTACATCCTTTATAGGTTCTTTTTTTAAAAAAACAATAACTTTGTCTCAATGGAGAAAGAGTTCTAAAATTGGGGTTCAAAACCCCATGAACAACGATGAAAAAATTTCATTTTTATTTTATTTCTTTTAATGGCAGATTATTTTGAAAAGAGAGCAGTAAACTTCACTAGATGGCCAAAATCATCCACAATATGCCAAAAAGTTATAAACCTCTGTCCTCAAGCATTGGAGTGAAGCTGAGGTAGATTGGAGAATAAAATTGTAAGAGAAGAGAAGGTGGGTTCTATTGTCTAAAGAATATTGACAAGGAATGGAATGGAGAAGAAAATCATAGACCAGGTATTAAAGTCATTGACAAAGTTAAGAGAATGTTGGTAGATGATGAAAAGCATAATGGGTATAGGGAGGTATGAGCAGACTGCTTCTAATGAGATGTCTATATATTTACACATATATTATACATATAAAATAATTTATATAAATTAATTAATAAATCTGGGAGAGGAAGACCCTCTGGGTTTCTGGCCAAAGCAGAAATGATTGCTCCTTATATAAAATCTGAGTCAACCAGGACACAAACAATGACCAAATGGCGCTTGGCCTAGGACCTGTTGGTGGCCAATGAGAATCAAATTGGTTGTGGTTTAAGGCATGGTCCTTAAGAAAGAAATCTAGTCAGTAAACCACAAAATATCTTGGGAGAGCATCTGGAGGGAGAGAAGGAAGGAAGGAAGGAAATTGGGAAGGAAGGGAGGGAGGGAAAGAGGGAGGGAGGAAGAAGTATTCCAACAGACCAATTCCAGTTTGTGGGTCAGCTTTACTCACAAAGGTTGTTGTTTGTCCTCCATTTTCTAAAAGGACCATGACATCAGGGAGCTGATGTCATGACATGCAGGTGAATTGGATTTAAGGGAGAGAGGGCTATGATACTGTCCTGATCTCTTTCTGGCCACTGGACCCACATGGCTCTGGAGGAGAAAGTGAGGCAGGTGACCTTGTATAGCCCTCTCATTAAATCCAGTTCACCTCCCTGACATCATAGTCCTTTTTTGGAAAAAAGGAACAATTCATTAAAAATAGAATTGATGAAATGGAAAAAGAGAACAACTCCTCAAGTAAATGCCTTTTCTAAGAGCTAATTATGTTTATTCGCCAATTGTTAGTGGAAAGAATTCCACTGGGGGCTCATGAGTTAGAGTAGTAGAAGGGTGGTCCCAAGGAGTTACTCAAACTCTGAGACTATCAGCCATTCCCTTCAATGACCCAACTCATGACTTTTAGCATAAGTTGGACAGATAGACAATATGATGTACTACATTATGATCTTAGATGGCTAAATTAAAAAGAATTTTAATAGTTGGTTCTTTCTCGGTGTTGCTTTGGGGGAAATGTTAGCTTACTTCAGACTGGGAAATAATATTTCCATTTTGACAGATAAAATTTCCAAACCTGTCCTTCTTTTCTAAATCCAACACTTTTAGGAGCTTTTCACATGTTGAAAATATTAGCTTTGTCCTGAATTTGGTCTCCTTCCTAGAGAATATGGCTGCCTAGCCATCCTATGGGTGTCTCAGAAATCTGCATTGTTCTTGAAGGGATGAATTAAAAAGCTGGATGTAGCAAGGTCATGCTCCCGTGGGATCACCCCTATGACATGTGTTTTCTGGCTCCCAAACGAGTAATTCAAAGTTGCTGAGTGAAACCATACAGGATGACAGAGGAGGGAGGGAAGGAGAAAACAAGTGGGGCCAGAGTTGTTATAGCAACTGGACTGATTTAACTGGCTGGAGGAGGGAATGCAGAGGGCTGTACTGGCAAATACTAGAACCCTTGTGTTCCTCAGGCCCTCCCTCCTGCTTGCGTGCCACAGCCCGGGAGCTGATTGGAATGGCCAACATTTCCCTGATTTGTCTCAGGCTGGCCCCTTGTCATCTTTGGGGAAGAATTTCCCAAGAGCCTTTGGTGTTTGCTTTTCTCTACACCAGCCCCTGATCTGAAGCAAGAGAGCAAGTGGGTGAGCAGCAAGGACCAGGGACTTTGTGACACTGAAGCCCCCTCTTGTTTCCTTCTGAATCCTGGGCTCGTGGGAAATTCCCAGCACTGCAGCCAGCAATGCAGGTTCTCCATGAAATCTTCGGTCTGGCAGCTGAGCTCCTGAGCAGACCTATCAGACATCCTGAGTTGGAGTTTCCCAGGAAGATCCCCATCCTATGGCTGGCAGTTGGCAAGCCCCCATAGCCTGCCCCCTACCCTCCACATCCTGGTCAGTCAGTCAGAGTCAATACCTACTGAGGCAGAAATCCCCTTTCTCTGCCTTTGCAACCTCCATTCAACTCCCTCTATTCCTCAGCCCAAATCCTGCTGTTTTCCCATTCCACTGTGCCCCTGGCACCTCTTCTGTTATTGTGACCAAACTCACCTTCCTCTAGATCTTTTCTTTGAAGTGACATTGTGATATACTAGAGAGAGCATTAGACTTGAAGTCCAAAAGGGCTTGGGTTCAAGTCTCACCTTCGATACTACACTAATTCTCTTCTCTGAACTTCAGTTTCCTCTTCTGCAAAATGGGCATAATAATGGGCTTATTGTTAAGTTCAAATAAGAAAATGGTATCAGTTAGTAGCTTCTGGGATGAATGGCAAAATAACTCTTTTGTTATTCTAATTTTTCCAGTTCTGTTTTATACTAGTTGAAGGAGCATCTCTTTAGAATGTTTTGGGTCCAAGATTTCTGCATCTTTTTTGGAAGGGAGATATTGGAATCAGGAAGCAAGCATCAGGGTTTACACCAATGTATTGTTTACATCTGTTGTCCCCTCTAAGGAAGCCTTGAACTGTACATTTCTTAGGGCTCTTGGGTTTGAAGCAGCTTCTGTGCTCATTGATTCTACTTGTGTGCCATTTTTCACTCCTCCCTTCTTTCCACTCCCTCATTTACCATTGTAGTTCATCCTCTAGCCACCTCATATCTGGAGAACTGAAATAGTCCCTTCATTGGTCTCCCTGCCATTTCTCTCCTCTCCGCAGCCTGTGCCCTGCACAGTTGTCAAGGACTGTCCAAAGGGCAGATCAGTCCATCCCTCCTCACCTCAATAAGTTCCTATTTGTTCTAGAGCCAATAGAAATGCCTATTTGGCCTTTAAAATATTCAGCATCCCTGATGATTTACATAGATATCTTACACTTGGGGTCAAAAACTCCACTTTGGAAACCCAGGCCATGGCAAAGTATCATTAGACAGCAGTTTGCCTAAAACAATAATCTTGAAGTTTTTGTAGACTGCAAATGCACCATGAGTCAGCAGGGTGATAAAGCAGCCAATATAGTGCAGCCTTGGGCTGGCTGGCTAAGAAAGGCTATTAATTAAGAAGGGGAGGGCTTCTCTGTCCCCAGCTCTCCTTAGACTCTATCTTTAGTATCAGGCGTTTTAGCATTCAGTTAACAAACATTATTAAATGATCCCTGGGTACCAGGCTTTGTGTTGGGTGCTAGAGATACAATGATAAAAGGGAAATAAACAGTCCTTGACCACAAAGAGCTTACATTCTAATGGAAACGACCATTTGTAAATATATAGATATATCCAAAAGACAGGTGCGAGGTAATCTTGGGAGTGGGTAAGTACCAGCAGCAGCTGAGACAAGGAGCAGAAAAGTCTTCCTGATACTGAGTTACATCTTGAAGGAAACCAGAGAATTCAAGAGAAGAGGAGAAAAAAAGCCTTGGAGAGATGAAGAGCCAGTGAAATGAATCATTGTGCTATTGGGGTCAGTTCTCAATGTCACAGTTTTAAGGAGGACACTTTTTAAAAAAATATTTATTTCATTAAGTATTTCTCAATTAAAATTTTAAAATTTAACATTCATTTTTAAAATTTTTGAGTTCCAAATTCTCTCTCTGGCTCCCATCTCTACCCTATCCCTTGAGAAGGCAAGGGCGTTCTTAATCTGGAGACAATTCAGAGAAAGGCAACCAGGATGCTCAAGAGCCTTGACTCTATGTGATAGGTAGGAAAGCTGAAGGAACTGGAGATGTTCAGTCTGGAGAGAAAAGATCCATGTGAAAAATAATCGTTTGAAAAAAAAATAAAAAAGAAACTATAATAATATAAATAATATAATAATATATATTGGAAATATATATTTTAAGATATATATATATATATATATAAGATATATATTGGGATATATAATAATACATATTGGGAAATGAGGTCTTTAACAGAGAAAATTGCTGCAAATTCTTTTTGATATTACTTCATGGTCTATGGTACCTTTTAGCAAAATGTAATTTTCCTGATTAGGTCTTTCAATTAGATCCAGTTTTGCTTTTCCTTTATTTGAAATCAACATGGCTATCTCTGCCTTCTTTTACTTCAGCTGAAGCATATTTGGTTCTGAATTTCCAGCCCTTTATTTTAACTTTGTGGCTATCTTTCTGTTTCAAGTCTATCTCTTGTAAACAACATACTGTTGATTCTTATTTCTAATCCATTCTGTTATGTACTTCTGTTTTATGGGTGAGCTCATCCAATTTATATTTGCAGTTATGATTACTAATTGTGTATTTCCCTCCATCCCATTTTCTTTGGTTTCTTTTTGCCTGTTCCCATGCAAACGTTTATTTTGCTCCTAACCATTGCTTCCCTTAATCTGAGAATCCTTTCTTATAAAATCCATTTTCTCTTAACACCTTCCCCTCCTAGTTACCTATTAGGTAAATATATTTCAATATACAAGTGTGTGTGTGGTTTTTTTTGTGTGTGTGTGTGTGTGTGTTCTTCCTTCTCGGAACCAATTCTGATGAGAGTATTAAAACATTACTCATGCAAGGGGTAATGTTGTAAAAAATTACCCTGGTATGAGTTCTGTCAATAAAAAGTTATTATAAAAAACATTACTCACTCCTCTTTTCTCTCTCCACTATAAAAAGCTTTTCCTTGTGTACCTCTTTTATGTTAGAAACTTTTCCCATTCTACCTCTCCCTTCCTCCTTCTCCAAGAAAAGGCTCAAACTCCTCTTTTTCATCCCTTCAGTTTTTTTTTTTTGGAGATTATTCCAACATAATCAAGTCAACCCATGACTTCTGTCTATGTAAACTCCTATTTAATTACCCTAATAATAATAAAATTCTTAAAAGTTACACATGTTATCCTTCCCATAAGAGAATGTTAACAGTTTAAATTTATTGAGTTCTTCATGATTACTCTTTTATGTTTACCTTTTTATGTTTCTCTTGAGCATTATTTTTGAAAGTCAAAATTTTTATTCCGTTCTAGTCTTTTCATCAGGAATACTAGAAAGTCCTCTATTTTATTACATGTCTATTTTCCCCCTGAAGGATTATATTTCATTTTGCTAGGTAGGCTATTCTTGGTTATAATCCTACAACCTTTGCCTTCTGGAATATTATGTTCCAAACCCTCCATTCCTTTAATGTAGAAGTGGCTAAATTTTATGTGATCCTGACTGTGGTTTCATGATATTGGAATTGTTTCTTTCTGATTACTTGTAATATTTTCTCCTCGACATTGGAGATTGGGAAATTGGCTACAATATTTGTGGGAGTTTTCTTTTTGGAATCTCCTTCAAAAAGTAATAGTGAATTCTTCTAACTTCTATTTTACTCTCTGACTCTAGAATTTCAGGAAAAAAAATTTAAAATAATATCTTGAAATAAGATGTCCCCCTTTTTTGATCATGTTTTTCAGGTAGTTCAATAATTCTTATATTATTTTCCTTGACCTATCTTCTGTGCATTTATTTTTCCAATGAAATATTTTACATATTCTATTTTTTCATTCTTTTGATTTTGTTTTATTTCGTTTTGATGTCTTATAGAACTTACATTTGCCCAGTGCTAATTTTTAAAGAACTATTTCCTCCAATGAACTTTTGCACTTTTTTTTCTATTTGACCAATTCTATTTCTTAAGGAATTTATTTCTTCAGTGAATTTTTGTGCCTCCTTTTTCATTTGATCTATTTTGTTTTTTAAGGAGTTCTTTTGTTCAGAATTTTTTAAATCTCTTTTTACAAGCTGTTCATTCTCTTTTCATAATTTTCCTCTATCATTCTCATATCCTTTCCCAATTTTTTCTCTATCAACTTTATATCTTTTGTAAACACTTCCAGGAATTTTTGTTGGGCTTGTGTCTAATATGCATTTTTCTTTGAGGCTTTGTACCTATTGTCACATTATGTCTTTTTATGAGTTTATGTCTTGATCTTCCCTGCTACCATAATAGTTTTTTATGGTCGAGTTCTTTTTGTTATTGTTGTTTTTTGTTCATTTTTCTAGCTTATTTCTTAACTTTGAATTTTATATTAATGTTGGGCTCTGCTCACTTGTGGATGAGGTACTGTCCTAAGCATCAGGCTTTATTTGTGCTGCTGTTTTTTAGAGCTAGTTCTAAAGGTCTGTAAGATTTTGGTGCTTCCGAAGTTTTGTGACCCAGAAGAGATGTGGTTACTATTTTCCTGGTCTGAATTCTGCTCTTTTCCCAAGAAGGATTCCTGTTCCCTTGTGGCTACAAATGCTAACACTCCTTTTGGCCATGGAACTGTACCCGAGTCCCCTATGTTCTTGTGACTGACCACAATCCCTCCTCTACACCCTGAAACTGTGACTAAAATGTATCTAGGCTGAGAATTACCAATGCAGCTACTTCTGCCACTGCTGCTAACTCCACATGTATGTGCTCTGGACAAGCTTCCAACCCAATGCTATAGATCTTTCATGTCATTCTGCTAAGTATTTTTAGGCCAAAAATGTCTTATTCTGATCTTTTGTTGCCTCTGCCTCTCCAAAATTTTGTTTGAGGTCTTATTTTAAAGTTTTTTGGAAGGGCTTGGTTAAGAAAATTCAGCTGGGTTGTTGTCTCTAATTCACCATCTTCGCTCAAACTCCTTTCCCTGGAATTTGGGGACCTATAAGTCCAAGTTTGAGGGAGTGGCCACAGAGAAAAGATTCCATTTGGTTTGTATTGATCATTCAAAACAAATGAACAGGGAGACAGGATAGATAGATAGATAAACAGACAGACAGACAAGAAAGATCGATAGAAAAATGAGACAGATAGATAAAAAGGAAAGAAAGAAAGAAAGAGACAGACAGACAGAAAGAAAGAAAGAAAGATGGACAGACTTATAGAAAGACAGATAGATGAGACAGATGGATCGATAAATACATACATACATAAATGTCTTTAAATCATTGACAAAGAATTGACAAATTAATTCATGGGAGGTGAAGGGTTCCTGAAAGTGAACAGAAAGAGACAAAAGAGAACAGAGTCTTGGAGAACACATACACTTGGTGGATATGATTGGGATGATGAACCAGCAATGAAGAGTGAGAAAGAGCAGTCAAGCAGATAGGAAGAAAACCAGGAGAAAAAGGAGGCATAAAATGTTAGAGAAAAGAGACTATTTAGACAGAGATCATGATAAGCGGTGACAAAAATAACCAGCAGAACTCTAAAAATACCACTTCAGAATCAACTTGCCAAGTTGGAAGAGAATGCAGAGGCCATTTAATTCAACTCATATCTGAACAAAAGTATCCACTGCATCATACTCAGCCAGTAGATTTTCAGTCTTAGCTTGGAGACCGCCGGTCTCATTGTGAGCCTGTGAACAAGAATCCCTTAGAAGAAATAGGGTAGCTTTCATAAACATAAAAGACTGAGAAAAGCAGTATGGGGTGTATAATCTCAAAACTGAATAAATGACACTCAAATCTAAGGCAAACCATTCAACATGACAGCAATAAAAGCCTCTATTCCAACTATTGATGCCAAAAAGATTCAAATTGATCAATTCTATGAAGATCTTCTAGAAATAATGCCAAAAATTAAAAAGATACCACATTCATCTTAGGAGATTGAAATGCTAAAACAGAAAATCAATAGATAATTGGAATAATAAGAAAATTTGGCCCAAGAATACAAAATGAAGCAGAGGACAGACTAAGAGGATTTTGTCAAGATAACTCGTTGGTCACAGCAAGTACTCTTTTTCAACAGCCCAAAAGGTGATTAGTCACATGGGTACCACCAGATGATCAATAGCAAAATCAGATCCATTTTTTACTTTGCAGACAAAGGTGGAAAGAAGATTTATACAGTGAGTTGAAACAAGACCTGGAGCTAACTGAATCTTACATCACAAGGTTCTTATTGCAAGGCTCTAAATTGAAGAAAGTAGAGAAAACCAACAGACTATATAGATATGACTTAAGTAACATCCCTTATGAATATGAAGTAGAAATGATGAATAGATTTAAGGGATTAGATCTGGTAGATAGAATTTCTGAAAAACTATACATTATCATACAGAAAGCAACAACAGAAAATATTCCTAAGAAAAAGAACAGCAGAACCAAATGGTTTTTGGTTTGATGGCTGTTTGATGAGGCTTTACAAATAGCTGAGTAAAGAAGGGAAATAAAAGGGAAAGGAGAAAGGGAAAGCTATAACCAAATGGATGCAGAATCCCACAGAAAAGCAAAGAGAAATAAGGTTTTTTTTTTAAAATGACTAATGCAAAGAAATAAAGGGGCCACTCACAGAATCAGAAAAACAAAGGATCTCTTCAAGAAAATTAGAGGTATCAGTGAAATGTTTCATTAAAAATGAGCATAATAAAGGATAAAAAGATGAAGTGACAAAGTATACAGAAGACCTATAGAAGAAAGGTTTTAACATCACAATGGTGTGGTTGTTGATCTATGGCCAGACATCCTAGAGAACAAAGTAAAGTGAATCTTAGGAAGTATTGCTAAAAATAAGGCTAACAGAAGTGACATGTGACTTAAAGCCACTTTTATACAAAATGTCAATGATTAATACAAATAGAATCAATTACAAAATAAAATCCATTTGATTTCATAATTCCCCACTTTGAGCCATGGGAGACATGTCTCCCATGGATCATTTATTTATAAGCTAATTCTACAAGATTTTTAAAAACATCATCATTATCAGTCATGTGTATTATCATATCATTTTTGGATTCAAGTTGAGTTAAGGCACCAACTAAGGCAAATTCTGAAGAGAATAATAAGTCAGAGGACAATAAGGATCCATTTATCATGGGTGGCTAGCCTGTTGTCTCCCTATAGTCTAGTGAACAAGAGAAGGGATTCTACCAGCTCACCTGAAATGTATACTTGTGTCTCTGCTGTAACTTGTTAAATTTCCCGAGGACTAGTAATTTTTCCTGATTGGGCTAAAAACAACAAGACATAATGCAAGCCATAGTAAGATTATCTAAAACCTGGACTAATTTTTGAGAAAAGATTTACATGTCATCAAGGCAACTAAGAAAACTCAGAAAACATAGATCCTGGGAAGCAAAAAACCAAAGTAATACAATAATGATCATCAATATTAACTAACATCAAGTATCCATATGGCTCGTATGGCTCAGTAACCCAGTTATAATATACATTTACTCAGCACATTTCATCTTGGATCTCAAATGCCCCATGTAGTTGTCTGCTCCCTGGAATCTTTTTCTCTTGGAAATTCTGGAATAATTATTCTCAGAGAAGCTCTGAAGGGGGCTCCTCTTACAAGATCTGCTTCTCTGGTTTCAAGTTACTTGCAGAGATTGCTTAATGAAATTTAGTGCAGCAACAAAAAAATATTTATAGTATCTCTTTCTAAGGTGGCTAAAAATGGGAAATCAAAGAGATGTCCATCAATTGGGGGATGGTAGAACAAGCTGTGGTAGATGATTGTAATGGAATACTATTATGCTATAAGAAGTGACAAGATGGTTTCAGAAAAAAAAAACCTGTAAAGACTTTCATGAAATGATGCATAGTGGAGAGAACAGAACCAGGAGAAACAGAAATAGCAATATCATTCGATGAAGAACTGCAAAATGACTTAGCTATTCTCAGCACTCCAATGATCCAAGACAACCCCATAGGACTAATGATGAAGCATAATATCTGCCTCCTAAGAAAAACTGATATTAATTGAATATAGATTGAAACATGCTATTTTTACTTTCTTCTGCTTTTACAAAATTATTAATATGGAAATGTTTTACATAATCGCACATGTAAAACTTATATCTCATTGCAAACTGTCTCAGGAAGGGAGGAGAGGAGAGAAAGAGGTATAATAGAATTTGGAATTCAAAGCTTTATATAAAAATGTTTAAAAATTGGGAGTAAAATTAGTACAATTTCTAAATTTGGGTTAACAATAATTATTCATGTGATGAAAAATCTGCTGAAGGCTTATGGTAACAGTCCTGTTGAAAAAGGAAATAACACAGGGAAAACGAATTAAGAGGATCTTAACTTTAGCTCTGCAAGGTTGTCTCCTCAACTTTTGCCAGACACAAACTCCCTTTGAGCAACTTGGGGCATTTCCCTTAAACAGTAGATACTGACTAAATGATACTCCAGACATTTATACCCGAATTCAAAACAAAATCAAATTGTAGTCCCAAGAGAGTTTACTTCAAATAACAAATTTCACCAATCATATCTTAGGGCTACATGCAGTTACTATTACTCTTATATTATAATTGCTAAAAAGAAAAAAAAAAGTTTACCAGGCTTTTAAAAAAATCATTAACATCCCTTTCTTTTTTTTCTTATTCAGTTTTAACTAACCTTGGCATAAGAACCAACAAGTAGGAATTAAGAAAATGAGTACATTACAAAATTCCACATAAAGAGCAAATATATCACAAGTTATTCAAAACTCCAGAAAAAAATCTAACTATATTATGTTTCCAGGCTACAGATATCTATTTTTTAAAGTATTAATCTTAATTAACTAATTAATCTTAAAACAAAATTAAGTCTTCTGTTGAGATTAAGTTGGCTCAAGATATAACTTCCAAATATACTATGTCAGGTATAATCATAATTTTCAGAATAAAAAATCATTACCAAAATTACTTCTATGGTATAAACAAACCTGCAAGCTTCTCCCCCTCTTCTGTAAGGACTTTTTGTAATAAAAGAGAAAATTCCATCTTCTTAGCAATCCAACTATTATTTTGAGATCTCACAACATTTAGCAAATTTGTTCAAAGAGCCAATAAGATTTTATGATCTTGTCCAAAGGAACTTGGCAAGTTTACAAAAAAACAAATTAAAGCCATTTTTTTTTCCTTTTCCAACAAAGTAATGTTTTGAAACATATGGGATTAAATACTTGAGAGGGTTTTAACATGCTGACAATAGCTTTTCATAAGTATAATTTAACAGCATCCAGATAAAGAGTAAAATTTTCTAATCATATGACTGCATTAACTTCGTAACAGTATTTCTTATAAAAATGGCCTCCCAAAATTTACAAAACAACTTAGAAACATAGTAGCAAACACAATAATTTACACAATATCATGAAATAAAACTTATCACCAGTCACATGACATCAATTCAGTCAAATGCATTTACAAATTATCCTACATAGAAAATCATTCATTTTGTCACCTTTAGTATTTTATAGGAAACATACTTAAAACCCAATTTAGGATTACTTATGGAGTAATTATATTCAATTAAAGAAACAATAAGGGATGACTGGATGCCTGAATGGATAGAGCACCAGCTCTAAAATCAAGAAAATCTGAGTTCAAATTCAGATTCAGTTAGTATCTGACTCTGCCCAAGTCACAACTCCAGTTGCCTCCAAAACCAGAAATAATAATAGTAAAAATAACAATAGTTAATATTCGTATCATGCTCTCAATGCTTGCATGAAGCATTTTATGATCTTTATATTATTTTGATATTTACAAAAACCTTGGGAGGTAGCTCATCATTTCCCTTAGAGATCAGAAAATTGAGATAAACAAGGGTAAGGTAACTTGATGAAGGTCTCATAGCTAACAAATTTCTGAAACCAGATTTTGATTTAGCATTTTCTGAGTCATGACCATCTTAATGTCAAATAATAAAGGTAGTTTCTACTAGGTTCTAATTTGCCATATTTATCCTGTTTAGTTTCAGAACAAAACTTTGTTCAAATCTCAAATTTAATCACTGTTGGTAAGATTGAAAACTATTAAAATAATTTCCCCTTCAACATTGCACCTGTCTTGTTTCTTTCACATTCTCATCCAACATTTCCCTTACTTAGTTCTATTTATTCAGTTTCTTTAATATTTATCTCTCAATCACATCCCAAACTGAGTTTTTCCTTTACAGATTTCCTTTTATATCAATTAATGACTCAATTTTTACTTTTTGAATTATATAACCTGTCTCAACCCAAGCAATTTAGCTACCCAGTTACTCAATTATTTCAAACTAATTTAAATTCTGTCTGTTGTCTAATAGATCAAATTAGCTTTTTAACTAGTACAATACGTCCATTTCCTGCAGTAAGGGTAGATAGGCTGGTGCCATTTGCTCTTAATCTTAACCCCAACTACTAATCTCCAAAAATCCATTCAGATATTTTGGGCAGATTTCCTGCCAAGGTGGCGGAGAGGATGCACACATCTGCTTAAGCGCTTCATTTTTCTCTCAGAATTTAATTCATGACAAGCCTCAGAATCAGTGCTAGAAAAAAAACACAAATAATTACCAAAAGAAGACATCCTTGAAATTCGCTAGGGAAGGTCTGGTTTTGCTCAAGGGCAAGGCCGGTTAGACGGGGCGCAGGCTGAGGGCAGGCAGCTCACAGCTGAGCAGACCAGAGTGGGGAGGAGTGTGATCCCAGCAGTCTCTGCAGGGAGAGCTTTACTACAGTTTTGGATACTTTGCCGCAGCAGCAAGCCAGTAGACAAGCAGAGAAGCTAAAAACACTGGGGGTGAAAACTATAACCCCAAAAAGCGAGGGTCTCTCAGGACCTGGCCACCCCTCCCCTACAGTGTCTCAGTACGTTCTCAATGACACAGCCATTGCTGTCCTGCTAGTGCCTTACTGCTGCCCCTGCAGTCTGTAGAGAAAGTTCGGTAATACCATCCAGTGCCCCACCCCCAAAAAAACAGACCATTTATTTTTCTTGTTAGTTTGTTTTAACTCTTCTTTGACAAAATGAGCAAAAAATTTAAGCAGACCCTAACCATTGATAGCTTCTATATGGATAGAGAGCAGACTTTAAACCCTGAGGAGACCAAAAACAGACTCTCCAGATAAATCCCCAAAGGAGGATATCATCTGGCCCTCAGCACAGATGAATCTCATAGAAGAAATTAAAAAGGCTCTCACAAGAGAGCTAGAAGAAAAGTGGGAAAAGGAAAGGGAGACTTGGCAAGAGAGTCTGGAGAAGTCATTCCACTCATTTAAAGACAGAATGGATAAAGAAATCAAATCCTTGAAAAATAGGATTAGTGAACTGGAAACAAAAAATAGTTCTCTAAAAAATAAAATTGGCGAAATGGAAAAAAAATCCATAGAACAAAACAACTCACTTAAAAACTCAATTGGACAATTAGAAAAAGATATTTAAAAAGTGAGTGAAGAAAATACTTCATTGAAAATCAGAATCAAACAAATAGAATTGAATGACTCTAGGAGACACGAAAAATCAGTCAAGCAAAAGCAAAAAAATGAAACAACGGGGGGGGGGGGGGGGGGGAGGAATGTCAAATACCTGTTCTTGGGAACAGACCTGGAAAATAGATCTAGGAGAGACAATCTGAGAATTATTGGACTCACTGAAAAATATGATGAAAAAAAGAGCCTGGACACTATTTTCCAGGAAATTATCAAAGAGAACTGCTCAGAAGTTATAGAAACAGAGGGTAAAATAGAAATGGAAAGAATTCATCGATCACCTAATGAAAGGGACTCTAAAATCAAAACACCAAGAAATATAGTGGCCAAATGCCAGAACTATCAGATGAAGGGAAAAATACTGCAAGCTTCTAGAAAAATCAATTCAAATATAGAGGAGCCACAATAAGGATTACTCAAGACATAGCAGCATCCACTTTAAAGGATCGAAGGGCCTGGAATATGATATTCCAAAAGGCTAAGGAACTTGGTGTGCAACCAAAAATAACTTACCCAGCCAAAATGAGCATCTTTTTCCAGGGAAGGAGTTGGAAATTCAATGAAATAAGCAAATTTCACCTATTTTTGATGAAAAAAAAGAACTAAACAAAAAGTTTGATCTATATAGAACTCAAGAGAAATCTAAAAAGGTAAAAATAAACCTTGGGAACTGTATTTCTGCTATAAAGATATATAAAGAATACATGTATACCTGTACTTTCCACTAGAAGTGGAAAGGAAATTGTACCCGAAAAAGCGTAAAATGGAGGTACTACATCTCATGAAGAGGCAAAGGAAATCTATTGTATCTGAGAGAAAGAATGAAGGGTGATGTAGTGTGTATCTTACTGCCATCAGAATTGACTTAAAGCGAAAAATTTTAGACATATTCGATTTATGGTGAAACTTCTCCCACCTCATTGAAAAGTGGGAGGGGAAAAGTGAAAAGGGAAGAAGTAAGCTAAGAGGAAGGGAATACAGAAATTGTGAGGAAAAGGAGTAAGATAGGGGGAGGAACTCTGAAGGTGGGAGAGGGACACTAAAAAGGGAGAGCTGTGAGAAGTAAGTGGTGCTCACAAGTTTAATACCAGAGAGGGGGATAAGGGGGAAAGAAGGGAGAAAAACATAAACAGGGGTTAACAAGATGGCAAGTAATACAGAATTGGTAATTTTAACCATAAATGTGAATGGGGTAAACTCTCCCATAAAGAGCAAGCGTTTAGCAGAATGGGTTAAAAGCCAGAATCCTACAATATGTTGTTTACAGGAAACACACCTGAAGCAGGGAAATACATGTAGAGTAAATGTAAAAGGTTGGAGCAGAATCTACTATGCTTCAGGTGAAGTCGAAAAAGGAGGAGTAGCCATCCTGATCTCAGATCAAAGAAAAGCAAAAATTGATCTAAATAAAAGAGATAAGGAAGGGCACTATATCTTGCTAAAGGGTAGCATAGATAATGAAGCAATATCAATATTAAACATATATGCACCAAGTGATGTAGCATCTAAATTCTTAAAAGAGAAATTAAGAGAGCTGCAAGAAGAAATAGACAGCAAAACTATAATAGTGGGAGATCTCAACTTTGCACTCTCAGAATTAGATAAATCAAACCACAAAATAAATAAGAAAGAAGTCAAAAAGGTTACTAGAATATTAGAAAAGTTAGATATGATAGATCTTTGGAGAAAACTGAATGGAGACAGAAAGGAGTACACTTTCTTCTCAGCAGTTCATGGAACTTATACAAAAATTGACCATATATTAGGACATTAAAAACTTCAAACTCAAATGTAGTAAGGTAGAAATAGTAAATGCGTCCTTTTCAGACCACGATGCAGTGAAAATTACATTCAATAAAAAGCCAGAGGAAAATAGACCAAAAAATAATTGGAAACTAAATTATCTCATCCTAAAGAATTATTGGGTGAAACAGCAAATCACAGACATAATTAATAACTTCACCCAAGAAAACGACAATAATGAGACGTCATACCAAAATGTGTGGGATGCAGTCAAAGCTATAATAAGGGGAAATTTCAATCTCTAGAGACCTACTTGCATAAAATAGAGAAAGAGAAGGTCAATGAATTGGGCTTGCAACTAAAAATGCTAGAAAAGGAACAAATTAAAAATCCCTAGTCAAACACTAAACTTGAAATTCTAAAAATAAAAGGAGAGATCAATAAAATTGAAAGTAAAAAACCTATTGAATTAGTTAATAAAACTAAAAGTTGGTTCTATGAAAAAACCAACAAAATAGACAAACCCTTAGTAAATCTGATTTAAAAAAGGAAAGAGGACAATCAAAGTGTTAGTCTTAAAAATGAAAAGGGAGAACTCGCCACTAATGAAGAGGAAGCAAGAATTAGGAGTTACTTTACCCAACTTTATGCCAATAAATTCGATAATTTAAATGAAATGGAAGAATACCTTCAAAAATATAGCTTGCCCAGATTAACAGAGGAAGAAGTAAATAGACTAAACAGTTCCATTTTAGAAAAAGAAATAGAACAAGCTATTAACCAACTCCCTAAGAAAAAATCCCAGGACCAGATGCATTTACATGTGAATTCTACCAAACATTTAAAGAACAATTAACTCCAATGCTATATAAAGTATTGAAAGGTTCCAGTAAGATCAGGAGTGAAACAAATACTGAAGAAGGGAAAGGGACCTGTATGTGCCAAAATGTTTGTGGCAGCCCTGTTTGTAGTAGCTAGAAACTGGAAAGTGAATGGGAGAATGCCCATCAATGGGAGAATGGTTGGATAAATTGTCGTATATGAATGTTATGGAATATTATTGTTCTGTAAGAAATGACCAGCAGAATGAATACAGAACTTACATGAACTGATGCTAAGTGAAATGAGCAGAACCAGGAAATCATTATATACTTCAACAACGATACTGTATGAGGATGTATTCTGATGGAAGTGGATTTCTTTGGCAAAGAGAAGATCTAACTCAGTTTCAATTGAACAGTGATGGACAGAAGCAGCTACACCCAAAGAAAGAATACTGGGAAATGAATGTAAACTGTTTGCATTTTTGTTTTTCTTCCCGGGTTATTTCTACCTTCTGAATCCAACTTTTCCTGTACAACAAGAGAAGGTTCTGCACACATGTATGGTATCTAGGAAATACTGTGACATATTTAACATGTATAGGACTGCTTGCCATCTGGGGGGAGGGGTAGAGGGAGGGAAGGGAAAAGTCAGAACAGAAGTGAGTTGTAAAATGTTGTACAAAATTACCCAGGCATATGTTCTGTCAATAAAATATTATAATTATTTTAAAAACATATTTTTGGCAGCTATAAAAACCTTTAAACCACAACATGAAATTTATATTAAAGACATTATACTTCAGTTAAAGATTCCAATTTCTAATTCATTTACAATGCTACTTTATAATTTTTCCTCTATTCCAAGAATAGAGTGATGAAAGGTCTAAGTCAGAAACAGTGTAAAGATGATGGCTCCCAGATGTCTAATAGACTCTATAAAATTTGAGATGCACTCAGAAAGCAAGGAACCCATTTCAGCAAAGTGAACACAAAACACAAGATAGTAAGCCTGCAGGAGCTGATCCCTTCTGTGGAGCAATGGTGGTGGGAAGATATGTGATTAATGTCGCTCTTCCTTAGTTAATAACTTTAAAATGTCCAGTCTATTCAAGTAATAATTAAGTTCTCTTACAGCATTCACAGAAGTAACACAAAGCATTTTCCTGAATTGAATTTTATTTAATTCAATTTGATAACTCAGATAATCTTTTCTTTCGATGGTTAAGAGGCAAGACAGTTCTTAAAATTCAGATTATAAACTGGCCTTTAAATGCAGACTAAACTGCCTTCCCCTTCTCTAGCCAGTGGTTTTGAGCTATAGAGTATATTAAGATATAGGGGTTTGCAGAGGTATAGTCAGGATTGGGGATGAGTCACCAAGAATTGGAAGACCTTTAAAGGGTATCATCTCCCTGACATGAGGATTTTCCCCTTGCTTTGTTCTTTCCTTTGTATATATATATATATGGCAATGATTTTAAGTTCACCTATATCCTTCTCATGCTATCTAGGATAGAAAAATAAATATATTATTTAATTTCTTGGCAGAATTAACAAAAGCACAGTTAATAATTCCTGCATCATATTGTTGGAAAGGGTATAACTCCAAATCCTATCTGTCTCTTCTATATAAACTATTATAAAAATGGGTAGGAATCTCATCTTCTTGACAAGTCATTCAAAATCTACTCCAATTAGCATCATACTTGAATTGGGGGGGGTTAATATCATTTACAGCCAAATCTCTAAAGTCAAAATACACACGGATTTAAAAAAAATATGGATTCAAAAATTTCTAACTTGATTTGTACTTACCTTCATTTGTAAAAGTCCCAAGTATCTAATTCGATGTGCTGACAGAATTTATCTGCTTTTTAGTTGTTTCTTGATTTACGCAGATCTTTCTCATTTTATGAACCAGGAAAGATTTCTTAAGCACTGGATAAAACTAAAGTGCAAACCTGTGGTTATTGTTTTTTCACTTTGAAATTTCACTGATATTAATTTCAAACTTGCTTCATCTCCCTTTTCTCTAATCAATTAAATTATCTTCAGATTGCACTGATATAATAATAAATCTGTCAACTTTCCAAGAATAGAGTAATGAAAGGTCTGTTATTTCCCTGTAAATTTCTACTCTCATTTTTTCCCTTAAAAAACAGAAAGTTGGAGCAGCTAGGTGGAGCAGTGGATAGAGCGCCAGCCCTGAAGTCAGGAGGACCTGAGTTCAAATCTGGCCTTAGATACCTAACAGTTCCTAACTGTGTGATCTTGGGCAAGTCACTTAACCCCAATTGTCTCAGAAAAAAAAAAAAAAAAAAAAAAAAAAAAAAAAAAAAAACACACACACACACAGAAAGTTACCACAAAATTTACTAAAACATTTTGGCATTTGGAAAAACATTCTAATTCACAATAGAAAACCATATTTCAGTCACAATTTAGTCTCTAGTTTTTAAATCCCTGAAAATTAGGAAATAAATTTCCTCTTATCTGTGTCTCTTGTTCACCTTCTAACTTGGCCAGAGTTAAAAGAGAGAGCGAGAGAGACTTTCTTTCTGGAGAAAAAAAATATTCACTTTTTCCTTTGGCTGACTAGGCTCCAGGAAAAAAAATTGGTATGACTTACAGAATACAGATAGAACAAAATGGACACAAGGATATTTAAAAACCAGTGTACAAGCAGAAATTACTTTTCACACCAGATTTGAGACTTTTAAAATATACCTTAGACTAATTTTATTCTATTTTTAATTACCCACTTTTTGACTATTTTCCCTATCTCCAGGCTTTTCCAACTCCTTTTTGAATGGGAACTACCCTTGTTTTCAGATTCAATAATGTCCTCCCCAGTTTGTTTCAGAAGCTCCTATCCCACCTCCTTGGGGGAAAATTCTCCAAGTTTAAATCCCTGAGAGGTAATTTTTTTGCCAATAATTTACAAAATACAGACAGAATGCAGCAACAGATAAGAAAAACTGCAACTTCTCCAACAGTGTTGGGGGTCTTACATTGACTCAGAAGAATTGGAACCAAGGGGCAGGTGAAACTTCTGGCACAATTCCTGTGGAGAAAAACCTCCTGGTAAAAATTCTACCTGAGTGCTCTGAAGGGTGTTTTCCTGAGTGGTTGGTCTAAGAATTAGCCTCCCTCATTCAATCTCTATGGTTATCTACTATCATAATTGAAATTAAGGTAAACTGAGGCAGAAAGTTCCAAATTATTGGTAAGGCTAGCAGTTACCAATAGAAGGAATCTTTAGTTCCATAGAAAATCAAAATACCTTGAATGGGGACAGATGGCTCATTTTTACAGACAAAAGGAGAAGCATCCAAAAACAAGAAGGCAATAACATAGAAGGGAAGACAAAAAAATTGGTTGGAATCAGGAACATGGGGCAAGCAAGCGCCTCTCCTTGTATCTTGTTGCTGATGATGTCCACCTACAAGATTAGTTAATGGTGCTGGGATAACAGCAGGTTTCAGTGAAGAACAACCAGCAGGATAGGGATAACAGTTTTCTTTTAATTAAAATGATTTATAGGGAAACTAAACTTTTAAACTTAACTCATAAAGGAGTTCTGGTCCTATGAACTTCTGAACTTGACTGAGAGACAAAGAAAGGTGACTTAAGCAGTTATAGAAAATGGAGGCTTGGATACAGAACAGAATGGAATCAATTTAATTTTTTCACACTCTAAGGAGTTATACCCTGGAACCAAATTTCCACAACTACACTTTGTACAACCAGCATGATTGAATCATAATAGGATGCATTTCAGACTTTGGTACAAATGACTACATCCCCTCTTTGACCTTGTTTGGTCCCTGTTTTTAAAGTTTAATGTCGAGAGGAAGCAGATTGTGTGTGTGTGTGTGTGTGTGTGTGTGTGTGTGTGTGTGTAAGGAAGTGAGTGAGTTTGTGACCAAGAGTACAAAGTTCCATAATAATTAGAAATTCAAGTCTTTATTTTCAATTATAAAACATGGACCATGGTCCTAACAGTAAGGAAATATTTGTGGGAGAGGGGACTTTTAGATTTACCGTAGAAGTGACCAACCCATCATACAAGTGAGTACTGGGTCAACCCAAGGGAGCCGCTATATGCTGGAGACCAGTTCTGACTGCCTACCCCATAATGTCCAATCTACCTGACCTTGCAAGAAGCTATCAAATTATTTTACTGGACTATTGTCCAATTGTATATGCTCCCAAGAAATTGGAAATTTTCCCTGAAGAATCTGCTTATCCCATTTCCCAAATTAATCTACTAGTTCCTGACCTCACTCCCAGTGCTCATGGACGGATGTGAGAAATTCACAGTTCTACCTTAATCTCTGAAGGACAACAAAAATGATGATTTTTGCATTTGACCAATTGGATGATCTAGAGGTCAAACAAAATTAGCCACCTTGAAATCACCCTCCATTAGTCATAGGCCATAGTTTAAACTCCCAAACTTCTGATCCATAATCATGTAAAAGCTACTAAGAAAACTAATGATTCTCTATCACTTGCAACCAGCTCTTCTACCATAAAAGCATTTACACAAAATGTCAGCGTGATCCTCTCTTCTACCATAAAAGGGGTATAATTTGTTGACCCACAGGACATAGAACTTTTGAGGGTTGAACAGCATAAACTATCTCTTTGAGTCCCCATCAGAGTTGCTTAACTTTGACCTTTTGTACTCCACCCACTCCAATCCCTCAACTGGTTGGTTCTCCTACTACCATGACTCAGCTTCTCATTTTTGATCTTGCTTAACCATGCTTAGAAGCCCACATTACCGATTAGAACTTGTTTCTTCCAATTTCTCTTGATCCCACGGCATCCTTCATCCCTGGTCTATACTTCCACATTACCGATTAGAACTTGTTTCTTCCAATTTCTCTTGAACCCCCGGCATCCTTCATCCCTGGTCTATACTTCCCGGGTATTGCTTTGAGAAAAACTTCTAGTTGGCTACCATCTTGCCTCCATAGAATACATCTTGGAAGCCCTCCCTGGAAGGGGAATGTTCCCAGTGGTCACCTTTATCGGGTGATCAGAACGGTTCACATAGCTCAGAATTAAAAAATCGTTATCTGAAGAACGTGCCAGAGTTCAAAAATAGAGCCCTTCCTTAGTTTCAAGGATTTCTCAAGCTTTAAATTGATCGATGATGTAGGTGTCCCCATGGGACCTTTGACTCCTAGTCCCTAGCTCGCACCACCTTCTTCAAATATCCAATCTGCCACCTTCCAGAGAAGAGGAAAACAATTTCTCCTTAGTTTCTAGCCTTCCCGCAAAGTCCAGGATCCCATGTGATTAGTAGATCAAATGATTTACAGGGTAATGAGAAGAGATGTGCATGTTTTTTGACCTTGTGTTCTGAATGTGCTCATTACAATGTCGATAATTCTCCCTCTCCCCTCTTCCTCCTCAAATCCCTTTAACTCCATTTGAGAAAGAGTAATGATCACCTCTGACGCCCCTTCTACGGCACTTTGGCCTTTTGATTGGATTCAGGCAACTCAAACACCAGCCAATCTTCCCAATCTAATGTGAAGGCTAGAATTGAGAGAGAGAGAAAAGCTCAAATTCGCTTAGAGGTTTTCTCCTGTATCTCCACATGAGGTGCTGAATGTGACATTTGTTTTACAACCCTGCCCCAGAAGAACTAAGAAAGGGCAGCTGCCCACAGGAGTGGTTGCAGGGCTGTTCGAGGCTTCCACCTGGCAGCCCACCAACCAAGATCAGTAAAGAGAAACTAATCCCTCAGCTAGCTGCAGATTTCCTTCAGCCATGGAGAACAATGAAGTAGAGAAGTTGCCATCTGTAGTAGTGAGAAGTAAATCTGCTGGGGGCTGGCACCCAAGCATCACAGCGAAACCCCCACATCTGAAGAGCTATCTGAGAAGGAAGAGTCCCTATCATCAATGCTTATTTTTGTTGTTGGTTCAGTCATTTCACTCATCCAACTCTCCACGACCCCACTGGAGCTTTTCTCGGCAAAAACATTAGAGTGGTTTGCCATTGTCTTCTCCAGCTCATTTTCCAGATAAAGAAACTGAGGCAAACAGACTTAAGTAACTTGCCTAGGGTCACCACCTAATAAATATTTGAGGCCAGATTTGAACTCAGAAGACAAGTCTTCCTGACTTCAGGTCCAGCTCTCTGTGCACAGTGGTACCAACCAGCTGCCCATCCATGCTTATTAGCCATCATAAATCAGCATGGGTGAATTTGGAGTCCAGAGGAGTCCAAAGCATGGAAGTCAGAACTACAATACCTAGGGTCATACCCTGGCTCTACTATTTACTACTTGTACAACCTCTGATTCCTTATCTATAAAATGAAGGAGTTGAATAAATCAATCAGTCAACAAGCATTTTCTAAATGCTGTGTATTAGGCATCCTGCTCAGTGTTGGGAATACAAAAAAAGGAAAACTGAGTCCCTGCCCTCAAGGAGCTTACAGTCTAATGGGAAAAACAACAAAGAAATGTCCTAAGGACAAGTTAGAGACAGAGTAAGTGAAAAGTAGCCAGAGAGCAGGGCTACCAACAGCTGGAAAGAAGGAATTGAAGGACAGGGAAAGACCTCTTAGAGAAAATGGAATTAGACATAAATATTTATAGACATCTAAGGTAAATTCCAGCTACGGATTCTAATAAGCTGTGGAAATAAGGGTACATATGCTTAGGACTGAATATCTTCTCACAACTTCCTATCCTCCTATTACTCAGACAATCTAATGGCCATTATCAAGAAACCCCTTGATAACCTAAAGATAGAGCCCTTGAATTCAGGATTATCATCGTAATATGAAGCCACCTTTTCCTGTCCACTATGCCCTATATATGGAGTGCTGGCAGCCTAAATGTAATGAAAGACTTATGGATAAGCACCTGAGTGTATGATAAATTATCTGTTATTTTACTATAATAATATCCTCATCCCCATCTTCATTGCATCATCTTATCTATCATTATTTGTCATCATCCATCATCAATCATTTTATTTTCATCATCATTGTTATCTTATCCTCAGTCATCATTTTCTCAGTTATTATCTTAGCCAACATGATAATTATACTATTTTATTTAAAATTATCATGGTCTCCTTTCTTCTTCCTCCTTTCTTTTTTATTTTTTGTTCTCTTCCTTCTCCACCTTATCTTTTTGCTCCTCCTTCTCCTTCTACTTCTTCTTTACATCTCCCTTTCTTCCTCCTCCTCCTCCTCCTCCTCCTCCTCCTTCTCCTCCTCCTCCTCCTCCTCTTCTCTTCCTTCTCCTCCTCCTTCTTCTTCATCTTCTTCTTTTTCTTCTTCTTCTTCCTCCTTCTCATACTCTGCTATAAAATCATTTTAGAACCTGTTGTATTGTTGTATTGATTCTAATCAATTGGACTGGAAAATAGTTAAAAAGAGGGAAGAATGCAAGTAAGAGAGAAACAAGGCACTAGCTATAAGTGCAATAGCTCCAATATATCATTAAAAACCAAGCTAGATTTTTTAAAATGAGAAACAAAAGGTGATTTTGGTCCTGATTATTACCAATTGTTACTCGGGTGAAACATTTGCCCCAATGTGGAGGCCAAAGGAACACAGAAAATAGTGAAGTAACAAGTGTTTGATTCCCTTCCTAACCAAAGAGCTCTTACAACCCAGGGCAAAGCCAAACTGTTATCTGAACTCATTCATAAAACATTAGGAAAAATGAAATTTGAAATACAATTGTAAAAAAAAAAGAAATGTAATTGTAATATCCTCTTAGAAAACAAGGGGGAAATAGCTGAAGAAAAATAAGAGCCTTCTGGGAGTATGATGGAAACTCCAGGTTAGCTGGACCAGCATGAGGACATTTGTCAATCAGTCTATGAGGACAACAAATCGATATGAAGAAGACCCAGTACTTGTGATGACAGTAGATAGTCCACTTTATCATCTGGATTCCAGTGTCTCAATACCTGAGACACTCCAGGGTGTGGGGAAAGGACTATTTAAAAATCAACGATCTACACATTTTTAAAAACCTGAGATAGCACCTAACAGCTATTAAATTGGCAAAGCTGGTGATTGCACTAAAACTTATTGCCTGTGGGGCTATGAAGAAATAAGTAAGCTAATACACTACTATTGGAATTGTGAATTGATGCAATATTTTTGGAAAGAGTATGGCGTTTTGCAATAATAGCTGCAAGCTGTCCATATACTTTGACCCTGTGATACCACTGCTCAGTCAACACCCCAAGAATGTTATTGACAGGAAACAATCCAGACCTGTAAAAAAACATTCCTGTCAGCTTTATTTTTACTAGACAAAAACCAAAGACAGACAAGAAACTGTGGAAGGTGAATGTGATGCAATATTAATATGTTAAAGAAATATAAAACTACAGGAGAAATGCAGAGGGAACGAACGATACAGAAGCAAAATAATATATATATATATATATATATATATATATATATACTGATAACATGCAAAACTATGTAAAAAAATAAAAATCTGAAGGTACAGAGAATGATAGATTTTTTCATAACATTTACAAAAAGCTTGGAATTTTGCACAGTATTGACCAGCCAGCTCATCTGGGGCTCATAAAAACCTTCTGAGGTAGATACTACTACTAGTATCTGGCACCAGTATATAAAAAAGGAAATAGAGATAGAAGTAAGACAATCTCTCAAGGTCTCTCAGTTGGGAAAGATCAGAGTTAGGATTAGAATCCAGGTCTTCCTGTGTCCAAATCCCCCATTCTTAGCTCCATTATATCTCATGAACAGATTGCAACTGGTTTTCTTTTGTCAATGTCAATATGTACATTTTAAAATAAATAAACAAACTTAATCTTACGGTTTTAACAATACTTTTTAATTCTCACTTCTCTGAATGGACTTGTTGGTGGTAACTAAGTTTAGAAATTTTATTTTAAAAGAAAGAAAAGAATCCTAGGATTTGAGATCATTCATTCACTCATTGAACAGGCATGCAATAAGGGGCCTAGTACATGCCAGGCCCTGTCCTAGGTGCTAGGGATACAAATGTAAAATGATACCTTCAAGGAGCTTCCATTTTCTTCCAGTCAAATTCCCTCATTTCTCTTGATCTCAGTTTTTACAATTGTTAAAAAAAAAAAAAAAAGAAGAAGAAGAAGTAATAAAACTAAGTGCTCTCTGAAGATCCCTTCGAGCTCTAAATCTATGATCTTATGACCATTTAAAGAAACTAAGGATAAGAAGTTTGAAGTGATTTGCCCAAAGTGGGTGGAAAAGGTGTCTGTGGACATACTAGAAAAAATAAGACCAACTAATTCCCATTGTAATTCAGTACACTGAGACCCATTTCCTTAGTCTTCTCTCAGGGCTGAGGTTTGAGATCCTCTGGAGGACTGAGACCAGTTGTGTGCCCAGGTGTGAGCCCAGGTGTGTGCCCAGATGTGAGCCCAGGTGTGAGCCCAGGTATCTGCCCAGATGTGAGCCCAAATATCTGCCCAGGTATGAACCCAGGTATGAGCCCAAGTGTGAACCCAGGTGTCTGTCCAAGTATGCTTTGACACCCAGGTAAAGTTGTGCTTACAAGAAGGAACCACAATGACAATTCCCCATTGCAGATGTTCCCTCATTCCCAAAAATTTGCCAAGAAGACAAATATTCTGATTTTGAGTCATTTTGTTTAATACAATAGGAAACCAAAACTACTTGACAGTGAGTCCTTTTGTAAATGCAAGAAATCTCCATGGTTAGATCAAATCACTCTTAAGCTTAAAGGCCCTTAAACTTTTTGGGTCATGGACTCCTTTGACAATCTGGTGAAACCAGTTAATCCCTACTCAGAAGAATATTACTAAATAATTGACAGAAATGCTAACTTGTATTTAGAAGTTAATGGAAAGAGATGGAATTTTTCCCCTCCAAGTTTTCAGATCCCCAAATATCCATCCACAGATTGTCTCATGTTAAAAAATCCCGTTAACCAGGAGATCATTATATACGTCAACAACGATACTGTATGAGGATGTATTCTGATGGAAGTAGATTTCTTCAACAAAGAGAAGATGTAACTCAGTTTCAATTGATCAAGGATGGACAGAAGCAGCTACACCTAAAGAAAGAACACTGGGAAATGAATGTAAACTGCTTGTATTTTTGTTCTTCTTCCCGGGTTATTTATACCTTCTAAATCCAATTCTCCCTGAGCAACAAGAGAACTGTTCGGTTCTACACACAGATATTGTAGCCAACATCTACTGTAACCTATTTAACATGTATAGGACTGTTTGCCATCTAGGGGAGAGGGTGGAGGGAGGGAGGGGAAAAAATCGGAATAGAAGTGAGTGCAAGGGATAATGTTGTAAAAAATTACCCAGGTATTGGTTCTGTCAATAAAAAGTTATTTTAAAAAAATAAATAAAATAAAACTGAAAAAAAAAATAAAATAAAAACTCCCCTGTTTCTGTTCCTTTCTTTGGAAGGATTGGATTTTTGCTTGTTTTCCTGAGCGGTCCGACTGCCTAAGAGCTGTGCATCATAGGGGGTCGAGGGGACCTTCTTAGAGGTAGTGTTGACATTGAGGTAGGTATTTCAGGACAACTGCTCCTTTGAGGGTGTTGCCCCAAACCTCCGAGCCTCCCTGTGGCCCCAGAGTTTTCCAGAAGCCTTCAGGTATAATGTTTAGGGACTTTAACCAAGGAATTCTCCACCACCTCCCGAGGCAGCCCCTTAGACTGTTTGCCAGCTCATATCATTGGGAAGTAGCTCTAAATATTAAGTTTAAATCTACCTCCTACATCTAACCCAGAAGTTCTTAATCTTTTCTATATCATGGAACCAACCTTTGTCTGCTGAAACCTTCTCAGAATAATGTTTTTAATTGTACAAAATAAAAAAATATAATAAAGGAAATAAATTATATTGAAATACATTGTTATCAAAATGTAAAATAAAAATCTCAGAACCCAGACCTGCCTATCCCCTGCTCCATGGAACAGCCCTTCAGATACTTGAAGGGAGCTACTGTGTTCTCCCCTCGCCCCCCCCCCCAGTCTTTTCAAATAAATCCATTCTCCATCCTGGTTCCTCTTTTGGAAATTCTCCAGCTTAGCAAAGCCCGTCCCACTGAAACTGTGGAGCCCAGAACTGAACACAGTCCTCCAAATGCGGTCTGGCCAGGGCAGAGATATTTTCTAATCCAATTCATACAGACAGACCATAATGCACATGGAGTTTAGTGAGAGTCAGAAGAAAGAAAATGTCGCGGAACATCCAAATTGGCAGCGAACGCTCCCAGACGCAAATGTTGGCTCGGTTTTCGGCAGACAAGTGAATTGACCTTGAAGGAAAAGGGGTTGGGGGATCAATTTCCATTTGATTTTTTTCCTGCAGGAGAGATGCTCCATTAAGCTAAAGCAGAAGTCAGAAGCGGCCTGACCCTGTGGTTGGAGAAGCTGGGACTGAGAGCCGCGGGCCGGGATGTTTGGGAGCCTGTCAGCCCCCGAGACAAGCTCTGCTGCCCTCAGCCCTTCTCTGAGATCCACTTTCTCCCAGGAAGGGATGGTGGCAGACACTGCCAGGCCCGGAAACGGCTTCCAGAGATTCATTAATTCCGAAGAGCGCTTAGAGGATGGGGAGATAATGCTGATTTCCAGGCAAACTCTCCAGCAGCAGAAAAGCATTTCTAATTATAGGGACCACAGAAAAAGGCTATTTCTTTGGAGAACTTGTTTTGCTGACACAGGAGCTGGCTCTAGACCTAGGGCCCCATCCTAAGTCTTTCCTATACAAGCTGTGTGACCTTGGCAAGAGTCTGACCCCCTCTGAGACTGAATTTCCTCACTAGCAAAAAGCTAGGACAATTCTTGCCTTCTTTCTTCCCTCCCTCCCTCCCAGAACTTAAGAATGAAATGTAATGCTGCATAGAAACCTCTTTTTAACCATAAATTCAAGAATAGAAAAATTTCTTAGCTGCCTACTGTATGCCATGCCTTGTGCAAGGCTCTGGTGAAATCAAATAAAAAATAAAAACAGGCCTGGAGGAGTTTGCATCCTACTGTAACGTAATCTGTAAGTGCTCAATGGATGTACATGCATGGGAATATTTACTTAAAAAAATCTGCTTATAGTTCAGAAAGGGGGGAAAGAATAAGCCAGTCACTGGAACCCCCCTTTTCTTTCTTTTCTCCTGGCTTGTTATTCCTCTTCCCCTTAGCTTCCCTGCCAGCTGTGGCCCAGGATCAGCCTCTTTTCCCCTTCTCCAGTCTTCTTCTCTCACCTCAAGACCAGGTTAGCTTAGGATGGCTTCGGCCATGGCAGGACATGGTATGGAGGAGAGCAGGTTCAGGAGATCGCTCCTCATCCTCATCCCTCCCCCAGCCCTGCTTTGATCTTCTACTGTCTGACCCATAAGAGCTCAGGGCCAGAAGGGACCCGGGGTGGGAAGCAGCTAGTCCAGCTAATACCTGCACAGGAACATCTCTAAACAGGGCCCAACCAGGGGCTGTCTAGCTTCCATGGGATTTCTCTGAGAGAAAACTCTCTGCTTCCACAGGCAGCGCATGTGTCAGAAACCATGCTGAAAGCCAAGAGGAGCAAAAAGAGAGTTCTGACCTTCCGACAGCTTACAGGGAAAACACATCAAAGAAAGCAGAAAAGTAGGGGACAGGTAGAGTAGCTGGGAGTCAAATCCAGGTTTAGGAGAGCTCACTGTCGGCAGCTGAACCCCAAATCTGTCTCTACACCTTCGATGCGTCTCTCTCCATTCTGTTCTTCAGGACCAAGCTTCTTCCCCACCGGAGCTCCTCACACTTTATGATGTTCCTTCTTCTCCCACTCCCAATCGTTCTCTTCTGGGGGGGAGGAGAAGCATCTCCTCTTTCTCCTAGAAAAAAATTGTGGTTTCCATCCATCCCAAGCATCCTCTCCCTTCTCACCAAGATTCAGGTCCTGCCCTCCACTGTCTCTGCCCAGGGAGCCAGTACAATGTTATAGAGAGTGAGGAAAGTCAAATGCACCCACTGCAGCCTCTTCCACTTAGTCCCTATGTGACCTTGGTAAAGTAACTTAATTCCTCCTCCGTTGAATGAGCAGCTGGGACTCACTGGCCTTCCCATCCTACACCTAGGATGTCATGGTTCTCTGACCCGTGGCTGACATAATGCCCGATTGACAGAGAACTTGACTCTCTCCTACTCCACTGTCCTGGTGAACCCCCATGTCCTTTATTTCCCACAACAAGGTTCCAGTGAAGGCAGAGAAGGTAAAGGAATGGAAGTAACCAATTACTCCCTCCCTTTGGGCGCACACTAACAGGGAATCTCTGAGGGAGACTCGAAGGGCTCTGCTCCAGATGTTCCCATCTCCAACAGACCAAGGCAGGAGTGGGGTCTTGGTGAAATGTTGTGAGTGACAACAGAAGGAGGAGCCACCAGATCGACGCTTCAGCAGGAAGAGAAGGAAGGGGATGAGCAGGCAGAAAAAAATCTTCAAGGTTAGCCCACAGGAAGCCCTGCCCTCGCCCTCTCTGGCCTCTCGGACCATTCTCCCCATTCCTCTTCCTGCGGGAATCTCTGCCTCTGACCACAGAAGCCATTAAGACCGGGGCTGGAGGAGTCTCTGATCTGGGCAGGGGCAGGGCAGAAATTCAGCAATTAATTTGACAATCGATGTGAAGTATGTACAAATTTATATGGTATAATGAATAAAAGATGGCCCGAGTATCAGGACCTGGTTTAGGTCTTGCTAACATATAATCATAATATTTGGGGAAAGGACCTCCAGAGATTAAACTTATATTAAACCTAAATTTGCCTTTTTACAACTTCCATGATTCTGTTCTCAGCGCCATAATGTAATGTAACGCCAGACCATAATGTACCATAATGTAACACAGGACCACATTGACTTGTTTGGCTGCCATATAGAACTGTTGAATTGAATTCACAGAAACATCAAGATCTTTTTCAGACAAATAGATATCTAACCAAGCCATTCTCATGTTGGAATTTTTAAAAATCTGGATGAGATCTGGCATTTATTCTCATTCATTTCATCTTATCAAATTTTGCCCATTTTTCTATCCTCCCATGATCCTTTTGAGTCCTAGCTATGTCATCCAATGTGTCTTATGACCTCTGACAATTTGACAAACATGCCGTCTAAGCTGATTTTAGATCATTGCTAATAATACAAAATAGCAAAGGTCTCACCACAATCTTTGGTACGTTCTACGGGAGATCTCCTTTCCTGTAGACACAGAATGATGGATGACCACTCTTAGGGTCTGGCCATTCAGAATCCATCAAATTGTTGTATGTAACCTACCTTTCTCCATCATCTTTACAAGAATTAAATTATCTAATATCAAAGCAAATAATATCTAAGGTATTCTCCTGATTCATAACTTTAGCAATTACATCAGAAAAAGGAAATGAAGTTAGTCTGACACGATCTGTTCTTGGTGAAGAGATGCTGACTATGACTATTATTTTTTTTTAATTAATGTAATGGAGGGATAGACAGGGGAGCCCTCCTGATTGGCTGGCTCAAGGTGGCCTCTGAGTTCTCATCCCAAATTCACTAATCATCTCTTTAAAATGTTCTAGAATTTCACCAGAAATAGCCATGCTACAAATGGTCTTTGTAGACTCCATTCTTTTCACTTCTTTGAAAGCTGGAACATTGGCCTTCTCCAGTTCTGCAGTTCTCTGCCCATTCTCTGCCCATTCTCTGCCATCTTTCAAAGGTCATTGACAATGGCTCAGCAATTTCATTGGCTTTTCTTCAATACTTAAGGAGGTCATTTGTCTGGTAAAATTGACTTATCTTCGAAGGTCAAGGACAGATAAATACTTTCTTGCTACTCATCTGGAAGGTCGGCTGTTAGTCACTCATGTTCTGATCTTTGCAGTCCAGAAATAATTCTCCCTGATGAAATGAATAATTTCAGTTATTTATTTCCCCCCTCCCCCAGATGGCAGGATGACCAGTGGATGTTAAATATATTAAAATATAAATTAGATACACAATAAGTATACAAGTCATTCTGCTCTTGGTGGTCGTCAGCTACCATTGTCCACCGGCCATTATCAGGAGTCCCATTCTTTTGGTGACCCTCCTTTTGTTTTCATTATAATGTTTAGAAGAACAAAGCCCTTTAAAAATTATATTTTGGCTTCTCGTCAATCTCGTCTCATTCTGAACGTTGGCTTTCCCGGTGCTATTTTCACAGGACAATGCTACACTTGTGCATTCATCCTCTGTTTTTTGTCCAATCTCCCACGCATATCTTTTAAAAATCAAAATTGGTTAGGAGTCTGGTTTCTCATGCATATACATTGATTTCTGTAGACAACTCTCCATTTTAAAATCTTCCTCCATTGCTCATCTTGATGACTCCAGAACACCATTCTTGATACCTTCTCATGTCCGACACAACAGCTGTGTGGTCCTGGGCAAGTTCCAATCTCCCCAAGTTTTATCTTGCTCATCAGTACAATGTGAGGCTCCAATTGTGTCAGATTGTTGGCCTGACACAATTGCCTATTGTTTTTGGAGGAAGAAAAGGGAAATAAATAACTGAAATTATTCATTTCGGCCTATTGGCAAGCGCTCACACAGCTACCACTTTTGTTCAGGCCCTGATCTCCTCTTGCCTAAATTATTGCAATGGCCTCCTAATTAATCTCCCTGTCTGAAATCTCTCCCCACTCCAGTTCATCCAACACTGCTGTCAAATTTATTTTCCTTAAGCACATCTCTCCACTCCACTGGCTTCCTATTCAGAGACAATGGAGTGAGCCTTCTCCCTTACCTCTCCCATATGGAGGCCAGATATATATTCCCTTCAGGGACTTGAGAAGTGTCTAACTCTATCTATCTAGGGTGTCTATACCAACTCAAGCTCTCACTGTTACCTGCCAGTGATGACTGATAGTGACTGAGGATGATAGTACTCTAGTTTTATTAAATCAATTAACATCAATTAGCTTTTACAAAGAGACATTAGCTTTGACGATATAGGAAGAATTGGAATACAAACATCCTCCCTCTTAGCTTAGAGGAAACCCATTCTCCCCTGAACCATCTTTGTCTCTGAGAAGAGTGAGCTCAAACTGAATGTAGTTTCTAATCCCACAAAATTCATTTCCAAATGCTGGATCTCGGGTGAATGAGTCCTTGTCTCAGTTCACTTTAGGCTGGATGTTGGCGGCTACTCCTTGTCTCTCAGTGTCTCAAATCTTGCCCACTGTCTGCAAACCCTTCAACGTCGTCTCTTTTCTCTGACTTGGACACCAGACAAAAAGGAAGAGTGAGAAGGAAGAGTGCCCTTGGATTGTACACAGCCAATTAAAAAGATTTCTCTTCCCCAAATGGCTAAGAGACCAGATTTAGTTATAGAATATCCACCCAGGTCTGAAAGAACTCCTAGGGATTGCTTTAGCCTAGTACTGTGAGCAGGTTGCTACAGATTGGGCTCTTTAGTCTCCCATTACTTAGAAACTCCACAATTTGGCTTTTAAACCCTTTCACAGCCTGACCCCAGCTTGCTTTTCCAGCCCTGTTGGACATGAATGCCCCTCCTGCACCCAATGATCCCGCTAAACTGGCTTTCTCTCTCTCTCTGTCTCACACATGATCTTCTGTTGACCTCTACATCTTTGTCCTGGCTGGCTACCATTCCTGGAAGACTTCCCTCCTCGCTTCCCTGCCACAGAGTTCCTCCTTTTCTTTAAACTCAAGCGCATACATACCTTCTACATATAGTAGAAGTATATATATACTATGGAATATACTACATATATTCTACAATACTTTATGTAGAGACTTCTCTACAAAGCCTTTCTTGATCTCCCCAAATCCTAGTGCCCCAAAACTTTTATATTTATTTATTTTTTTTTATTTTTATTTATATTTATTAACTTCATATTTATGATATGTGCAAATGTATAAATCTACTTGTGTGTATAAGTGTGTGTATAATCTCCAGTGTTAGACAACAAGTATATTGTCTCCCACTTTCAAAAATAAGATCTTTGAAAGTAGTAAGTGTTTCATTCTTTGTTCTGGGATCCCCAAGGCCCTTCTTGCTGACATAATGCATACATATAGATTTATATATACGCATATATACAAATACATGCACATACAAACACACATATATGATGCATGTTCGATCCCATTTTATTTCTGGCTTTCATTCTCTTTATTATCTGACACATTTGGCCAAATCTGTAATCTTTGGACCCCCTCTAAGCCTCCTGTGTTTATCTAGTATCTTCGGTCATGTGTTATAGTCCAAAACAGGGACAATCAAAGCGAGGGAACATCCGGCATTTGTGGATCAAAGAGAGTGGACTTTCAACCATAGCTCCAGCCCTGAGTACCCTCAGTGTTAAAGTTCATTCATCACTATGTATTCATTCTCTTCCCTGGAAAGCAATTTTCTCATTAGCTGTTGGGGAGCATTTTCTTCTGCTTCTGTATTTTAGGATGAGTGATTTCCCATCCCAAGGGGCTCCAATGGGAAGCTTCCTTTGGAAAGTGACTCCCCTTTGACTATGAGTGTCATTGACTTGGCAATCTGAGAAAATAGCACATGAGCCAGGCCAGATGGCATGTGGAGAATTCTCTCTCTTTTCTGCCCAGACCGTGACTTTTCTGCCCAGGCTATGTCTCCCTAGACTTCCTGGGATGCTTCTCTGGCTCATGATGAAAAGATGTCTTTGGAATGGGATCTAGTGATGACTCCCCCACTCTGTGGTGTTTGAACAGGACGTTCCCCAGAAGCTCAATCCTGACTTCAGGCTCTAACTCATCCTTCAAGAAGCCCCTAATTGAAACTTCCCCTGTGCCCTCTCTCTGCCTCTTCTGCTCATCTCTTCCTGAGAAGACTGATGTGTTCTCCCAACCCAGCCATGATGAGACAAATTATGTTTATTAAATGAGTCATCAATATACTCAGGAAGACTATCAGTGATCTGATGCATTCATGCTCATGGCTCTTGCCGTTAGTATCTGCATGTGAGCCAGCCTGTTCAAGAGTATAATCTCCATTTTAAAATTTCAGGCCTCGCAAGTGGGGAGAAATTTTTAGGCAGAGGAGTCTTCCTGGTCTTTCACAAATCAAACTAGATTACTTAGCTTGCCTTCCCCTCTGACTTTACTTCCCATGTTCTCTGTGTCTGTATCCTGTGTATTATATAATTTATGTGCATTGATGGTCTATATAGTTATTACATATGTAAATATTTACCCATTATTTCTCTCGTCAGAATGTGAGCTCCTTGAAGAAAAGACTGTGGTTTTTGTCTGTCTTGTTATTCCCACTGCTTACACATGTCCGGTACATAATAAGAACTTAAATGCTCATTGAATCATTGATCAGGTCAGTGATACTCTTCCCTCATGATGTCTAGACACAGGCAAGATATATGGGAGAAATCCCCTTCATTTCTGATACTCGATGGTTTTCTGCTAAGTTGAGACAGGCTGAGAGTAAGACTGAAGAAGTCTCACTTCCAGGTACTTGGATTTTGATGAAATCCATTGCTTTCTTCCTTCCCCCTTCTCTACCCTAAGTAGGGCAAACTTGTTTTGACAGGGTTTCCCCTCCTCCCTGGAGAGCCAATCCATATTCGAGGTAGAGAAATAATGAATAATTCCTTAAAATTAGCATAGCCCCGGAGTGGAATGGATTAATGGGATCTTGAGGGAGGGAGCCATTAGGAAAGGCAGACCATCCAAGCCTAGGAAGGTGATTGCCCTCTGGTGCTCTGCCCTCGCCAGCCTGCTTCTGAAGTGATGGGCTCAGTCCTGGCTGCTGCACAGTAGAAAGGACCTTGAACAGCTGAAAGATGTCCAGAGCAGGACAACCAAGAGAGTAAAAGACTTTGAACTGGCTCCCTGTGAGTGATGGAGGGAAAGAAGGATGTTTAGCTTGAAGAAGACAAGAAACATGATATGCTCTTAGGTACTTAAAGGCTATCACATGTAAGAGGGATTAAGTTAATGTACCTTGGGAAAACAGAAACTGGAAGGACACACATTTTGACTTTATATAAACACATAAATCCTTCTTAGTAAATGGGGTCCAAAGAAGAATGGGTGAGCTGTCTCCTTGGAGAGCATTGAACAAAGACTTCAGTATGCCTTGTTGGGCATGTTTTGCAATGGAGATTTTTTAAATTAAAGCTTTTTATTATCCAACTATATACATGGATAATTTTCAACATTCACTCTTACAAAACCTTGTGTTCTAATTTTTCCCTCCCTTTCCCTACCCCTTCCCCCAGACAGCAAGTAATCTAACATATGAACAATATGTATGTAATTCTTCTATATGTATCTCCACAATTGTTTTGCTGCACAAGAAAAGTCAGATCAAAAAGGGAAAAAATGAGAAAACAAAATGCAAGCAAACAACAACAAAAAGAGTGAAAACATTACATTGCGGTCCACACTCAGTCCCCACAGTGCTCTCTCTGGGTGCAGATGGCTCTCTCCATCCCAAGACAATTGGAGCTCGTCTGAATCCTCTCATTGTTGAAAAGAGCCATGTCCATCAGAATTGATTGTAAAATCTTGCTGTTGCCTTGTACAGTGATCTCCTGGTTCTGCTCATTTCTCTCAGCATCAGTTCCTGTAAGTCCCTCCAGACTTTTCTGAAATCCTCCTGCTGATAATTTCATATAGAACAATAATATTCCATAGCACTTAGAGACCATAACTTATTCAGCCATTCCCCACTGATGGGCATCCACTTGGTTTCCAATTTCTTGCCACTACACAAAGGGCTGTCACAAACATTTTTGCATATTTGGGTCCCTTTTTCTCCTTTAGCATCTCTTTGGGGTACAAGCCCAGTAGAAACACTGCTGGGTCAAAGGGTATGCACAATTTGATGGCTCTTTGGCCATAGTTCCAAATGCAATGGAGTTTTGATTAGGTATGGGCAGTTTTAAGTAAGAATTAATGAGCTGCAAGCAAGTCTCACCAAGCATGGTAGGGGTAGTGAGAAAAGTACTCACTCAGCAGTCAGGGCCCCGGATTCAAATCTTCATTGCGACTTTATGTAACTTTCCTTTAATCTCCATAGAGATTTCCATAAGATTTCTCCATAGGTTTCAGTTTCTTCCTGACAGTTGAGACAGGATCCCATCACTGCTGAGATTTCTTCCAGTTCTGAATCTATGACTCTGCAAGAATATCTGGTGCTTGGGGAGTGGATCCTGGAAGTAGAAATCTTTGTACACTCTTATGGGGACATTCCAGGGGAAGCTGCCATGGTGGGCAGGTGAGACAGGCTTCCATTTGATCCATTTTTTTCTTGCTATTTAGATGGTAAGTTCTGATGTTGTTCTGCTGTTTCAAATACTGCAAATTTTGGCAGTGCCTGATGACAAAGTCCTACTCACTCTTCCCTAGTTATAGCTCCGAATACAGGTGAAATCAAATGACTTCTAATATGTTTATAATAAGAATTTATAATTCTTTTCCCAATGAGATGGGGATGAAGTAGATGAGAGTAAAAGGGAAAATAGATCCTTGTTAACTAAAAAAAATTTTAAAGAAGACAGACATTACTTACAACTTCTGAAAATTTGTGAGTATAATTAGATGTTTCAAAGTCTAAGAAAGCACAGGTCCAATCCCAATTCAACTATGCCTGACCCTTGTTACTCTCTTCTCTTCTTATCCTAATTGTTTCCTTCTCCCTGACCCAACTCTAGAAGGCACTCACTATGGTGACCTTTAAACCAGACCCAAACAAGATTGGATAATTTAATTTTTAACATGGCTCATGTTGCTTCTGTCCGGTTACAACTTAAAACACTCAGCCTGCCCTTTTCTATTCTGGGAGGTCCAGCCAAAGATTGTCTTCACATTGGAGCCCATTTTGAGTTGGATCCATCCAAGATCCCTCAACTGCTTCTCCTCCGTGGGCAAGCTGACCTACAGACCGTGACTCACTCCCTCTTGGATGGTCTTTGGGTAGATGCATTTCTGAGGCTGTTCTCTACTACCCAGGAGGCTTTAAAGTTTCCCCAATGCCTTTGTTTAGATAGAAGAACTCCATTTTTATTGTTGTTTTTTAGGATATCATGTTTGTAAATGGAAGGTGCTAAAAAACTAATGGTAACTGGTTTTCTATGGCTCTACTACCCTGTTGGAACTGGCATCTCAGTGCTGGGGCATTCCCTCCAGTGGCACAGATTGCAAACCCTTTTTGTCTAATTCACGAGCACTGCTCTTGCACAAGTCCTTCCAGAATTTCAGCATACAGAGACCGGGATAGTGAGCAGAAGATCAGCCTTGAAGCCCTAGGTCAAGTCCCTCTACCAAATACCAGCTGCGTGACATGGGCCAGACAAGTTACTTAATTTCTTGGTGTTCTAAGTTGGTCTTTAAACTCTCGGCTACCAAGAAGATGCCAGTCTGTAACATTAGAGGAAATGTCCACATTGGACGTGAAATCCTAAGTGCAGATAGGAAAAAATGCACAGATCTGTGCCAGATGCCGGGATTAATAACAAGAACAGAGACAAAAGTTTCTGTGGTCCGGCTTACATTCTTCTGTACAGCTAGATCAAGCAATTATGAGCTCATCTGAGGAGACACTAGCCATCAGGCAATCATGGAAGACTGCATGAGGGAGATGGCCAGTGAATGAACCAAGTATCTCCAATTTAGGGCTGAAAATAAGGGCATCAGAGCCAACCTCCCTTTGCTCCCTCCCTCCCCCGGAGAAATTCAACAAGGCTCCACACAGGATCTTTGAAATTTATGTTCTATTTCTTTCTTCACTGGAGAGATGAAAATGGTTGCCCCCTCAATGTCTATTTAATTTTGTTTAAGATACTTGTCCTCTGTGACCTTCAGTTTCCTCCAATGTAACACGAGGAGCTGGATTATGTGGCCTTTAAGATTGCCTTCAGTTCTTAAGATGTGTTTCTGAGGAAATCAGGGCTGATCCATCCCTACCCATGTGATGTTGGTCCTCGGTTTCCCCATCTCTAAGAGCAATGCTGTGCTCCCATGTATATATGTCCTTCAGAGGAATAAACCCACAGATACAACCTATCTCTGTCTGTCTTTCTTAGACTGAACTCTGGGAAAATATTGACAAGGAATGAAAAGAAATCAGAGAGGGTGTTTCCTGGGTTGATTTTAAAGCCTTTGGCAATTTCCTGAAGGGTTCTGGGTAGAGACTCTGATTGATTGATCCTTGCATTTGTAGCAGATTTGCCACACAGAAATTACCCCACTGCTGATCAACAAGCTTATGAACAATCATGGGTAATGCTGATTTTTTCTTCATGCCTCTGTTCATTCATTCATTCATCTCACAAACATTTATTAAGCACCCATTGTATGCCAAGCAGCACACTGGATACCAGGATTGAGACAAAGTTAATGGGCCACCCCAAACCTGTCCTCATGAAGTTTACAATCTAAAGAGTTACTCTACCTAATGTTACATGAATAATCGAGTGGACTACCTCCCTGGCTCTGGCTTCAGAGAACCTGATTTCGAATTCTACCAGCTGTCACCACCTGAGTATTCTCGGCCAAATCACTTAAGTTCTCAAAGTCTCGTTTTTTCTCATCTATGGAATAAGAAGCTTGGGCTAGATGGCTTCATCCTTCCATACCCAAATCTACAATCTGAGATCATTCTTTTGACTTCAGCTTCTTCTTCCATAAAATAAAAGAGTTCAATGGGGTGGAGAGGGGAGGAAGAAGAAGAAGGGATGGGAAAGGGGGAGAATTTGGAAGTAAAAATAAAACAAAATGGAATTTTCAAATGAAATTAAATGAACTCATTAGCCTAGATTTCTGATAGCATGGTGCTAATCTGGACACCCATTTCCTTCTCATAAATGAGGATGCTGGAGAAGCTGGGTGACTTCCAAGGCCCCCATGACCCTAAAATATGGCACCATGGGAGGTTGAGTCAGGGGAGGAGTTGACATTTGAGTCAAGATATCAGATCATAAAATCCCAGGATTTAGAGTAAAAGGATCTGAAAATGTTCTCACTCGATCCTGCCATTTTACAGCTGAGGAAGCAGTGGCTCAGAAAGGGCAGAGGATCTGCCTGAAGCTGCACAGCCTTGGAAAAAGCCAGACTAGAAGGGTCTCTCCAGTCCAACTCTATCAGCGGCTCAAAAGAGAGAGCCCGAGGTCTAGAGACGGAGCCAGCCTCCCTCCAGGTCTTGCAAATAGTATTGAGTTGTTGATAGACAGGAACCGGCTGAAAAACAAACCAGGAATGTTTATTTTTCTCCCTTGGCTTTGTGAGCCAGCGGGGAGAAGGATGGGGGCACGGGGGAGAGAAGATGAAAGTCAGACTCTGCCCAGCATTTGCCCACAATGCCAGGCACTCTGCCAGGGTGAAAGCTCGGTTGGAAATGCCAGGAGATCCCACCCCCACCTGAGCCCCTGGGGGAGGGGCTTGACTTGAAATAAAAGGAAGAGAAAAGGAGGGAAGAAGGGAAGCGGAGACGGTGAGAGCTGGACCTTGCAGACCCTCGAGCAGCAGCCAGTGTGCTCAGAGGTGAGTGCTGCGCCACATCCTCCCCAGGGGAGCCAGAGCCAGTCCTGAGAGGATGCCCGGGGCTGAGGACTTCTGGGACAGGTGCCTGAGCCCGGCCAGGGGGGCCATGTGAGCCCAGAGCGGGGGCTGGGTTTTTATCCCATCATTGCCCCCGTCTCAAGTCTTGAACTTGAGGTCAGAAGGAGCTGACTTTGAATCCCATTTCAGACAAGACACTGAGCCTGCCTCAGTTTCCACGTGGAGATGGAGCATTGCTGTAGGACCCAACTTGGGAGGGCTGTGGAAAAGAGCAGCTGAGATAACGTTTGTAAAGAGCTTTGCAAAGACAAGGAAACGCTAAAGAAAAAATGGAAGGGAGAGTCTCCCAGTCTACCTCCATTAATCACTGGGGGGCAGTGCATGGTCTTCTGCATCTCCCCCAGATCTGCTTACAATCCCTTTATGAACCTCTTTGTTTGGGTTTAGAAGATCCCAGCTACTGACTAACCCCAAAGCTTTGGGGAAGGGTTGAGGGGTGAGCCCCCATGTTCCCTGCAGTGCCCTGCTTCTCACCTGCCCCCAAGAGGGCTTGCAATCCAGGTCAGAAAGTCAGAGTAGGAAAGGGGGGAGCCCTCGCAGGGTCTATTTGGTTTGCAAACCTCATCTTTGTGGGGTCCCCCGAGGAGCTCATAGTCAACCTCACCTTCCCTGAGTCCCTAAGTCCTCCTCAAGGACTCAGTTTCCTAGATTGTAAGGGAGCTGGACTTGGTGACATCCTGGGCTTGCTGGATTAATTGTGTTTGTGGAGTTTCCCCATCTAGCTTCCCCTTCCCCCATGCCGTTTAAATCCCATATTTGAGTCAAACCAAAAAAATCATTACCCTGCCTGCCTGCCTGCCTCCAAGGTCAGGGAAAGTGTTTTCTAAACCTTGAAGCCCTAAAGAAATGCAATCTGTCATTACCCACCCACCTCGTCTCCTCCTGTCATAGTTCCTATTTCCACCGCCTTCCTTCCCCAAGCTTCCTATCTTCGCAGCAGTAATGGCTTGAGGGATACAGCCCAGAACCACTGCCCCCATTTTATGAGGGGGAAACTCGGAGGGATGGAAAATGAGTTCATATCACTTGTCCTCAGGTCCCAGGAGAAGTAGTGCCACGAGAAAAGGCAGGGCTGCTTAGATCTAGACTGCTACCCTCCCCTCCAAACCCCTTTTCCTTCTCTTCCCATGATGCTCCTCTCCCTATTTTTAATCCTCTCTTATTTCTCCCTCTTAACTGCTCTCCTCTTCTTTCTCTCTTTCTTCTCTTCCCTTCTGTCTTCTCATCCTTCAAGTCTCATGCCCACTCCCTCCAGGAAATAACCTGGAGGCATCGAGAATCATGGGTTCATAGATCTGGGGATCTTGGAACTTCACAATCCCTTGTTTTCACCTGTACAAGCAGAAAACGAGCTCCCCCCCCCCACAAACACACACATTGGAAATAACCATTTCCTCTGAAGTCACAAATGTCTTGTTCCTGGGCTGCTTGGTTTTCCCCACTCTGCCTCAATTTCCAGCTGTCTGTGCATCCATAAGGTGGAGGGCTCACCAGAGAGGAGGCAGGATGTGAGGATCTCCAGCCTGGGCCTGCTGGGGAGACCCATTCTTAGCAAAGATCCAATGAGACCCCCTCATTTGTGATTATCTAGCACTACACTGAAGGACAGCTAGGGAGCACAGGGGATAGGATGCTCTTAGGAGTCAGAAAAGCCTGAGTTCAAATATGGCCTTGCTGGCTGTGCGACTTCACCTTGTTTGCCTCAGTTTCCCCATCTGTAAAACAAGCTGGAGAAAGAAATGGCAAGGCACCCCTGTCTCTTTGCCAAGAAAACCCCAAAGGGGGTCACAAAGAGTCAGACCCAACCGAACAAAAGCTTGTCATTGAGTTTTCCACGCCGGTTTTGAAATCTGGCAGTTGGCACTGCCTTTTCCCCCACTGCCTGTATTTAAAAGAATATGTCAGTACATTTTATTAAGCACTTACCGTCTGCCAGGCTTTGTGCTAAGTACTGCAGACACTTAGGTTTCTTTTAGCTAGGAAATGCTCCTGGAAGGACAGGAGCCCCCAGAGAAAGGGCTGGCTACTTAGGGGCACCCAGCCCTTCCCATGGATTTTGTTTGTCCCTGGGTGGAACACAACGGGGCATCCTGGAAAGAGTGTGGAGGCCAAATGCCGGCTTCCCCAGGGACTCTCTGGGTGATCCGGGCAAGGGCCATCTTCCCTGACCTTCGGATCCCTTCTCTGTGAAGAAGGATGGGGACAAGGAATAGGCTCCCGAGTGCTGCTCACCTATGAGGCAAGACAGCTGCCTTTAGGGTCTTTGGAACTCACCCATTTGGTAGGGACTGACCAGAGGAGGGGCTGAAGAGAATAGAAGATGGAATAAAGGAGTAAAGGAACTTCCTAGTGGCCATCTGAGCCGCCTTTGGCTGGGAATGGGGGTGGAGGAGAGGACCCTGGTGTGAAGAAGTCTCACAATAAAGTGTACTTCAATGGACGCACATCCATTGGACACTGATGGAGTAAGTGACTGGCCCAGAGTCACCCAGCCAGCCTGTGACTCATCTAGGGTCTCTTGATCTGAGGATGGCCCTTTGTCCACTTTGTCATCCAGTCCCCAAATAGACACACATCTCCCATCGCCGCCCCCAGGCAACGAGCCCCGGCTTAGCTCTTGTCAGGCTCCCAGGCAGCTGCAGCTGGTGAGATGAGGAGCTGGACTCGGGATCAGGAGGGTCTGAGCTTCAGTGGGACCTCAGACACTGGCTCCCTGGGTCACTGTGGGCAAGTCACTTCCCTGCTGTTTCCTTCGCTCTCCTCCTCATTAAGACAATACCTCCCAGGGTGGTTGTAGAGATAACATTCGTGAAGCGCTTCATAAACTTCAAAGGACGTGTAAATATGAGCTGTTTATTTACCACCAAGTCTGGGAAAACATAAGGAAAGAGGCTTTATTTTTATTCCTTGGAGCCCATGTGAGGGATCAAAGGGATAATGTGGCCGGGGTTTAAAGGGTCTGGCCGCAGCTTTTGACAGCGTTCTCCCCCGTTCTGTCCCCCCTCTCTCTAGGAACCAGCTGGGATGGAGGTGGGCTCACAGGTCACAGTTGTCAGAAGCAATCGGATGGTGATAAATGACGCCGTCATCCCAGCCGAAATCGTCATCGTGGGGGGCCGGATCGCCCAGATCCTGCCCATTGGAAGCCGAGTCCAGAGCCAGGGGGAAAAGGCAAGTAGGAGGGCAGCCCCGCCTAGCCCCAGGAAGGGTACAGGGGGCAACATTAGCAGGCAACTGGTGACAGAGGCAGCCCTTGGGTTTTGTCAGATAAATAGATGAAGGAATAATCAAGTTTTGAATGAGAGGAAACATTTGTGAGGGGAAAGCTTTATCTGTCGGCCAGAACGGTTTACTCAGACATGAGGGCCTGAAGTGTCAGATTATTCCCTAAAATTCCTGCCATTCACTCCCCACTTTTCCCCAGCAGCTCACCTGAGCTGACCTGTCTGTCCACCTCCCCAAATCCCCAAGAGACTTTTTCCTCTTCCCTTCATGACCTACATATATCTATATCTGTATCTATATCCATATCTATATCTGTATCTGTATCCATATCTATTTCTATATCTGTATCTATATCTGTATCTGCTGTATCTGTATCTATATCTGTCTACATATCTATATCTGTATAAATATACACATATATGTATTATACAATATAATGCACATATAATATTGTATATTATACATATAAACATACATATGTAACATATGTATAGCATATACAATCTATATGTGTATATATAATATATATAATCTATATCCACCTATCTGTATTTGTCATCCCAACAGTCAGTACATTTTGAAGCTTTGATAGCTTAAAAACTGCACTAAGACTTTTGAGGTCTGTATAGAACACAAACATTTTATGAAGAATATATACCATCTATCTTCCCATACATAATCTTTGCTGATAATCCCAGTCTTTGAAATCTACCTTTTATGATTAAAACTGTTTTCAGAATAAAATTTTATGACATAATCATCTTCACTCAGATACCACAAGCAAAGAAGCCTTGCCCATATCCTCAAATAGCCACTTGTCAATTTGGAAGGAAAGGAGATCTATAACTAGATCTATTAGACAATTTCCAACGTCATCAGTAGGTTAGTTTCTAATTTGTTTAACACTTTTCCTTACTTAAGGAAAAAGTAATCCCCAAGTGGACCAAACATCATACAATGTGATTTTTTTATTTTAATTATTTGTGAAGCTAAAATAGCCAATCAATATTATTATTATCATCATCTCATTATATCTTTTTTGATGAAGTTCATATAGAAATGGTTCCATTCTGACATTCTTTATTCTTTGATTTTTAGTGTTCTATGGATCATTGTACAAGTTGATAAAAATAACTGTATTTAATAATTGAATAAAAGTATTGGGATACAAGTGCATCCTTTCTAAGTCCACTGAAATCATTCTTGGCAAAACTCCAGCAGTAGAAAGAATAAGGATGATGTGTTTCTCATTTCACACATTTCCTAAGATCACAGTATTAGGGCTTGGAAAACCCTTAGGAGTTTTCTGTTCATCCCCATGGGCAACGCCCCTGGGCACAGCTCTCATGCCCACTGGAGGGGAAGTTACAAATTCTCCTCTCTTGTCCTGCCCCTTCACACTGTGCCCAAGTAAAGTGGTTACATTATAGTCACTTAGGAGAGAGCCCCTCGTTCTTGTGCAAGGATGTGGAGGTGTTGAGTGTCAAACAGACGATAAGCTTAGGGAGTTTCTGCCCATTAGCCACCACGCCAGACTGAACTCACTCTGTTTGGCCCCTTAGGACCAACCCAAGATGTGTGAGTAATGCAAAGAGATGTGTGAGTCTCAACACCAGGAAAACACTTCCCACCAACTGGAGTTGTCTATGAGTGCAATGGGTTGCTTTAGAAGGCAGCGGATTGCCCCTTATTGGAGGGATATAAGCAAAGGGGAGATAGAGTCTAGCTGGTGGGGGGGCTGTAGGGAGGTCACCTGTCCCAGTGTCTAGAAGAGTGCAAGCACATAGTAGGTGCTTGCTTGCTTGATGGACATCTTCCAACTCAGAGATGCTGGGATTCTACATATGCAGACATGTCAAGGAGACAGTGGATCTTCTCTTTTGGCTGTTCTTCATAAGCCTTAATTGGACACTGTGGTAGAATGAAAAAAATCACCTACCTAGTATCCTAATCCTTTCCTATTTCTCTTGGAAATAGCTTGCTTTGTTTGCTTGCTGTGTCCTCCGTTAGATTGGAAGCTCCCTGAGGGCTTACTAAATATTAGTAGTCGTAGGTGCTTAATAAATATTGATTGATTGATAGCTATTCACAGACTTGATCCCTTCTCAAAGTGAGCGTAGCTGAGACACAGGACCAAGATTTCTCTAAGAAAAGCCTTGAGTCTGAGGGTAACCCCAATATCCGTTAAAGCACATCTCTCTTTGGGACCCAGGGTCTCTCTTAGGAGACACAATTCCACAGCCGTGCACTTGAAGGATGCCAGTTGTACTTGATGGACATGACTCAGAGAGCCAGGTTCGTACCAGGCTCACTCAGGTCAGATCCACGAGTCTTATCAGAGTTTTACTCCACACCAGGGTATTAGGCTGACCTAGTTCATTATCCTTTGGTTATATTTTGTTGTATCTGCTGTGGACTGAGCTCTCTGTCCAAAACAAGTTATTGTGGAGCTACTGGGGCCCAATGGGGTAGCTCAACTCTTATTTCTTTTCTGCCTTTGTTGCCAAGAAGAATGATCTTTGGACTGAAAAGGCATTACAAAATAACTAATAGAGAGCTGATAGACAAAAAGTAAAGAGAGAATAGGAAAGCGTCCAGCTGTCCTCAGGTCACCTAGCCCAATTCAACTCTGGTCACTGGTCTTGAAAAACAGAGAGGTTATAATGATTGAACCATGCTTAACAATTTTTGAAAAATCCTGGAAAACTGGGGTGTTGCCACAGGTTTGGAGAAGAAAAGAGACTATCCCAATTTTTAGAAAAGGAAAGAAAATGGAGACTTATCATAAGTCTTGTTGATGTTGATTTTTGGCAAAATTTTAGAAGGTATTATTAGAAGGGTGGCTGATGAAATTCTAGAAAAGGAAATAGTGACCACAAGGAACCAGCCACCAGATCATCCCAAATGAACTTTATTTCCTTTGGGGACAAGGATATTAACAGGGGGATCCTATCACAAAGTCTTTCATGATGTTCCCATATAAAAGGTAGAGAGTCTTGGACTCAATGGCAGGTCAAATACTTGGGCGTGGGATTAATGAAATGGCCAGACCCAAAGAGACAACTCTCATAAGACACTACTACACCCATAATTTAATGACTTTGGAAGGAAGTTTCCAGGTCTTGATTGACCCTTGTGCTCAGCCCTGAGTAGTTCAGTCTTCTTGCCGAAGGCTTTTTTGAAGACCATAGTTTGAGGAGGCGTTTTAGATTTGTAGATGAGACAAAGTGGGAAGAACACTTAACCTATTAGATGATGGTTAATATCCAAAAAGATCTGGAGAGGCTAGAGCACTGGCTGCACTGAATAAGATGAAACCAATCAGCCAACAAGTACTTCCTAAATGCCTGTAATGTATCAGAAGTGGGCAAAAGGGATCAAGGTACAGACACAATCTGGTTTTAAAAAATATCACATTCACAGAGGGGGCTCTCAGGCATGCTGTGACCACCCAGGAGTTCAGGAAAGGGGTCCCAGAAGGACACTAGCCGAATAGGAGTCCATAATGTTATGTGACAACGAGAAAAAGCCAATGCAATCTTGGACAACATATGTAACGAACGGCATAGCCGGACTGAACTGGTAAAAGTTCAATTTAATGAGAGGCTCCCCTCTCAATGTACACGGGACATACTTTTAAGTTTAATCGACATTTCCATCACTTTCCGAAGTCTAGACAATCAGCAAACTGTAAATCAAGATCTGGTTTATAGTTTGCTGATGTCCAAGTCATCAGTGATCACACTGAAAATTTAATAACTGACTCTCGGAGTCAGTGTGAGCTGACTCTAGCACACCCTAGGGCAGAATTTCCAGGAAGAACTTGGTGATCATCCCATTGCCCTCTGCTCAGGTCAGACCTGATCAAGAGCCCTGGGTTTAGTTCAGGACACCAGAGTTTCAGAGGGTCACTGACAAGCTGGGTTACCTTTGTTTCATGTTTACAAAGCACTCTAAATATACTCTCTCTTCTAAGCCTCTTGCAATAGGTGTTATTGCCCTCATTTTAAAGCCTCCCACAGCTAGAAAGTGTCCCTGGCATCTTGGACTTGGGTCTTCCTAATTCTTATGTTTGTTGCTTTCTAAGCATGGTCCAGGACAGAGAGGTGAGATTTCCTCTGGTCTCTGCTTGAGTCAGATCACAGATAGACTAGAGATGGAAGGAGCTGTGAAGGACTTCTTTATAACATGGAGAAAGTCGGCAGGCGACAGAACTTGGTAGCATCTGGACATCCCTACTCCTAGCCCAGGGTCCTGTCCGTTAGAGCCACTATCCTCGGCACAGAGGAGCTCCAGGTCTCCATTTGAAAAGAAAATGTGCTTCTTATGTGACTTTGAACACAGAGGCACTTTTATAAAAATGCTTCCAGAATATGCTCTTCTACATCAAATGAGATAATGTGTGGAAAGCATTCTGGCAAGGTAAAAATACTGCAGAATTACCAGCTTTTGTTGTTATCCTGGTTAGCATTCTTATTAGCATGACTTATTTCACAAAATAAAAGGTAAGAAATTGACCTGGAGTCAAAATCACCAATCCAAGAGCCAACTCTCAACTGGACATCCTCCATTATCCTGTGATGGAGACGAATCTCTGGGATGGAGACGAAGCTCTAGGATGGAGATGAAGCTCTGGAATGGAGATGAAGCTCTGGGATGGAGGCAAAGCTCTAGAATGGAGATGAAACTCTGGGATGGAGAGGAGGAAAGTCTGGGGAAAAGCCTGTGAATTAACCATTGAAAACAAATCCAAAAGAGAACAGTTCCAAAGGAGGCAGAGATAAGCAAGACTACAAAACAACTATCTACTAATCTAGAATGAAAAAGGGACTGTCTATGACACAGATGATCCTCTTTTTTCTGAAGTTGCTTTATATGGAAAAATCCTCTTTTTTCTGTAGTTACTTATGTAGGAAAATATGGAAATACTTGTATATGGAAATATGGAAATGATGTTAAGATTCAAAATAAATTTTTTAGAAAAAGGAAAAAGTGATAAACTTAAAATGAATACTAAGTTTGGGACCAGATGGACTGGGTTTGAGTTATGGGGCTCCTGTTTCCATCTTTGTGATCTTGATTGAACATGTCAAGTTCCTTCTGTGGCCGAATGAAAGCATTGGATGAGATGCCCTCTTTTTGATCTGCCAGCTCTAAATCTCAACCCTCTAATCCTGCCATGATATCTGCAGTTGTCTCAAAAGTATATAAGCTTCCTTAAAACGAAATCAATATTAATTTAATTTTGTCTCTCTATTAAGCAACTTCATAAGGATGTATGTGCTTGTGTGTATGTGAGCGTGTGTGTACAGGCTCAATCCTGGCCGTGGGCTCTGCTTACGGAACAGTAGTTCCCAAAGTACACAAACAATAAGGCCCTAGAAATATTATTTTAAGTACAATATAGTGAGAGGAAAGTTCTAATGGGCCTTTTATTAGGAAGCATTGCTCTCAATGGACTTTTTATCACTTGAGCAGGATGGGGAGTTTTTTGCTATTGAAATGTTGTTGTTTCTTACATAAATTTTCAATCATGATTGCCTCAACATTTAGCATCGTTGCATGGCTATGTTGCATGGCTATCGGATAATCAAAACATCTAAGAAACATAATCCTTGTAAGGGTCTTTGTCACTTAATAAATGTTTACACAGTCTAATCCAAAAAAACAACAGTAAGGATCTAATGTCAAATTAGATGCAAGAAATCCCTAAGAGTAAAGTTAAATTATATTTTTGGTTTTTGTTTTTAGGATTTCCCCTCTTCTTCCACCCAAACCCCACCAAGTTTGGTTTCTGGAATCCATTATTAATTTGGCCCTGGCTGTTCAGTGGGGCTCCATCTCTGCCCAGAGGACGGTTTCTTTCTGATCTGTACTTGGGCATCTTAGGAGCAGTCACAGCCTTGTTTTTCTCCTAGAAATAGGATCAAGCCTCCTGGGGATTTTGTCTGCTCAAAGAGCCCGCCCACCTGCCCACTTTTGAAGTGCACGCACAGAGGGGGCACTTTCTTGAGGCTCTCTGAAGAGATTATGATCCAGCACCCCCAGATTCCTGTCATCCCCCACTGGAGCCCATGACCCCGAATTCCTAGGGCCGTGCCTTCTCGGGGGCAGGTCTTCCCTGCTTGTGGCAGTTTCCCATTCAGGATCAAGGCTCACCCCTCCCTTGATTTGCCTTTCTCTCTCTCCCACTCCTTTCCAGGTGCTCGATGCTGGTAACCTGGTGGTCATGCCGGGCATCGTAGACTCTCATGTGCACATCAACGAGCCGGGACGCACGGCCTGGGAGGGATTCCACTCGGCGACCAGGGCCGCCGCTGCCGGGGGCATCACCACCCTGGTAGACATGCCGCTGTAAGTGCCCAGAGTGGCAGGGAGGAAGGTGGGCACGGGGATGGTGCAGGCCTGGGGATGGCGCAAGCATGGATGGGAGGAAGGCGGATGGGCTTCAGAAAGGGGTCGGGGGCTACAGGCCGAAGCATCGCCCCAAAGACCCCCCACAAGCAATTCGCAGGAGCCCCAGCCTGTCTGCTCTCTTTGTGGTTACCAGCATCCACGAGCGTTCAGCTGTGCAGATTTAGAGCCAGAAGGGACCTAATCATCTGATCTAATCTTCATTTTACCAATAAGGAATCTGGAATAATGACGATGATAATAACTATCATTTGCATCATGCTCATACATGTTATATATACTTTATATCACATATATTGTATATATATGTCATATATAATGTGTATGTCTGCATATATATGTATATATTTACATAATACATAAACACATACATATATATATATATATAATTAAATGGAGGAGATTGGACAAAATGGCCTCCAAAGACCACCTCTTTCTAGGATCTCCATGACAGGATGACCCAGGACTATCAGCTTCCAGTAACAAATAAGGTCTCACATAAGTCCAAGGAGAGTCAGTGTCCAAGCTCCCAGGCCCATCAGCTTCCAGTAACAAGAAAGGGCTCTCTAGGTCCATGGAGAGTCAGTGTCCAAGCTCCCTCTCCCTGCTCTGGCTCAGTTAGAACCGGCGACTGGCACTCGGCCTCAGAGCACAGAAAATCTGACAGTCCCCACTGCCTTTGCTCCTTTGTGGCCGCCAAATTTAGCACCCAGTTAGCGAGAACAATCAGTAAAAGTAGGAAATCCCGGGGCCCATTTGGGGCCGTATTTCACACCCAGGCACAAACTGCTCATTTGGAATTCTCTCCTGCCTCAGATTGTTGTGGTTCATGTGTGACTCGTGGTAGGGAGAGCAAACCCTCGGTCTGAGGGGACCAGCGCCTCCCACAGCCCCCCAGTACAGGCCAGTCCTCCTCCCAGAGGAAGAAACCTCCTGTCCCCTAACCTGGGCAGCCATAGGCAAGCGGACACCTCGATGTATCTCTATACTTTCATCTCTCCTTAGGGAGCTCCCGCTTCCCACTGGGGCATCCTGTCATTTGAGTTGACAAGGAGACGAGATGCTATTTCTGTTCCCCTTTGGGGGGTCTCTGTTCTGGGACTTTCTGCCTTTTACGTGGCCACGGCCTGGCTTGAGATTCGGCCCAGAGCCAGGGGCCTCCACGGCCCGGCTAAGCTTCTCGTCTCCTGGGCTGGAGAACCCGGCGGGGTTTAGGAATCCCAAAGAGTTTCTTGAATAAGGGCGCCCCCCTGTTGGCCCAGGTGAGCTACTGGAGTCTTCCAAGGCTTGGGACTTCAATCCCAAAGGAGAGAACTTCAAAGGGAGAGCAGGGAAGGCTCCCTGGGACAGGAGGGAGTCCCGTCAGGGCAGCCAGGAGGCGAGTAGAACCAGACCGAGCAGGGCACTTGCCTTATCTCAGGCAGGTTCCTTCTCTGTAAAATGGGAATAACGAGCATAACAACCACCCCAGCCTATGAGCTTTAAGGCCCAATGTATGTGGCCACTGTTCCTGAGGTGATTCTGCTCCTTAGCCACTGTATGCTGGGGGAGGGATGGGGAGGAGGGATGGGGAAGAAGCGTGGGAGAGGAAGGATGAGGAGGGATGGAGAGAAGGGGTAGGGAAAAGGGATGAGGAGGAGGGATAGGAGAGGAAGGATGAGAAGGAGGGATGGAGAAGAGAGATGGGAAAAGGGATGAGGAGGAGAGGTGGGGAGGAGTGAGAGAGGAAGGATTAGGGGGAGGGGTGGGGAAAGAGAGGTGGGGGAGGAGGAAGCTCAGGTGTACAGCAGAACCCCATGAGCCAGCATCCCAGAATCCCAAGCTCAAAGGAGCCTTGAAGGTTACTTAGTCCAGCTCCCACCTGCCCAGGAACCCCCTGTAAGGCAATCCCATTAGTGGCTGTCCGGCCTCTGCTTGAAACCCTCAGTGAGGTCTGGGTGCCCAGGTCCTGGGGTCCTCATTGCTTTCCCTTTCCTTCCCTTTCATTAAGCCTAAATCTGCCTCTCTGGGATCCCCCATCTCCTCCCTTCCATTTCGCCAGGTTCTGCCTCGAGACCAAACAGAGCAAGGTCAATCCCTTGCATATGGCAGCCTTCCAGATCCTGGAAAACGGATCCCATGGACCTTCCCTCCCCGCCCTGGGCACTCCTGGATAATTCAGTCTAATCCCCTCCTTTTACACAGGCAGCATAACCAGGGCTGCACTGAATGAAGTCCTTCTGTATATACACACACACACACACTCACACACACTCGCACACACACTCACACACTCGCACACACACTCACACAGAGACACACAGACTGTTCTTCCCTTGGTTCTCCAGAAAAGCTTTTATCCAGCGCTGCCTTCTTTTTCTGAAGTTCTTTTTTTGGCTTTTGTGTGCTGGAGAAAAACAGCATTTTCTCAGAAAAACGAACTGAATGGAACCTGCTAGGATTGAAGGCAGCACCTTAGAGTCCCCCTCTTTTAATCTGGGGCTTTGGAGCTTTGTGGTCAATAAAATCTCAAGGCAAAACTCTGCCCGAACCTGCCCCAGGGGCCTGCAGCTCCTCCCCAGCTGCTCTTTGGAGCTGCCCTGCCCAGGATCTGGCTCTTAGCTCCCTCTCGCAGGGACTTCCTGAAACTACGCGTGAGCCAACACTGCCCTCTCCTGCTGGACGCTGGTCCTAGGGGAGCATCAGTCTCAGAGGCTGCCCAGTCCACTTGGCACTTTACAGATGGGGAAACTGAGGCCCAGGGAGCTGCAGCAGCAGGGACTGCATGTCAGAGCTGGGATCTGCAAACGGACCTCGATTCCAAGCCCCGCTCTCAGTCCCTGGAGCCATGACGTCCTCCAGGGAAGCTTCTGATGGGAGACGGGCACCCAGAGCTTTGTTTGCTAAACTTCCCACAGGGATTCCTCTGAGGGCAGGAGGACGCCCCGCCTGCAGTTGGTCCCCTTGCTGTGACCTTAAATGCTCCTTGCCCAGGGGTTCTCCTCAGCCTCTCCCTGTTCAGCCTCTCCCTCCATCCCTCCCACAGCATGACAGGGAGGCCCCATCTCCCAGAGGTCACGGGACCCCCACACTCTCCACGCTGAGGATCCCCCCCGCAGAGAGCTCCCCCAACCATGGGGAGGAAAGCCCCCTCACCGATTTCTCCTCCTCTGCAGGAACTGCCAGCCCCCGACCACCACCTTGGACAATTTCCACAGCAAGCTCAGGGCGGCCAGGAGGCAGTGCTACGTGGACGTGGCCTTCTGGGGCGGGCTGGTCCCTGGGAACGCTGTGAGTAACTGCGCCCTTCGCCCTCTTACGTCCAGTCCCCCCCAATCCCCCAGAACAAAGCCTGGAGGAGACCAGCCAGTTACAGCCTCTTCCCCAAAGCAGGGGGGATGCTCAGTGCCAGCAACACAAAGGAAGTCAAAGCCAGGAGTTTCCCCTCCAGAAACCTACCCGCTGATGGGGTAGCAGATAACCAAGCAGGAACCAAGGGTGTGCAGTGGGGAGAGGATCTCAGGGGGAAGGTTCTGGGAGGGGGCACTGGGACAGGCTGGAGCTGACTCTGGAGTCCAAATGTCTGTCCAACCAACCAACACGTCCATTAAGTTCTTGTCCTAGGCCAGGACTTGTGCCAGTACTACAAACCCGGGCCCTCCCGAAGCTCCCATTCTACCGGGTTTGGCTCCCTGGATCCCCTGCCCCGACTTCACTTCTTCTCATAGACGCCTCCACCAACTTTTCCTTTTCCTCCCTGCTGTTGTTTTGAGGCAATTGGCCTTTAAGTGACTTGTCCAGGGTCATACGACTAGTAAGTGTCGGAGATCTGATTTGAGTGTGGGTCCTCCTGACCCCAGGCTCAGCACGATATCCGGGAAGTTTTTAATAACAACAACAACAACAATTTCTGCAGCTCAACAATATGTGATTTCAGGAGTCTCAAGCAAGAGTTCTTAACTTAAATCCATGAATTTGTTTTTATCGTTTTACATTTTGACAACTGAATTTCAAGATAATTGATTTCTTTTATAATCCTGCATTTTATTTTATGCTTTTAAAAACATTATTCTGAAAAGGGATCCATAAGTTTCCCCAGATTGTGGCCAAAGGAACCATCCCAAACACGCATGTATACACACATGTGCACACACAGAGACACAGACTTAAGAACTTCCAACCTTGGACCAGTATTGATCATGCATTAATTAAGCACCTACTGTGTACCCAACGTTGTGCTAACTGTGAAAGATGCACAGCAAGACAAAAACACGGTTTCTATCTTCAAGATAAAGAAAGAAAAAATCCTGACTGCCAAAAAATTCTTTCCCCTATGATTTAGTGCAGCAGCTCTCAAACTTTCTGGTCCTAAGATCCTTCTATATCCTTAGAAATTATTGAGAACTTCAAAGAGCTTTTGTTTAGGTAGCTCATATCTGTTGATATTCATCATGTTGGAGATTAAAACTAATATAATTTAAAATATTTGCTAATTATTACTTTTATTATTATATATTATTATTAGTTTTATATTTATATATTTTATATATTTGTGTATTAATTTATTAATATAATTATAAAATATTAATAATACAACATAATTAATTATAATATATTATATTAACTTAGAATAACAATCAATTATATGCTCACACCAATAACATTTTAATGAAAACTATATTAACCAAAACAAAACATAAATTAGTGAAAAGAGTAACATTATTTTAATAGTTTTACAAATATCTCTAATGTCTGGCTTAAGGGATGACGGCTAGATTCTCATTTCTTCTGCATTCGATCTGTCAAGATATGTTGTTTTGGTTGCCTCACACAGATAGACAGTTAAAAAGGGAAGGAGAGGGCAGCCGGGTGGCGCAGAGGACAGAGCACCAGCCCTGAAGTCAGGAGGACCCGAGTTCAAATCTGACCTCAGACACTTGGCACTTCCTGGCTGTGTGATCCTGGGCAAGTCACTTAACCCCAATTGTCTCAGCAAAAAAAAAAAAGGAAAAAAAAAAAACACTGGCAAATAACATCTTAGTATTATTATGCAAATAACAACATCTTTTGTTGAAGTTGTCTGGTAGACTGTTAAAAGACTAAGAACCATATGCTTATTCCAAATCTTGGCCTGAACGGAGCAGAGAAAATGGCAGATTTTGGAAGCCCAGAAAGCCCCTCGTGTTCGTTCCCCAGCCCTGACCTGCATAGGCTCCTCGTTGCAGAAACAGGAAACAGCGCATGATCAGATGCTACACCGTGTTGGAGCCGGGAGGGCCTCTCCAGAGCCCCTGGGTCCACTGTCCATGGCTTTGTTTTCATCATGCCCGACTCTGAGCCCTGAGCTGCCATTGCCCTGTTGAGCTCTTGCTGTGACAGGAAGCCCGGGGCTTGAGGCTCTCGTCTCTCGGGTCTCTTTCAGAATGACCTGAGACCCATGATGGAGGCCGGCGTGCCAGGCTTCAAATGCTTCCTGATTGACAGCGGGGTGAAAGAATTCCCCCATGTCGGCGTCCAGGATCTGCACGTGGCCATGAAGGAGCTGCAGGGAACAGACTGTGTGCTTCTGGTGAGTTCCCCCTCTCCCCCCCCCCCCTCGCTGCCTGCTGCTCTCTCCCTCCTTAGGGCCTGGGGGGGTGACCCATGCACTCAGTGGGATCTGCTCATTCAACACCATCGACCAGAAATGGGAGGAACTGCAAGATCCCAAATTGTATTTATTTATGTGTTTGTTTCTTTATTTATTCATTCATTTATTCATTTGTTTATTTATTTATTGCTGAGGCAATTGGGGTTAAGTGACTTGCTCTGGGTCACACAGCTAAGAAGTGTTCAGTGTCTGAGACCAGATTTGAACTCGGGTCCTCCTGACTTCAGGGCCAGTGCTCTATCCATTGTGCCATCCCCGACTATAAAATTTTCTAAAGCATTATTAAAAGTCAGCATTATTGAAAGTTAGTGTCTAAAATTCACCAACTCAGCAAAGCTGTATGGTCACAATAGGTTGTGTAATAATAATAGCAAGCACTTATATAACACCTATTGTATACCAGGCACCAGGCTAAGTGCCTTATGAATATCTCCTACAACAGCCCTAGGAGACAGCTGCTGTTCTCACCTCCCTTCTATAGTTAGGAAAGGGAAGCAGACGGGAGCTGAGGGACTTGCCCAAGATCATGCAGCCAGTAAGTGTGTGAGGCTGGATTTTCCTGACTACAGGTCTGGTGCTTTAACCACCGTCTGGCTGCCTCTAAATTTGGAAAGGATTCGGTGAGGAGGCCGGTGACTGGATTGGGGGAGACGTGCGAGTCCCGGCTCAGGGTCCCTGGGAGACCAGCAGAGTGCGCAGCTCCCCCGGACGCACAAGGGTGGTCGGCGTCAGAAGACCCCCAAGGTCCCTTCCAGCCCTCCCCTCCCAGGCAAAGACAAACACAAAGCGCCAGCCCTGAGCCCAGAGCCCATTTTAACGTCCTGTCCTCTGGTCACTGTCCCACAGTTCCACGCAGAGGAAGAGCTGGACGTGGGGAAACCTGTCGGCGGAGGTAAGCCCCGGGGACCAAGCTCTCTTTGCTGCTAACTTGCGTTATTTTACCATCATTCTATTTTATTCCTGTATTCTTATTATTATTATTAATTGCCGTTATCACTGCTTTGGGAGAAATTAAAATTATTGGGGCCAGGGAGGAAGGAGGAGCCGGTCTTTGTTTATTTCCTTCTTTGGGATTTCTTCTGGCTGGTGGTGAGAGTAAAAACCTAGGACATCTTTGAATCATCAAAATGAACCAAATCATATCACGGAGCTGTCGCTGCAAAGCCGAATGCCGAACATAAAAGACATTGCATGAGTTTCCACTGGAAACACATTCATTGCATGTTATGGGGGAGTAAAGGCAGAGAAGATTTGCTTCTGAGCTGAACGACTTTTCTGAGGATCCATGTAACCCTCCACATCCCGGCCAATGGGGTACTTGGCTTAGAAGAAGGTTAAGGATCCCGGCCAACCCTTCCTCTCACCAGTCCCTCTTGGGATCTGGAGGTCGAGTTCTGGAAGGTTAAGCCTTCAGAGCTGCCCTTGGATAGTCGGTGTCTCTGCTGTCTGAGGACGGGCTGCCCTGAAGTTGGGGCTCATCGCCCCAAGACTGGGTCCCCAATTTGGTCCAGAGCAACTCACGGAAGTCCATCCCCTAAAAGAGAATGCAACCTGTGTTACTGGGGCGATTTTTGCACCAATCGAATCACAGCCCTGGTGAGGCAGTTCTTGAGGGGGCCGTGTAAATCTCCTTGACTCGGGAGCCAAAGGCCATAAGCTCAAATGCTTCCTCCTGTTTCCTGAGGGATGTCAGGTCACAGCCTCCTCATCTGTAAAATGAATGGACTAGAATGGACTAGATGGCCAGGGTCAGGGGGAGGCGTTCCAGTTTTTTATGTTTTAATTAAGTTTAGGGGCCGACTGTGTTTTAGGCACTGGGCAGACAAAGAAGTAAGTGGTGATAAGTCCAGGATGGTTGAAGAAGTGGGTCCTTCCCTCTCATCCCAAAACAGAGTCAGATTGTTCCTGAGCCTTGTGGGGTCGGGACTCTGGGATCCAGGCCGATCCAGGTGGCATTGATCGGAGCATAGATTGAGACTGGGAAGGGACTTGGGGGCTCATCAGGCCAGTCCCCAACCTCTCCCAGATAGGATTCACGTTGTAGATGACTTTGTTCAAGGTCCCCCCACAGAGTAAGAAATGCTTTGGATTGGAACCCGAATTTAGGAGCCCTAACCGCCTCTCCAACAAGGAAACGTACCTGGCAGCCTCGGAGTCTGTGGACAAAGTTCCACGCAGAAGCCAAACAAACGGCGAACCTCCCCAGCGCCACCTGGCTCCCACAGGCATCCCTGAGCTCGGGGCCTTGGGGTGTCGATCCTCCTGAGGGTCGTGACCGTTTTTCCCTTCATTCTCTGTGTGCAGAACCCTCGGAGTACAGCACGTTCTTAGCATCCCGCCCGGACGCCATGGAGGTCAAGGCCATCCGGACCATCTGTGAGCTGTGTCTCCAGTATAAGTAAGTGGGAGAGCCCAGTCCCACCACTGGAGGGACTGGTCAGGGGGGGAGGGGGAAGGGGGAGCGGGTATCAGGGAAGCTCCAGCTTTTCCTGCAGCTGGGAATGCCCCCTCCCCCTCCCCCCCATCGCCACCTTCCATCTCTGTGTTTGCAACGAGTGTTCTACAAGGTGACGTCTACAAGGTGGCAGAGTCCCCGGCTTCCTTTTCCTCCCCTCTCCCAAGCCAAGAAAGGAAACCAAGGAATGGGCAAAGTGGGAACAAGCCTCACTGACAAACCCGCCCTCGCCCCAGGGGTGTCAGAGGGGAGCTCACAGGTCATAGGCTTGGAACTCAAAGGGTCGCTAGAAACACTGAGTCCAAGAGTCCCACTTTCCAGAACCCATGAGGCGGAGGCTAAGTGGGAATTACGGAGTCTTTGGACTCCTTTGCCTCAACCTCCCACAACCTGACATGACTGATGGGTTGGCCAGCCCGCCGTTTCTTTGGGAGTTTTTTCCAACTTGCCTCACGGACTCCTTGTCTCTTTGTGGCTGTGCTGCTGTCCCTGGCCCTTCTTTGCATCCTCAGTGTTTGGCACAAAGGCACGTTGCTCATTGCCCAGACTCAGCTCAGTCCTTAGTGCTAGAGATGCAAAAACTCGCCTGGAGACGGTCCCAGCCTCTCCCACAGGCCGACGGTAATCCACGGCTGCTGCCAGTCACACCCGGCTGAGCTTGGAGGAGTGAGAGGGGACGGGCCCCTGCCCGCAGGAAGCATGCCGCTTAACGGAGGGAGAGGGGCTGGGAGGAACATCTATGGCACCCTCTCTTTCCCTCCGTAACAGGGTGAGGTGCCATATTGTTCACCTGTCAAGTGCCCAAGCCCTGCCAATCATCCAGGCGGCGAGGAGGGAGGGGGCACCGCTCACCGTGGAGACCACCCATCACTATCTCTCCCTGGAGGCTTCGGAGGTGCCCCCTGGAAGCACCCAGTACAAGTGCTGTCCCCCAATCAGGAGCAAGAAGAATCAGGTGACATGTGGCGACCTTCCAGCAAGGGGGAAAGAGTGGGGAGGGGAAGAGGGAGGGGAAGAGGAAGGAGGAGGAGGAGGAGGAGGAGAAGGAGAAGGAGGGAAGAAGAAGAGGGGAAGAGGGACCAGAGCTGTGATCTCACCTGGGAGAGAGCTCTTTGACCCAGACGTGGGAGTCTCTTTTCTTTACCTCAGAGCCCTAGAAAGTTGCCTAAAGCCTCAGGAGCTGAAGGAGTCTCTTCTGGGACCCACAGCCAGCAGGTGCCGGAGGCAGCCCAGATTTCTTGTCCCTGTCCGGCCCATACCACGCTGCCTTTTCCCCTAAGCATCCGCTGCATTATATTAACGCCCTTTTGGATGCGGATAAATCCACTCCATCAGCCCAGCTTCTGCCTTTATCCTTGTGGCTGATGGGTTAGCGATTAAGTGAGATGATATGGGGACGAGCTTTAAAAACCCTCCAGCATAAAAAACTGCCAGAAATGAGTCTGCCTTAATATCTATGCAATTGTCTCAGGGGGCCCTTCTTGAGCTGCTCACGAGAGCCCCCCATGAGCTGCTCTCCAGGTAAGGTGCCTGTGGGGCACTCCCAGCTCCAGGAAGGGGCGAATCTTGGCGAGGAGAATCCAGAGAGCCTCCATCCTGAGGGAGCCACGGGTCAGAAAGTGGTCCTTTCCCTCCCAGAGCGCCACCTTCCCTCCCCTTCCTGGGGATTCTAACCAGGCGTCTCTGTCTCAGGATCAGCTGTGGGTGGCCCTCCAGAAGGGGGACATTGACCTGGTGGTCTCGGACCACTCGCCCTGCACGGCAGACCTGAAGCACTTGGACAGCGGCAACTTCCTGCAGGCCTGGGGGGGCATTTCCTCCTTGCAGTTCGGTGAGAGCCCTCAGGAGCCCATCCTGGTGGAAGCCGCAGGGGAGGCTGCTTCTCAGATGCCTCAGTGGGGATGGGAACGATGGCAGAACTGAAAAGAGCTGTACGATCAGTGCTGGGCAGGGGGCGACTTTGGGCCTGTTTTCCCACCTGTGAGATGGGGGAAGAGGATGGGCCTCCCACGTCTCCACTCTAAGCATGCAGAGCGGGGCCCTCGTCCCGGGACCTCTTCCTTTCATGCTCAGCCAGCACGCTGGGATGGAGGGGGCTTATGAGCCCCCACTCTGGGCTTCCCGGCGGCTGCTACCTGGGCCCCCAACAGCGGCGGGCTCCCGCTGCTGCCCTCGGCGATGGGAACATTGGCAAGTTTGTGGCAGTCTCTGCCAGGCCCAACACAGCCTCAACTTCCCTTTGGTAGATGTGACAATTCCCAGGGAAATCTTTGGAAGACAAAATATCTCCCCAAGTGACATTCTCCCCAGCCAAAGTCAGTGGAAAAGCAGACTCTTTACCCTTGGTACCCCCCGCGCTGTTCTCTGTTCCCATCCGAGACAGAACCCCTTCTGAAGCCACCTTAGTCTCCTTTTCTTGGAAATGGCTTTCGATTTTTTTCTATTTCCTCATTTGTTTTCATGCGCTATCCCTCTCCCCCTCCCCAATTGAATGGATCTCTTTGAGAGCAGCCACCATTGAGCCATAGGGTGCTCTGGCCAAAGGCCTGTTTAGCCAAGTGCATCTGGGAAGCCCTCTCTTAGTCGGGTGGGTTAGTCTGGTGCCACGTGGGAGACGGGGGTGCTCCTGGCTGTGACCCTTCCTCCGCCCGCAGGACTCCCCCTTTTCTGGACCTCGGCCAGACTCAGAGGGTTCGCCCTTCCTGACGTGGTCAGGTTTATGTGCACGAATCCAGCCAAACTCAGCGGGCTGGAGACACACAAGGGGTCCCTGCGCCCGGGCCACGATGCTGACCTGGTGATCTGGGATCCAGACAAGGAGCTGGAGGTGAATGAAGACCAGGATGTGCCCCCCAGAGACGCTCCAATTCTGGCCAGAGAGGGAGACTGTGGGAGGGAGGGAAGAACCGTCAGAGCGGGCCCTCGGAGGCCAGTGGGAGGTGGGGGAGCCTGAAAGCTGCAAGGCCCAGGGAGGGGGCGCATTTATACGGGGCCTTGAGAGGTAGGAGCTAAACAGGGGACCCGGAGAGGTGGGAGAACTCACGTTAATACAGGGAGCCCAAGAAGCGCCCCAGAGCAGGCCCCAGGCCCCCCACCCTTCTCCCTCCACCCCCAGGATAGATGGGAGAACTTGGGAGATTGTAGCCTGAACACGTGTGTTCTTTCATTTCAGGTCAATGAAAGGATGATTCAGCACAAAAACAAGGTAGGGGGGTTTGGTTTGGAGCAGGGGCTCCTCGGGGCGGGCGGGGAGGGCGTTTCCCACCCGGAGCCCCGGGCTTGGGGCTAGTGGACTTAGGGGCTGCCGCTCCCAGCCAGGGAAGGAAGGGAGATTCCCCTTGGGTTTCCCAGAACCTCAGGAAGGAACTTATCAGGGTTTCTCTGGTCGTGGAGGGTCAGGCTTGAAAGATGGATCCAGAGCCAGAGAGTTGGGGGAACCTCCTGAGAGCTAAGGAGGAAGGCCATCCCTCCTTTTTGTCCAGGGCTCCCTTACATCTCGCTGCAGCCTCCACCTGGGGTGGGGCTCTCCAAGGCAGGGATACAGCCGGACTGGGCCAGGGGACAGCAGGAGCTCGCTTTGCCCACAGTCGGGCTGGTCGTGGCCCACGATTGTCCCGAGGCGGGAGCGGGGAGCCCCCAGAGCAGCCCTTCAGAAGGAGCCTGAGGGAAACTCCGGGAGGAGGCGGCCTTTTCACAGGTGTCTCATTTCACTCGCAGCTGACGCCCTACCTGGGCTTTCGCCTTCTTGGAGAGGTTTTCGCCACCGTGGTCCGCGGCAACCTGGTTTACCTGAATGGGGAGTTCTCGCCGACGCCACTTGGGAATCTGCTTCTGGTGGGAAATGATAAACTCCGGGGGAGAGACAGCATCTGCTAGCTGCTGCCAGGGCTCAGCACAGGCGCCTCCTCCTCCAGGAAGCCCTGCTGGTGCCTCCGGCCTCACTCCCTTCGCAAATGTAACTTTGTACTTGGTATATTGTGAGTCAAGTTTCCTGTGTACGTGATCTTCCTCAGGCCTCACGCCTTGGGAGAAGAAGCTCCCTGAGAGCAAACGCTCGCTCTATTCTTTGTGTCATCCACGCCTGGTATACTGTGGCGATTAATAAATGCTCGCTGGGTTGCTTTGGACTGAATTCATAGAGAATAGAGCAGCCACTTGGCCGTGACTCAACCTCCTGACACTCTAGACATGCTGGCCAGAAGGGAAAGGGGGAGAGGGGACGGTGTGATCATTGGGACAGATTCGAAAACTCCCCCAAGGCGGGCCACAGGCTGAGGGCCAGGTGGGACGTGCTACTTGGGGTCTCCAGGCAGGCTCAGAGATGATGAGAGTCACCACCAAGGGGACACTCCCAAGGCCTGGGGCCCGGGACGTCGAGAAAGTTCCCTCTGCCCCCAAGTGCCGCCCGCAGTCCCACAGCTCAAGAGATTCCACTAGCTTTGTCTCATGTTAAAAGAGAAAATTCCCCCAGAATGGGGACACCTGGAGCATGTGCAGAAGCAGCAAAGTACCAGGGGGTGAAGGTTAGATTGGGGTTAGAGGTTCTGGGAGTGAAACTCAGCTCGGTCACATTTCCAGGGGACCTTCCCCCATTGGGGCCTCAGTTTCCTCATGTGTGATGTGAGGAGCTTGGACCAGACGGCATCTCAGGGCCTTTGCAGAAAGCTGTGGCTGATTCTTCATTTACACTTTGGGTGACTGAGCTCAGGGGCTTTTGATTATAGGAGAGAACAGCAGGAAGGCCCCGGGGCCTTCAGGGAGGTGGTTAAGCCGGGGCACCCCCCTCTAGGGAGAGGATTCGGCCACTGGCCATTGCGCCCCCGCCAAGTCCTGCAGGTGCGCTGTGACACTGAGCCCCGAGCCGCTCACATTTCCAAGCACAGAGGGCACTGAGAGGCAGGGCGGGCAGAGGCTGGGGATTGGCCTCCAGACCATCCTCCCCCGGGGCTGCTGGGCGACCCTGGGCAAAGCTCAGGACCCTAGGGACCTTCTGCACGAACTGCAGAAACCTTGCCCTGCATGGGCGGTGGGAGACTTGCTCTCCCAGAGTTCCCTGTGCCAGGGAGAGCCCAGCATTCAGGAAATGGGACGGGCCCAGGGGCACTGAGTCCCCGCGGATGGAGGGATGCCAGCAGAGGTAAGTGATGGTCGGCTACCGTCAGCATGCTTTGGGCTTGGAATCAGTGGTGACCCCAAAGTCGTTTCTGACCCAAAGAGGGGGATTCTGAGAAATGCAAACTGACCCACCCTGGTCAAACCCTGGTGAAGTGGCCCAAAGGGACTATTTCTGGGAAAGGGGGAGGGCAAAGGAAGAGTGTGGCGGGGAGGAGGACAAAGGGAGGGAAAGGGAGAGAAAAGGAAGGAGGAAAGAGAGCAGGTCATGGAACCAAAGCCCTGCCAGGGGGGGTGACCCAAGAACCAGAGATTTCAAAGAATGTCTGAGGACATCTCAGCAAATAAATAAACACAGTTCTTTTATAAGTGAAAACAAGAACAGATTCTCCTTAGGGATAGCTAGAAGTGCTTGGTTTCCTGGGATCAGGAGTGAGAGTTCAAATCCAGCCTCAGATACTTACTAGCTGTGTGACCCTGAGCAAGTAACTAACCTCTGTCTGCCTCAGTTTCCTCATCTATAAAATGGGGAGAATAACAGCACTCACCTTTCAAAGCTGTAAGGAACAAATGATCTAATATTTGTTCAACACTTACATGGTCCCTGGTACATGGCAGGTGCTTAATAAATGTTGTTCCTTGTCCCGCTTCTTCTCCCTTGGATCCCCACGGTAGGAGTCACACAAGCAGGAAGCATCATCTGGTTTCCCTGGGAAATCAAGGTAGAGAGTCGTTGAGCCCAGCACCCACATGAGAGGAGCCCAGGGATTCTGGCCTTGTTCTGGGTCCGGGTCCCCTTGGCGCTCTGTGCTAGCCTGCAGATCCCCTCTTGGGATTATCCTTTTTAATTTTTGTCGTCTAGTCCTTTCACTTGTTCACATTTCGGGTTTTCTTAGCAAAGACACTGGAGTGATTCGCTATTTCCTTTTCCAGCTCATTTGGGGAAACCGAGGCAAGCAGGGTGAAGCAGCTTGCCCGAGGTCCCCCAGACGGGAAGAGTCTGAGGCTGAATTTGAACTCGGGAAGATGAGTCTTTTGGACTCCAGGCCTGGGGGGCTGTGCTAGCAGCTTATGCTTTTTAATCCAACAACAAAGCACCCAGGATGGCAAAGGAAACTGCTCCTGAGGAACAACCTTATTAAAATGCTGGAGAAACCGTTCACGGCCCTGGCCAAGAAGCCCTGTCCCTGTGGGGGGAGACTGGCCTTCGCCGCACCGGCTCCCCCATTTCCCAGCTGCCCTCTAGTCTAAGTCTCCAGGCTGGTCACAAATTTATTAGGAAGGGGGGGGTGCCTGTGTGTTTATGTCACGGGGCTTCCTCCCTCCGGGGAGGCGAAAGCTCCCACTCTGAGGAGGACGGGGGCGGGATGGGGCCTTCTTCTGGAGCGGGCAGCTTCTTCCTCCATCTCTGCTCTGTTGGTTCCTGGCAAACACTGTGGCCAAGGGGAAGGTTCTGAACATACTCGGGGCCTTGTGTAATGAGGACCTTCGGGCCTGTCAGCGGCAGGAAACCCGCATCCCCACCTTCTCCTAGGGGGCTCAGAGAGGAAACTGGGGGGTGGGGAGTATAGGAAGAAATCCCATGTCTTGTTGGCCCCCAGAGACCCCACAAATAGCCAGGGGGTCCCCAAGAGTGCCCTGAATCCTCAGCAAATACTGATGACACACGGACTGTGTGCCGAGCCCTGTGCTGGGTGCCTGGTGTCCTGCCCATCTTCACTAGTACACAAGAGGAGGCTTCCTCTGACAAGCTCTGGCCCGGGAGCCCAGAGGCCTGGGTCCGATTTCCTTTCTGTGACAAGGCCCAGTGTTGGAGGGAGCTCAGCAGCCTGGCCAGGGCCCCTAAAGCCCTTCCAGCTGGTCTCTGCTCCGAGTCTGGAGCGTCCTTGGGCAGCCCTCCCCGCTAGGAAGTTTCTCCTGACAGCCAGCACAGACTTAAGCCCATCCCAAGAGTCACCGACCTCTCCCGGGTCTGCCCTCTTCATCCTTCTCCGTGCCGGCCGTTCCAAGCCTTAAAGACAGCGAGGATGGCCCCCAGCTTCTGTTTTCCAAGCCAAACATCCCTCATTTCTCCCCCTGATCTTCACATGGCACCGATTTAAGGAGCTCTCCCCGACATATCAACGCCCTTCACAAAGCCTGGCACTCAGAACAATTAAGCGGTCAAATTACAAACATTTATCAAGCGCTTCCTTTGGGCCTGGCCTTGTGCTAAGCTAAATATCAAGCTACGGATCTGGTCTCATCCAGGTGGAGTAAAAAGGTCTTCCCCCCAATACCGGAAACCACGCTTACCAAGGAAACAAAAGCTTCGCCTGCTCCATCACCCGGAGCAGTACCAGAAATGACCATCACCAAGGAAACAAAGGCTCCAAGGAGCATCTCTGCCTGCTCCATCACCTGGGTCAGTACCAGAAATGACGATCACCAAGGAAACAAAGGCTCTAAGGAGCATCTCTGCCTGCTCCATCACCTGGGTCAGTACCAGAAATGACGATCACCAAGGAAACAAAGGCTCTAAGGAGCATCTCCTCCCACTCCATCCCCCAGGTGAGTCACGCTGGGCTCGCCAAAAGTCACATCACACGTGGCTCTGGCTACTGACTCACGTCTGTCCGTCCCGCACTTATGGCTTGGTGACTTGACATGTGTGACCAAGGTCCGTTGAGACGCAGGAACATTAGACAAGGGCAGTGAGCCTGCATTGAGGTCCAAGTGGGCAACGCGGGAGAGTGGGCTACAGGCAATGCCCCCCGGGGTCCAGCTCTAAAGTCAGAGGGCAAGTTCAACCTCTGAGGTTTACTTCCCATGGAATCTTAGGCAAACTACCCAAGTGCACCGGCTCTTATCTGTAAAACAGAGGAGCAGAACTAGACATCTTGGTTCCCCATCAGTGCTGGATTCTCTAGGCTGGATTCTCCACTTCGATTATAGATTTTTTTTTCCCTGAAGGTGGGAATCAGGATCTGTGTCTTTCCATCCTTTTTGATTTAAAAAAATCCCATAGAATGCTGTTGCTCAGTTGTGTCCAGTTCTTCGTGACTCCATTTGGAGTTTTCCCGGCAAAGATACTGGGGTGATTAGCTATTTTCTCCCCACCTCATTTTACAGATAAGGAAATTAAGGCAAACAGAGTGAAGTGACTTAGCCAAAGACACATAGTCAGTAAGTGTCTGAAGGCAGATTTGAACTCATAAAGTCGAGTCTTCTCATCTCCAAGCCCCGCACTATGGCATCCCCCAGCTATGTCCCTCAAAACAGAATAGTGCCCAGGGGCTCATTTATTTGATTTGTTGTCAAAGAACAGTCCCTTGAATTACCTTTGGGAAACTACAAAAGTTCTGTTGTTATTGTTCTTTGTTGTTTGGTTTTTAACGCCCCCAAGCTTCTCCCTGGGACAAAAGCCCATGTTTCCAGCATCGAGAATCCTCCAAGACAGTGGAGAGACCCTTTGCAGGAGGGATTGATCGCCCGGGAGATCTGAGTTCAGAAATAACAATAAATAATAATAATAATATTTACCCAGCACAGCACGTACCAGGGGCTTTACGAATGTTCTCTCACTTGATCCAATCAAGCAGCCAGCATTTGGGAAGTACTTTTATTTTGTACCCAGTGCAGTGGCTACCACGGCTAGCCGTGACAGGGCAGGGGCAGTGAGCTTGGAGAGAGACGAGTGGGAGGTGACGGGACCCAGAGAAATGCAGCGGGGGGCCCTGAAACTCTCTTTTGCCTCCTACACTTTCAATCGTTCGTTTGTTCATTTATTTGCTTTTTTATTTTGCTCAAGGTGGACTATGAGCAAGTAACCCACTCAGCCACGCGGTGTCGCTGTTTCTCCACACTCCGTCTGCGCCCGCACAAACCAGTTTTTTCTCAGAAAGGGGAGGATCAGAGTATTTAGAGTGACTAGAACCTGCTCCAATCTCTTCATCTTATGAAAGAAGAAACAGAGACAGAAAGGTGCTCAGAGCTCTGGCTTTGAGGACTGAGACTGCTCCAACCTAAGCCACCCCTTCCCTGAGCCTCAGTTTCCCCTCCCCTTCATTCTCCCCCACCCCGGGTCTCAGTTTCTTCATAAGAAAATGAAGGAGCTGGACAAGATGCCCTCTAAGCTTCCACTCAGCTCAGGAAGGAAGATCTGCTGCTCCTTCAGCTTTTCAGCTCTCAGTTTCCAGAGTTTAGCCTTATAATGGTTAATTTCTGAAATCCCTTTCAGCTCTTGAATCCTCTCCATTGCTACAATCAGGTTTGTAGGATAATTTCCCATTACCCAGGTAACCTGAGTTCTTCTTGAGACCTCAGTCTTTACACCCAGGAAATGGGGATAATGATTTTTGGACATCCTGTACCCCGGAGCTGTGAATAATGTGCTCACTAAAGCCCAACATGCTGCAGCAAAGGGAATGGTTATCAGCATTGCTGGGCCAGGAAGCCCCGATCAGCTGTGGCCGATCAGTATCCACAGGAAAGGGGAAGGAGGAGATGGCGTTTTTAATAAGAACCCATCAGCCAGAAACTAAGTGCCCTGCAGTCAGAGAACAGCCCTGGCTGGTCATTCAATGCTTCGGAGGGATCCAAGTGGGAGTTTCAGAGAAGGGTCCTTGAATGGGGAATTTAATTTCAAGAAATTCTGCAATTTCTTCCAGACTCCAGGTCCAAATGAACAATCATCGCCAGACTTGGATGCATTTGGTGGGTAAAGAGGCACTGGGAGACTCAGCCCTTACGGTCTCTCTCCACCCTCCTGTCCTGGGGCCAGGGAATCCAGGTCCTCAGGCTCTTGAAGGTTCAGCTGGCTTTGTTCCGGTGCCCGGCCTCAGGCTGTGCTCCTGCCCTCCGGAAGGGCTCAGCACCAAAGCCTTCCTATAGGAAAAGAGCTTGGACAGCTCCAGCTCCTGCCCAATAACATTGGAAGATCCAGGAGCATCTATTTAGACCCAGAAAGGACCAAAACCCCCTTCATTTTACAGATAAAGAGACTTAACTAATTATGAAGGAGAAAAACCTTGTCGGGCAGCGTGACAGAGTGGGAAAGATCCTGAATTTAAATGTCTGAGGAGCTGTATTCAAATTCTAGAGCTGAAGTCAAAAAGACTCGGAGTTAAATCCTGTTCCAGACACTAGCAATATGACCTTAGACAAGTCATGAACTCCCTGGGTGTGAGTTTTGTTACATCTAAACTGGGAGAATGGGGTCTGCATGACCTCGAAGGTCTCTTCCAATTCTGATTCCTATGATCCTTTCCCAATCTAATTATATAGACTGCTGTGATCCTCTATTCCTTCCTTTTTTCCTTCCTCCCTTCCTTCTTCTCTCTCCTTTCCTTACTCCCTTCCTCCTTCCTCCATTTCTTTCTTTCTTCCTCCCTCCTTTCCCTCCCTTCCCTCCTTCTTTTCTTCCTCTCTCTCTCTCCCTTCCTCCTTCTCTTCCCTCCTTCCTCCATTTCTTTTGTTTTTCTGTCTCTTTCTTCTTTCCTTCTTCCTTTCTTCCTTTTTCTTTCCTTCCCTCTTTCCTTCCTTTCTTCTTTATCTCTCTTTTCTATGCTTTCTTTCTTTCTCTTTATTATTTTCCTTCTTTCTTTCCTCCTTTTTCAGACTTTCCTTTCCTTTCTTGCCGCCTTTCTTTCCCCTCCTTCATTTCTTTCTTTCATTAGCACTCTTGCTCACTGTATTTTCCTTCTGTTTTTTGCTTCACAAGGTTTCAACACATGCACACAGTTAAAGATCAACCAAAGCCAAAGGGCATCTATCACAGAGTAGTGGGGTTGGGACAGTTCACTGGGCTTTGGAAGCATCTCATTACTCAATGTTCCCAGCGAGTTGACTCTTTCTGACCTACCTACGTGAGAACCCCTGAGAGGAGGCCAATTTCTTTCTCCTTTGGCTCAGCAATAGGCCCCCTCCACGCACAGCATGGCTTGCAGTGAGCACGGGCAGAAAAACTGCTGGCAGACACTCCCTGGGCTGAAAGATGGAGCAGACATCTCCTTAGAATATTGATGCAACAGAGAGACAGAGAAAGAAAATATTAAGAACAAGAAAGACAGGACAGAAGGATAGGTGAGAAAGAAAGATTTGTGTGTATATGTGTGAAACAGAGACAGAGACAGAGAGAGAGAAACAGAGACAGACAGACAGACACGAGAGAGAGAGAGAGACAGAGACAGAGAGAAGAGAGAGATGGGGGGGAAGAAAGGGAGAAGGAGAGACAGAGACAGAAAGAAAACTTGAGGCAGCCCAGTGTGCTGGAGGAAGAGAGGGAGGTGGGCAGAGTTTATACAGAACCAACAGAAGGTAAATGATTTAGGAAGGTTCAACCACAGGGGCCGTTTCTGCCCAATAGACCTTCCAGAGAGGGCCAGGGGGAAAGGATACAAAGTCGTCTTTGGGGAAAAACTGTTTTCTGCAATCCTGGAGGCTGAGCCATTTCAGACAACTCCTACTCAAAGAGTCCTTTGTGCCGCCTGGCCTGGGACTGCCCTAGACTCCCGAGATCTGGGAGGGGCCACATTCCACAACCTGTTAGCGGTTAAAGGTGTTTCATTCCTCCCCTTCCCTTTCCCCCTTTACTTGGTATTGGCGAAGACACTCAGAAGCTCAGAAGCCTTGTCTCATTTGTTGACAGGTCCAGTGGGAATCCTGGATTCCCACATCAGCTGATCCTGCCCACTGTTTCCCCCTCACCTGCAAGGGGACAGTTAGAGAAAGCTCTAGACTAGTGGGCTCAGGGGGAGGGGAGACATAAAAGTGTCTGTCTTCCTCCTTAGTTTGGGAAATTCTCTGAGTCATGCATAGGGTTAAGATTAGGGTGGGTCTGCTCTCTCTCTGATCCCTAAAGCACCAGAAGACCAAACCAGAAGATTCTTCCCAGTTCTTGTATCAGAGAAAGTCTAGCCCAAATAGAATTAGCTTTCATTTCCTTTTGCAATCCAGTTCTAGATTACTTGATTCTGATTCTCTCAGATAGAAGTTGCATTCTGGTTTCTGTGTCTTTGCCCAGCTCTCTGTCATCAGAAAGGCACTCTCCTTTCTTCTACCTCTTAAATCTCTGTCTCTTCAAACCACAGATCAAGCCCAGCAGTCCAAATGGAGCCTTTCCTGGTGATCCCCATTGCTAGTCCCCCCAACCACTTTATTTCACATAAGTTCTGTTTACAGCATGTTCACAACCATAGCAATCTCTTGCCAAAGCCTGTCAATTTCATCTCTGCAATATCCCTTGTCAATTCCATCTCTGCACTATCTCTTGTCTATTTCACATTCTCAATTGTCTCTTGTATATTTCACATCCCCAACATCTCTTGTCTATTTCACATCCTCAACTGTCTCTTGTATCTTTCACATCCTCAATGTTTCATGTCTTTCACAACCACAACATCTCTTGTCTATTTCACATTCCCAGCATCTCTTGTCTATTTCACAACCACAATATCTCTTGTTTATTTCACATCTGCAAGGTCTCTATTCCTATAGAGTGGCTCCTATGCTCCCTCAGGAATCTAGGCTTAGTTGAGGGTTGAGAGGGGTTTTCCCCAATGTTATCTTGATCTTGAGTGCTCGTCACTGTGCCTGGTCATCAGTTAATATCACTGAGTCAGCCAGACTTAAAGACAAGCATTAATATAGTCTTTTAATACTTGAAAAGGAACATAAAAGATCTCCCTTGATCCCCACGACAAATCTGGGCGATATAAATAGTTATTATAAGTAATATATAGAGATGAACCAAATCATTTCCAATCGAGCAGTAATGAACTGAACCAGCTACGCCCAGAGAAAGAACTCTGGGAGATGACTAAAAACCATTACATTGAATTCCCAATCCCTATATTTTTGCCCACCTGCATTTTTGATTTCCTTCACAAGCTAATTGTACAATATTTCAGAGTCTGATTCTTTTTGTACAGCAAAATAACGTTTTGGTCATGTATACTTATTGTGTATCTAATTTATATTTTAATGTACTTAACATCTACTGGTCATCCTGCCATCTGGAGGAGGGGGTGGGGGGTAAGAGGCGAAAAATTGGAACAAGAGGTTTGGCAATTGTTAATGCTGTAAAGTTACCCATGCATATAACCTGTAAATAAAAGGCTATTAAAAATAAGTAATACATACATATATATATGTGTGTGTGTGTGTGTGTGTGTGTGTGTGTGTAAAATGAAAGCAACCGATGTGGAGGGACAGTAAATGATTTTTTCCAGGGCCACACAATTTACAAGTAACTAAGAAGGATTTGAATTTGTCATTCTATCTTTAAGCCCAGCACTCTTATCCACTGTACCACTTAGCTGCCAGGGCTGCTGGGTTCACATAAACTTAGAAAAAGCTGGCCTAGAATAGTACATGACTGGAGCATGTCACAGAAACCTTCTGAATGAATCAGGGGAAAGGACCAATGGAGCCAGGGAATCCTTAGGGAGCTTGCACCTCTTAAATGATTTTGTATTCACTCATCTGTGTGAATGCTGGGTGGAAGCTCCCTGAGGATAAGCACCCTTTTCCTGTCCTGTTTGTTTTTTATTCCCACTGCTTAGTACAATATTTGAACCATAGTAAACACTCAATAAATGCTTGTGGGTATGTATGTGAGAGAGAGAGAAGGAGAGACAGACCGACAGAGAATGCTTATTAAGTATATTATGAGACATTAGATTTATGTGTGAAACACTGGGCTAAATGCTGCAGGAACAAATGGAAGAAACCAACACAATCACTTCTCTCAACGCAACACATTCTAATGAAATAAAATAATATACAAAGGGATTACAGAAGGGAATACACTCCTACTACCAAGACTTATAGATCTCTTGAGCCCCCAGCGGTGCGCATCCCATTTATACAAAATCAGTCTCTGGCTCTTGAAAATTAATCATTCTTCTAAAATTATCATTTACTTAATGATAACCAAAATCAATAATCCTCACAATATTTACTCAATTGAAATCAAAAGAAAGGTAATCAAAGCATAGTATTCTACCCGCTAACATGGGTAACACTTTTCCATCCATGCCCACGTATCTGTGGGGAAGAGTGAACATGCACAATAACTCAGCAAGGGGCCATCTGAAGGAGCTGAAATTTGAGATGAGCTGTAAAGCATAAGCAAGTTTTAGAGACAAGTGGGGGAAAATATTTAGTGCAACAGAAAAGAGATAGAAGTAGGTCTAGCTACTGCAAAGGAGAGCAGGATTAGTGGGAGAGAAAATATCCACAATATGTGTCTATGCTATTTAAATTGACCTTTGGTCCCGGACTCAGTGTTGATTATTATTTGACATCATTTCAGGCAATATTGGCCCAGGCGGGTGATGGAAATATTGAGACATCCAGCAATCATCACTAACTGGGCTGTTTGGAAATAGTTTGCTCACCTAGGACAATTATAACAAAGCAGCGCAACGGCCTATTTAAAATTAAAGTGACCTTTCTTAAATAGGCTTGTTTTATGCATAGAACCACAGTATGCCATGAAGGCCTGTGGGTAGCTTGCTGTGTGAAGCACCCACAGGTTTCACGAAAGTACAGTGAGAACCCATCTCCATAAAACCAGCTAGACAACAGGGGCCGAATAAGAGGGTGGCTACTTGGTATGATTCTTGGAGGCCGGGAAGGGCCCCTTGCTTTTTTTAATTCAACAAGGATTTGGCAAGTACCTGCGGTGTCAGTCACTATGCAAAATGGCAGAAAATGAAGCTCCTGGGATAAAAAGAAGATAAGCATTTCCTATCCTAAAGGAACTTATTTCTATTGGAGAAAACATTAAGAAGGAGGAAAAACAACAAAATGCATGCAAAGTAATAACAGGTCAGGAGAGGAAGGGAAGAGGGAGAAGGAAATGTGTGTCTGATTCTACTTATCCAGCACCTGCTATGCCCCAAATAAGTGATTTTTACAAACATCTTCTTACCTAGCTATGAGGAAGTCAGAATGGACTTTGTGTAGGAGGTGGCGCAAGAACTAAGTTTTGAAGGGCAATAAAGATTCTGAAAGTCAGAGGAGAGGAGGGAGAGATTTGAGGCATGAGAAATAGCCCCTGCAAAGGAATCATGTCCCATTTAAAGGAAGCCTGACACTGCAAATACTCCTGGGAAAGAACATGAGCAATTTCACTCTAGAATGAGAATGCCTGAGATCAGGTTTTGAATGGAGTCATGGGGTAAAAGCCCTGGATATTCATGTTGGGAGAGAAAATAGCAGAAATGGAGGTAGGAAAGTGTCATGCTTCTGCCCATTGCTCCGAGTGCCACAGGTAATAGACCTTTATATTTGTCTCTAAATATCTTTAAAAAATTTTAAAAATAACAACAATAAACCCTAAAAAACAAACAAACAAACAAAACCTAAAAGAACTAAGTTAGGGAGTCTATCCACCACTGGGGACATGACTGGGGATATGGGGAAATGACACCACTGTCAGTAAAGATTAATTGGTATTATTTCTTCCCACTGAGACAGCTGCTTAGAGGGAATGGGTGGAAGGTTGTGCTAGAGTAAACACCCAGTTCCAGGAGCCGATTGTTAAAATTTCAGGGTGAGCATTCACTCAACTCTGTGAATGCTGCAAATGGGGGCTTGATGTTTTATTTTGTTGGTTTCTAGACTTAAAAAGGGGAGAAAACCAAGAGGAAAGGTTTATAGTAAAGATGAAATGTAAAAGTGTGTCCAGTGTGTAACATGCACATTTACCAGCTCCCCCTTGGTGGGGATCCACCTACATCCTGTTGGAGAGGGCAGGGGGGAGAGGGAGTACAGCTCCAGAACTGTAGGGTAAAGGCTATAGCCGGAGGGTCTGGGGGAGCAGGGGATGGTGGAAAAGGGAGAGCACCCCCTCCTCCAATTTCACTTGTCAGCTTCCTTCAAGGCTCCCTCAAATCCAGGAAAAACTTGGCAAACCTTCTTCAGGCCCCTTGGGTGCCATTACACACTTCCTGGCCGCTGGCAAGCTTTGTTATCTTAATGTGTCACTTCGAAAGGCCAGCGGGCACCTCCTAAATTCATAAAACTCGGCCATAAAGAGGGTTGAAGGCCGGAATCCTGTCCCACCCACCATAAAAGCGGGGGCCCTCCAGGAGGGCGCAGCCGGCCTCGCAGGGAGGGAGCTGGTCGCCGGCCCAGGCCTTTCATGTCTCTCCAACCTCAGGCAGCCAGAGGTTGGCTGCCTGCACTTTCTTGGCTGCCTCCATCTCTTCCTCCGGGAGGCTGTTGGCAGCCGCTCCTCCTGGGCCCCAGATGTGCGCCCAAGGAAGGGCTGCCCCCCTGTTGCTGGGATCCGCGGCTCTGTAAACTGTGGCTTCATGAACATCTGCCCTGTTTCCTTCCATGCTGGGGAGCTTGGCAGGCGCTCCCGACCCCCGGGGAGGATTTGGAACCCTCGCTCCCAGGCCTTTTCTGGGGAAGAAAGAGAACAGGACAGAACAGAACAGAACAAGCCCGGGGGCTTTATTCCCCCAAGGCCTCTGATCCGAAGGGGAGGGTCCCGTTTGCTATTCTTAGAGCAGGGGAGGGGTTCCTGCAGCTGAGTCAGATCACGCAGAGAGGAGCCTCCGTCCAATCTCTCCCTCTCCAGGTGGGAACATTGAAAGGCGATTTTTCCTCCTCTCCTTTGACGTGGATTCCTTTCTGGTGGAGGACGCTCTGGCCTCCTCCTCTGTTAGGGACCCACAAGAGTTGGGGACTCTTGTTCTGAGCCTCCCTGCGAGGAAGAGCAGCTCCAGACACTTCCCAACATGGCCAGCATCGCTGCCCCCTTCATTTGTAGCCCTTGTCTGTGCTCCGTCCCCTCCCTCCAACACAAACACTCACATTCACACACACACACACACACACACACACAATCACACACACTATCACAAACATACACACACACAATCACACACACACAATCACAAATACACTGGCACACCCAACTTTCCAGTTCTGGAAGCTTAAACAAATCACCTCCATCAGCTTCTTTATGGTCCTGTACCTTCCCAAACGCCCCTTGCCATCACTTTGCTGTGTATCTTGTCTGTCCCTACTAGGCCATAGACTTCTGGAAAACCAACGTGGTCTGAGCATTTGCATTGTATTCCAAGGGCTTCCAATGTCTTTTTGCTCCTTCATGCGTTCAACAAATGTATAAAATATTATTCCAAACCAAAATGAGCCCAAGGTTTTACTTCATACCTGGAAGATTTGCAAAGATGACAAAAGGTGTTGAAGGGTCTCCAGGAAGGTGGCCACACTAATACATTATTGGTGGAACTGAGAAAGTTATTTAAAACTGAAAAAAAGTGATTTAAACATTTGGAAACATGCCCCAGATCACTGATTTAAAAAACAAAAAAGAAAATAACGTGGGAATAATTGGATGAACTGAAGCAGAGTGAAGTAAGCAGAATTGGGGGTGGGGGGAGAAACCCATCAATAATAACTATGATTATTGGGAACAGAAAGAATAGCAGGGGAAAAATGACCCCCCAAACCCCACCATGTAATTATAAGAACCAGGTTTGACTTTGGAGAAGAGCTAAGTGCGTTCCCCCTTTCATGGAAGAGGCGGGATCATGGAATCGTGCTTTTGCCGTGGGACGGCATCAGTCTGTTGGCTCCCCTCAGTGGAGGAGGGAGAGGAAAGTGGTTGGTGTGGAGATCACTGAATGAAGGAAAGAGCATTTATTAAACACTTGCCAGGTGCCCCATTGGAAGGGAACAGATATAAAACAAACTCAATCCTTGCCCTCGAGGAGCTTACACTCCATGGAGGAGATGACAAACATGGGGAACGGCAGCCGGGACGGACCGTTGGGTTTTCAGTTTATTGAGATGGCGAGTGGAGCCCTTGGAAATCAGACTGGCTCGCCCTTTCCGGAAGCAGTCACAGGGTGCACGTGCTGGTGCCCGGGGAGGGCAGGGGAATGAAGCCGAGAAGAGCTGGCACAAGCGCAGATGGGCTGCGCCAAAGGGAAAAGTCCTAGGAACAGACCTGGGCACTTTATAGGTTTGGAGCTGGGGGAGAGACCTTCACCTCATCCAATCCCTGTGTTGCTGATAAGTAAACTGAGATCCAGGGAGTTGCTTCAGTGACTCAACTCAAGGTCAGGCTGGGTGCAATCTGATTGATTAGCCAAGGGTCCCAATGCCTGAGCTAGATCACAGAGACGCTCGTCCCCAGAAGGTTGGCACCGAGAAACGGTCCTTCTGAGCCACATGGACTCATGGGGGAATCGGAGGGAAAACTCCTTTAATTTTGAAGTCAGGAGACCCAGATTCCAATCTTGCTGCCATTCCTTTGGACAATGTGATGGACAGACACCCAATAATCTCTCAGGGCCTCAGTTTCCTCATCTGTAAAATGAGGAAATTGACTTAAATGGTCCCTAAATTTCTATCCTTCTTCTTTTTTCCCTGAGGCAATTGGGGTTAAGTGACTTGCCCAGGGTCACACAGTCAGGAAGTGTTAAAGTATCTGAGATCACATTTGAACTCGGGTCCTCCTGATTTCAGGTGCTCTCTCCCCTGCGCCCCATAGCTGCCCCTTTTTCTTTCCTTCTTGAGGCAAATAATGGAGCTGACCTTCACCTTAGACAAGACACAGGACAATAGAATCCCAGAACTTTGAGAATATAGACAGATTCATAGAAGTATTTCTCTTCAGAGCCCTGCAAGCCCCAGGAACGATAACAGCTAACAGAGCCGGAGCTTTTTTTAAAATGACAACGTGCTCGATTTCATCAACGACCAGAATTGTTCCTCGGTGGCAATGCCAGTCATTATTTGCTCAGCAGCCTTTGAGGGCATCGAGAGCCTGACCTGTCCACAGTCTCACAACCAGTGTATGGCAGAAGCGGGACCTGAGTCTCTTCACCGGGCCGTGTTTCCTTCTCCCGCAGAGCGCTGCCATGTATCATCTTACAAACTTTCAATCAGTCAATCAATCAATAAGCTTTACTGAATTCCTGGTATGCACTGGAGGAATTGTGCTAAAAACTTGCAAAAGCAAAAAGGAGAAGGTCCCTGGGCCCAAAGAGGCATTTTGCTAGTAGAAACATCCTGAATATAGATGATTTACATATTAATATAATTAATAGACAAATTAGATATATAAAATATAAATTATAAATATACAAAACATAATTAATATATTATTATATTATAATATAATATATTATGTATTAATATAATATAATAATATATGTTAATATATAATGTATAATATATCATATATTAACATATATGTGTAGGTATATATATCCATATGGATATATATATAAAATGTATTTGTATGTGGAAATATATATACACATAATACCAAGGTAAATGAGAAGGTGCTAGGAGCAGGAAGTTTAGTGTATTATTACATATTTCTAAAGTGTAAATGGACCTCAGAAACCACCTAGTCCAACTCTATCATTTTACAAGAGAGAGAAATAGAGAAGCAGAGACTTAGTACCTTGGCCAGGGTGATACAGGGAGTGAAAATTCTAGGTGGATGGTGTGGAAGCCCAGGCTGTCTGGCTTCAGAACCAGCGCTCTCTCCACTGGATGCAATTGATGCCCATTTAGCAGAAGAGAAAACATAATCCTAGAGGGGGAAGGAATTAGCCCAACTTTACAATCTAAGTGTCAGAGGTGGGACTTGAACTCAGGACTCTCCTGACCACCAAGCAGGCCATTACTCTCTTGGTCCCATTGTGGCCCAAGACAGAAAGCACATCTGGTCTTCTTGCCAGGCGCTGGGAGCCAGCCTCCCAGGGATTTTGTTTTTTCTTTCCATTTCACGTCACCCAAGTTCCACTGATCAACCTGGGGGAGTTTATTATCAGCAACAACACGCCCAATGAGTTTTCACTTCTCAGAAACTCCCTCGTTGTTGCAACAGCATCTCCCACCGTGAGCACACACCTGCCGGGAAAGTCAACAAATCGGCAGAACAGCCAGGCTCTTTTCTGTAGCATTTAACAGTTTATAAACTGTTTCGTAAACATCTCTCTGCATAATGAATTATTGCCCCCAACTTTATAGACGATGGGCAGTTAGTTACATGATACAGCCGACAAAGTGCAGAGTCTGGAGTCAAGAAGATTCATCCTATGTGAATCTGGCCTCAGATACTTCCTAGCTGTGTGACTGTGGGCAAGTCACTTAGCCCTGTTTCCTCCGTTTGCTCACTTGTAATATGGACTGGAGAAGGGAATGGCAATCCAAATCCAGTATCTCTGCCATGAAAACCCCAAATGGGGCATGAACAGTAGGGCAGGACTAAAATGACAGAACAACAGTTTATGGATGAGAAGGCAGAGAGGCTCAGGGAAGAAAGGAACTGAGGCAAGCTCATAGCTAGAACATGACAAAACATGGAACAAAACTTCTAAGAGTGCCCTATGGGCAACCTAGAGATGTAGACAATTAAAGGGGTTTTAGAATTGATGAAAGGAATGGACCAAAAGCCTGGTAATCAGTGGCTGACTGATAGCTTGGAGGTAAGACCCTAGTGGGGTGCCCCAGGGCTCTGTCCTTTGTCCTGCTCTGTTCCATAATCTAGAGGAAAGCTCTGATGACTAATCCTCATTATACAAATGAGCTCTTGGACTTGGAAGTTGTCCCCATTGGTGCAGATCACAGCCTCTCCTGGTCAGCCCATCCCCCAGAGTTCTAGTCCCAGTTATCCCATAAATTCACTTCAAGGAGACCACCCAGTGTCGTAGCAGCCTTCCTGATTGGGAGCAGTAGTGACTGGCCATCTGCATCCATCACCCAGGTCATCTCCAGCACTTACTCTCTTAGCATGCATTTTCCCGATGACATATTTTACTTCTGTCCTTATCGGCCTCTTTAGTTATCATGGCTAACATGTATCCAACAATTTGAGGTATGGAAAATGCTTTACCTAAATTATATTATCTTCTCAATAACCTTGGGGGCTAATATTGTTATTATCTCTATTTAAAAGAGAAGAAAATTGAGGCACAAAGAAGTTATATGACTTGTTCAGGCTCATAGTTAGTAGAAATCTGAAGCAATATTCAAACTCAGAGCTTCCAGACATCAAATCCAGAGTCTTACCCACTGAAGCACCCAGATGGCTAACTGCTCACATGCTCACATCTACCAGACACTTCCCCGTTGTCCTTTACATGATATTTATTTTTGATGAAATGCTTACCACATTTTCAGGTCATGCAAAGCTGGGAGATAACTCACTGAATGGCAGAATTCAAAAAATATTACAAAGCAAGAACGATAAGCTAAACCTAGTAAGATAAAATTTAATAGAATTAAATATGAAACTGTGTGCACATGCACAGAATGATACCAAGTCTCTGAGTTGGAAGGACATCAGGAAATGTAAAGAAAAAAAGTTTAGCAGTGCCAGATGTTAAACTATAGCATAAGGCAGTAATTATCAAAATTATCTAGTATTGATGATTTAGGCATAAAGGATGATACTATAAGCAAAAAAGGGATGATTTACCCATCAGATCTTTGGAGAAGGGAGGAATTTAGGACCAAACAAGAAATATGGAACATTATGAAATGGGAAATGAATAATTTTATTACATTACATTTAAATATTTTGCATAAACAAAACCAATGCAGCCAAAATTAGAAGGGAAACAGAAAGCTTGGAAACAATTTTTACAGTCAAAGTTTCTGGTAAAGGCCCCATTTCTAAAATATATAGAAAAGAGAGTCAAATTTATAAATATATAAGTTATTCTCCAATTGATAAATAGTCAAAGGAAATGAACAGACAATTTCCAGATGGAGAAATTAAATCCATCTATAATCATATAAAAATGCTCCAAATTACTATTAATTAGAGAAACATGCTCTGAGGTCCCTCCTCACACCTATCAGATTGGTTAAAAAGACAGGAAAATAGAATGATAAATGTTAATTGATCATTAAATTAATTAATTTATTAATAATTAATCCATTGTTGGTGGAGTTGTGAACTGATCCAACCATTCTGGAAAATAATTTGGAACTATGCCCAAAGGCCTACCAAACTGTGCATATCTTTTGATCCAGCAATGTCACTACTAGGTCTGTATCCCAAAGAGATCATTAAAAAGGAAAAGGAACTCATGTGCAAAAATGTTTGAAGCCGCTCTTTTCGTGGTATCAAAGAATTGGAAACCGAGTGAATGGCCATCAACTGGGGAAGGGCTGAATAAACTGTGATATATGAAAATAATTTATTGTTGTATAAGAAATGATAAGCAGCCTGGTTTCAGAAAAGCTTGGAAAGACTTCTATGCACTGTTGCTGAGTAAAGTAAGCAGAACCAGGAAAACATTGTACACAGCAATAGCAAGATTGTGTGATGATCAACTATGACAGACTTAAGTCTTCTCAGTAATTCAGTGATCCAAGGCAATTCCAATAAACTTTGTTCTTTTTTCCTTTTTTTTATTTTAATAACTTTTTATTGATAGATTCCAATAAACTTTGGATGTAAAGTGCCATGCACATCCAGAAAGAGAACTATGGATACTGAATCCAGAGGGAAACATACTATTTTCACCTTTTTTTTTCTTCTTCTTTTTTTTCTTTCTCATGGTTTTTCGCTTTTCTTTTGATTTTTCTCTCCCAAAATGGCATATAAAAATATGTTTAAAATGACAGAATATGTATAACTTAAAAGAAAGAAAATTTTAAAAAAAACTATCTGGTACTGGCTAAGAAATAGAGAGCTAGATCAGTGGTAAAGAGTTGACATAAATCTACAACAGGAAATGAATATAGTAACCTAGTATTTGACAAGTGTAAAGACAAGTTTGGGCAATAAGAATTCATTATGTGGTTAAAAAAGTTGTTGGGAAAGTATGAAAGCTACTTGGCAGAAATTATGCCATTTACCAAGAAAAGGTCAAAACTGATATATGACCCAGATATAAAGAGAGATATCATAAGGAAATCTGCAGAACATGAAACCTATTACCTATCAGGCTTATGGATAGGTGAACAATTCATGAACAAATAAGAGACAGAGAGTGTTGTGAGATGTGAAATGGATAATTTTGATTACATTAAATTAAAATTAATGTTTTATTTAATTTTTAATTTATTTATTTACAAATAAAATTAAATATAATAATAAATAAAATTAAAATAAAATTTTAAAAAATTAAAAAGAGTCTGTACAAATAAAACAAATGTAGCTAAGATAGGAAGGAAAGTAGAACATCAAAAAAGTTTTATAAATCATTCCTCAGATAAAGGTTTTATATCTCAAATATACAAAGAACTTTATCAAATCTATACGGGCATAAGTCATTCCCCAATTGATAAATGGTCAGAGGGTATGATGAGGGAGCTTTCTGATGAAGAAATCATAACAATTCATATTAACATATAAAAATGCTCTAAATCATTATTGGTTAGAGAAATACGGTACCATTTCTTAGACTGGCTAAAATGATAGAAGTGGAAAGTGATAAATGTTGGAGGGGATGTGCAGAAATTGGGACTTTAATTCATTCTTGGTGGTTCTGTGAACTGACCCAAACATTTTGAAGATAGATTTGGAATTGTGCCCAAAGAGTTTAAACTTGCCTATACCCTTTGACTCAACAACACTGTTAGATCTGTTTCACAAGGGAAAAAGGAAAAGAACCTATATGTTCTAAAATATTTATGGCAGTTTTCTTTGTGGTACCAAAAACTGAAAATTGTGGGAATACCCATCAATTGGGGAATGCCTAAACAAATTGTTGTATATGTTGATGATGGAACATTACTCTGCTTAAGAAATGATGAGCTCAATGATTTTAGAAGAGCATGAAGAGAGCTCCATGAAATAATAAAGAGAAACAAGAGAGCATTGCTTACATGTTTTAAGAACAATTTTGGGGATCAGATAATTCTATTAAAAATACCAAATTAACCACAAAGATTCCATGAAGGAAGATGCTGTTTGTATTCAGAGAGAGAAATAGGGAAGGGGAGATAGATAGATAGATAGAGAGAGAGAGAGAGAGAGAGAGAGAGAGAGAGAGAGAGAGAGAGAGAGAGAGATTTGTTTCTAGTGGTAGCCATCTTGAAGTTTAGGTAGAAAAGGGGAAAAATTACATGATAATTGTTGTATCTTTGAAAGGAATAGCTAGTTGTATATAATGAATCTGCAATTTTAGATTCAATTTCTGGTTTTCTGTCCCATTTTGTTATGGAAATGCTTGTTTTGTATCTTAAATTTAGAATAAAATTATTTTTTTAAAAAAGACTCCAGGAATAGGGGTGGGGTAGGAAGGAGAGATGACTGAGTGCCAATCTAATCCGATCCATAGCTGAACCAGGATCCCCATGACAATTTACCCAACAAGTAGCCACTTTATTCAAAGATCCCTGGGTCTTCTTCAAGGGAGCTGTTGTCCAGCCCCACTCCCCTTTATTCTGCTGGTCAAGTTGGTTATAAATTCTACACCAGGGTCTTTTTAAAAATCAACTTTGTAAGTATAACATGGATGGGCAACAATGGACACTTAGCTTCATTGATTTAGAACTAGAAGGAGCCTCAGAAACCATCTAATTAAACACTTCACAAATTAGGAATTCTCAAGGAAATTAAGACTCACCTTAAGACACATAAGTAAGTAGGATTTGAACCTGGTTCAAGCCCACTGCACTTTTCCTTTTACCACATGGCTTCCAACATGAGTTCGGGTTTAAAAAATAACAAAACAAAAACAAACAATCTGGACCAGAAGGATTAAACAGCATGATGTGGCAACCAAGAAGGTCAATACTTTCTAGGTGTTATTGACAGCAAAATGGCACGGATAGTCTGATGGAGCTCAGAGCCTTGACTATATCTTGGTCTCCCTAGGCAGTAGCAGGCCGATTCTTTTCAGTTGTGAGCACCATGTCTTAAGGGCTTGCTTCCAGGTCTTCTAACTCTACAGCCATTGCTCTTTCCAAGATTCCAAACTGTAGAAATGAAAGCCAAAGTATTCCAGAAAGCGACAGTGGAATCGTGTCCCCCACATTGTACTGATTCCCCCTAACATTGTTCCTAAAGTCATTTCTCCCTCAAATTCTAGAATGCTTGTGACTTATGTGATGGAGATCTATTCCTGAAAATGAAGTAGATGCCCTGGTCAGCCCCAGATAGGTAGAACAATACCCCGGGAAGCCTCTGCTTCTCCATTCTCTGCCAGCCAGTCGAAAGCACGTTCCAGATATGGCCAGCATCCTAGTCAGTTAGCACAGTCCCAAGGAAATGGGCTTTTCTAGGTCATCTTCTCTAAGCTTCTTGGTGCTTTCTTCTCCCGATAATGATGTTCTATTTCTCCAACTGGCAACGATGAGTGACTTTGGGCCAGCAGATCGCTAGATTACTGTATCCAAATCAGGGCTGATCATTTTACTAAATGGGGTTCTAATCCTTATACCTCCAAGCACATCTCTAGCAACCCATCTCCTAAAGATGGATTAACTAGGACAGGCAACTGGAATCCTGTCCCAGGCTGCTGAAATGGAGACACCAGCAACAGCACTAGTTCTCCTTTGGCAAGTAGAAATAAGCGGGTTTAGCATCTAGTCAACAGGTAGAAATAATTAAAAGGCAATTCTCCACTCTGGTAGCTTCTGGCCCCTCACCTCCCACCAACGCACAGCTCAGGGGAACTCTTCTTTCTTCACCCCATTCTCTCCTCTGGCTCTAGCCTCCCCAGAATCAGCCTTGGGGATCTTTCCTCATGAAAGTGAGTTTGCTGAGAGAATACATGAGGAAGTGTTGAGAAAAGGGGCACTGGAGGGAGGTGAGATGCCTGTCACCCAGAATACATTGCTGTCCCGGTTCCCCCTTCCAATCTTTTCCTACATGTAAAGTAAATGTTTGCTAAATTATTGGCTGATCAACAAGGTTCTATATGTCTTCAGGGACCACTTAGCCCTTTTTCCTTTCTTCCTCTGAAGTTCAGTAGATATCTATCAAATGCCCAGTCACTCATGCAACATGGGAATCAATGCCCACATGGAACAGACCATGGATCCCTTAAAATTCTTACCTATGTGCAAGATACTGCACAAACCACAGAGGAGAGAGATTTTAAGAATTGCTCAGTCTCTGCTCTCAAGGATCTTCTATTCTCTTGCTGAACTTCCTACAGCCCCTTTCTGAAGAGAATGGTATGAATGGGAATAAGTAGAGGCAAATGGATAAATTGAAAAGAGATGCAGTTGGAATCAAAGACCCTAAGTCCAAGTTAAGATTCTATGTCATTTAGTACTTGTCAATCAAGGCAAATCATTTCAACCTTTGGGCTTCAGTTTCCTCATCTGTAAAATGAAAAGGCTGGACTAGATGATGATCCCTGAGAGGCCTTGAAGGTAATTCTAAATCTTTTGTCCCATGGAGTTTGCTCCTCATCCAATCATGACTTCTTTTTTGATGAATTCTAGGACAGTGTATCCCAAATAAAACTTCTCCAAGGGATCAATATGGGTTCTGTGTAGGGTTTTTCCCCTTTCCTGCCTCCTGAGCCTAAGCATTGCCATGCTACAAGGGCCTGTGACAGCAGAATTGATATCTCCTGTCTGTGAGTGACTAAGAACTTGGCCCCCATGGAAAAGTAAATCCATAGAAATAATGACAAACTTTGTGGGACTTTTGGTGGTCACCATCCCAAGAAGCAATATGCTTGGATGCTCCCCAGTGAGTGAAGAGAGTGCCCCAAACTACTGTGTGTGTGTGTGTGTGTGTGTGTGTGTGTGTGCGCGCGCACGCTCACCTCCACTACAAGCCAGCTATAGAATTGCAATGGGAAGAAAATACAAAAGAAACCCATTTCAGGCTACGTAACAGTGGGATGGATAACTTTAGGAGTTTGTGGGCTCTCTCCCCATCTTCAAGGAAATGATGAATGATCTCTTGCCATTGGGAGATATTGTGGTGGCAATTCTTTGTCAGGGATGAACTGGATAAAATTACCATTGGAGTCCCTTCTGGTTTTGATGATGCAGTTCTATGAATTGAAAAGTGGAGGGAGAGGGAGTAGAAATCACAACAAATGACATCATTATACAGTCTCTGAAACAGTTATGCAATCTGTAGGTTTGAAGGGACTTCCGAAGTAATCTGGTTTGACCAGTACCTGAAGCAGATTCCCCTCTTTAACATCCTGGCCAGGAGTCTTCCATCTCTGCTGGAAGAGCATTAGTGGTAGACAGCTCTTTGCCTTCCCAGGATGCCCTTCCACTTGAGCACAGATTGGATCATGAAGGGCTCACTAATATCCAACCTAAGTTATCTTTCAGGAATTTCTGCCCAATGCCCTGCTTCTGTCCTCTGGAGCTCAGCAACCCAAGGCCGGTTCTACCTCTGTATGTTTCCTTCAAAAACTTGTGGATATGAGGCAGTTTGGTGGTGCAGTGGGTAGAGCATCAGCCCTGAAGTCAGGAGGACCTGAGTTCAAATCTGGTCCCAGACACTTAACACTTCTTGGCTGTGTGACCCAGGGCAAGTCACCCCAATTGCCTCAGGGAAAAAAAACTTGGGGAATACAAGGAGCTCTTCTCCAAACTAAACATCTCTTGTTTCATCATCTACTCTCTAAGGGCCATTGCCTTCAGTCTTCTGCCCTTCCTGGTTAAAGACTAAATATTCCAGAACTCTTCATCATCTTTGTTTTGCCAACAGGAATAAATCATCAACCAGTTCTTAGAGATGGACTAGTCTAATCCAATCCAACAACCTTCATTAATCACCTACTATGAGCAATGTTAACAGCGGGTTTTAAAGTTTACAAAGGGCAGTAATATGAAAGTAAGTATGATCAAGAAGTTGAAGGGCTTTAAATGCTTTGCTGAAGAGTCCATTTCATACTGAAAACAATAGGAAGCCATTGAAGGTTCTTGAGCAGAACAGTCCTGAGCAGAATGTTTAACTCTCTGACTTTATGGAGGAGGACACCAAGGCGGGAAGAGTTGCACAAGTAGTAACAGTCAGCCAGATCAGCAGTACTGGAGGTCTTGGATGTCTGAAGCCATGACGGAGCCTTGGCCCTCCCAGCTTGCTAACTCTATGGGTTAGCCCTTTGCAAAATCCCCAAACATGGCAGAGTAGATTGAGAAGAGGGTTCTCTCTACTCAATGCCAAAACAAATAAGTAAAAACTGGAGGGGATGGAGAGAGCTCCCGAGAAAGAGAAAACCAAAGCACAAATCTGAAGCCCAATCCAACCAAGCTTATTCCCGGATTCTTTCTACCTACTGTTTCTTGATGCGCACGTTCTCGGCTGACTTTGTCTATCCGGTTGGACTGAACCTAAATGTCTGTATCTGTCTGGTCACTTATTTTTAGCAAAGATTTGAATCTAATTCAGCCCAGAGTTCTTTCAAGCATCCTGATTTTGTACTTATATTACTGAAACTTGGAAAGGACAAATGAAAGACAGGACGCAATCAAAGCAGTATTCAGCAGCAGATTTCCATCCCTTATTGCTTACATTAAAAGGAAGGACAAATAAAAAACTAATGAATTTAGTTTATAGTTAAAGAAGCTGGAAAATGAAAAAACAAATACACCAAAAGTAAACGCAAAATGGGAAATAATTAAAATAAAAAGAAAAATAAACAAGACAGGAATTCAAACAACAATTAGATTGATACATCTTTTAAAGTTTGTTTTTTATGAAGACCAAAACAAATGATGAAATAATAGCAAATTTTGTTTTAAAAAAGATTTGAGAGGAAGATCAAATTGCCAAAATAGAAATAATAAAGTAAAACAAGAAGGAATAAAGAAAACTATCAGAATCTCTTGCACGCAGCTAGATGTCAACAGATTTGACAGTAACATAGAAATGTTTGGATATTTACAGAAATATCCAGTGGGCAAAACAGGAAAGAGCCTGAATAAACCAACTTCAGAAGAAGGAAATAAACAAACCATTAATGGTCTTCCATGTATAAAGTCCCCCAAAGTAGATGGTTTCACAAATGAATTCTATTGAACATTCAAAGAACAAATAACCTCCATAGTTTGGACAGGGAAGGCTGAGAGGGAGAGGCTTGGGTCTCCTTATCTCACCCTGACTGAAAGTGCAAAAGCTACTCACAGCCTCAACCACAGAACTGATCATCATGGAAACTTTGACCTGCTTCATTGATCCAACCTATGCATTCCCCCCTCCCCTCTTTAGGAAGTCTTGTAGCACTCCATTCACGAAGGGTTCTGAACTCAAGAAATCTAGCAGCCTCTCAACATGCCCAGAAGTAGGGGCTTCAGGCATGGCGTACCACACCTGGCCTCCTATACTTTTGTAGTCATGGTCTAGTTCCCTTAATTCTGGAATACAATCAGCAGCAGCATTGTTATTATTTTTATCATCATCATCATGGACACCAGGTCTGTCTGTATCACCCAATCCAGTGGCTAATCATATATCTAATCACCATGGTGATCAGTATGGAAGCTTGGATCTGCTATTTTTTGCTTTTTGTTTTAACCTAGACTAGTTAACCTGCCGGCTCCCCATTTTCAGGCACTCACCATCTTGATGCCAGACTTGGAGAACATTTGATTGGCTTATCCCCAGGCAGCTCAGATCTTCTGAGAATAAGAGATCCCCCAGCATTCATCCCAGTAACCATGCCTGGATGTTTCAATACTTTTAAGCACTGGCTGAATGACCATTGTATTGTGGGTGCTGGATTGTCTAGCCCACACCTCTCCACTTTTTCTGAAAGAATAGCCTAAGTTTCTTTATCAAACATTTTACTGAACTCTAGGCAAACTGTGTTCTATCTGTTATATAAATCTCTGATCTATCATTCTAATAATTCAACTTAAAAAGCAAAAAAGAAAGTTAAGCAAGTTTAATAAAGGAATATGACTTCATTTCTAGGAAATAACCCACCATTCTTTTCCTACTGTAAAAGGGTCCAGCTTGAACTGGACCTTTGAGGGCCCTTCTAATTGAACGTCTCCATTCTCCTTCTATTAGGATGGGAACTACTAAAAGAAGCTTCTATCTGTCTGTCTGTGTGTCTCTCTGTAGATCTATATATATTTAGAGAGCTCTATAGATTTCTGTATAGATAGATAAATTCAGTATAATTGGTTTTCTTGTACTTCTATGTATTTTATTTTGTGCATTTAAAAATGTCACTTTGAGATTTTATAACTCTCTATAGATAGAGAGAGAGAATATTAGCAGGGTTTAGAATAGTACTCTGCATAGGAAATGCCAAATAAAAATATTAAATAAAATAAAATCTAACATCCTTTCTACTCCATTCCCTTCAGAAAGGTGTCTGCCTAAAGCCTTAGTTTCAGCCCTTCCTCCATGGGTGTGTGGAACATCCTGCAGTCATGGGATCTCCTAGGGGTCCTAAGAACGTGTCATCCCCATGCCTCCCAAAGAATGGCATCTCTTAGAGGATTCCTCTGTTGATGAAGCGTCTGCAGTCACACAAGATATTTCCTTGTAAAAAACGTTCATGCTGAAGCTGGAAATAATATTGATGGCATAGAGACAGGTTCCACCGTGTAGAACACATGGGGAAAATTCTAGTTTTGCATTCAAAGGACTCGAGTTTAAGTCCTGCCTCTGCTGCTTACTCCCTGGGCCTCAGCTTCCCCATTTGTAAAAGGAGAGAGTTGGGTTAAGTTGTGACCCAGCTATATGACCCTATGATGTCTATTTGGGTCTCAGTTCCATCTTCTTGAAAATGAAACCATTGTTGGGGTGCTCTCTTAAATCCCTTTCAAGTTTAAGACCTTCCAGGGAATCTTTCTGAAGCCCAAGTAAAAGACTAATTGTGGCCGGTTTGGGGGTTTGGTTCACCCAGCTAGGACAAGGTTTGGTCCCTAGAAAGTGGTTAGGAAATGTTTATTGACTGACAGCAACTTGAAACTTCTAAAGCACTTTGCTCCAGACAAACCTAGAATGTGGATGGGGTCCCACCCCCATTTTGTAAATGATTAACTGGAGCCCTGAGTGCTGTGGGGACTTGTCCTGGCCACAGAGCTTGATGATGGCGAGCTGAGCTTTGGATGCTGCTCTCTTGTCTGAGAGTCCAAGAGGCTGGCAAGGAACACGAGCCACCTTTGAAAGAAACTGAAAGGGTTTCCTAAGGCTCTGAAAGTCGTATCAATGTCACACACACTAGTGATTCAAATCACATTACTTTTATCTCATGATTTTCTTTTCTTTTTGAATCCCCAGCTAAGAGCTCCTCCTTTCATTCTTCACATCATCTGTCTTTCTTTAAACAGAGACAAAGTCTGCAAAAGTCAGCGAAATCTTGTCCTTCTGATTCTGAAAGGCTCAGAAGTCAATCTCGAAAGGAATAGGAGGGGATAAATGGAAGGAAACATGAGCAGAGATGCTTGGCTTTCCCTGAGAATTACCCATTCCTTTAAAGAAATAGTTGAGCAGGAATGGGGGAGATAACTGGAGATCAAAAATCATGGGCTTTCTTTAGGAGATTTTAGTAGACTTAAGAGGTTCTTTTTTTTTCTTTTACCATGAGATCAGCAACAAGAAAAAGATCAGAAAGGGAGGTAATAACAGAAAGCTTGGGACCAAGCTGTTTGTTGATCCTGAGGGAGGGCAACCCACCTCCAACCTTAAAGAGGGTTCAATAGCCTTTCAAAGCCAGGTCCTGTCACTGCAAGATAAGTAGGGCCAATTGCAAGAGATAGAGAGACAGATAAAGACAGAGAGACAGAGAGAGACACAAAGACAGACAGAAAGAGAGAGAGACAGACAGAGACAGAGGCAGAGAGACAGAAACACAGAGAGAGAGAGAGAGAGAGAGAGAGAGAGAGAGAGAGAGAGAGAGAGAGAGAGAGAGAGAGAGAGAGAGAGAGAGAGAGAGAGAGAGAGAGAGAGAGAGAGAGAGAAAGAGAGAGAGAGAGAGAAAGAGTTTTCCAACTTTACGGGGACGGTCTATTGATTCTTGCTTCTCTGTTAATAAAAAGCTCATTGAAAGCAACAACTTAATCAGTGCTTGTCAGCACTGCTGGGAGATGCAGAGGTTCATCCCAAGCAGTGTCTTCCTGGCTTCCCAGGCAGCAGGTTGGGTCCAGCTGCACCTCCCTGTCCTGACACCTGTACAGAGCAGGACCATGGCCAGCCACTCACTGACTGTGGCTCCCCCGGCCTCACTGAGGAAGCCCCTGAAGATCCCAGATAGACTTCTCTTGGGACCCGGACCTTCCAATCTTACTTCACGGATCATGCATGCAGGCAGCCTCCAAATGATTGGACACATGCATGAGGAAATGTTTCAGGTAAGTGGTGGGAAAACTGGCTCGGATGGCCCTCTCTAAAACACTCTGGAACTATGCTTGAACTTCGGGATAGCAGAAGGTTAGAAGCTGAGGCCATGTTCAACTAGAGTCAGGAGAGAACTGACTGAGTCTTAGTTCTGTCACTTTACCATCTCTGTGAGTAATTTGACATCATGAAGTCTCAGTTTTCTCATTTTTAAGATGGAGAGAACAATCCCTGGGTGCCTCTACTACAGGGTTGCTTGTGGTATATTCAATTGAAATAAAAAATAAAAAATAAATTACAAAATGAGCTACTAGCATCTCATTTAAGTTTCACAACAACTCTGGGAGAGCCACAGGTGCCTAGAGCTAGAGGAATGTAAGAGAGCAGTGAATCCAGTCACCTCACTGACAGAGAAGTACACTGAGGTCTAATAATTATGGAATCATAGAATGTTAGATTTAGAGCTATCAGAACATAAAGTGCTTTGCAAACCTTAAGTACTATATACATTTCAACTATTTTGATCAACCAATCTCAAAGCATTTATTAAGTATCTACTATGTGGCAGGGACTGTGCTGGGGGTACAAATCAATTAATCATTATTATTATTCAATCAATTATTATACATTTACTCTATACCAGATGCTCTCTCGGGTGCTGAAGTTATAAAGCCAAAAATGAAAAAAAATGGCTTTCTTCAGGAAGCTAACATTCCCTCAGGAGAGATAACATGCACATGTACACATAGCCACAGAACAGATTCCAGGTGATTTTAGTGGGAGGCTGAGCCATTGAAGGATCAGGAGAGGATTCATGTAAAAAGTGGCACTTAAAGTGAGTCTTTTTTTTGCTGAAGCAATTGGGATTAAGTGACTTGCCCAGCGTCACACAGCTATGAAATGTTAAGTGTCTGAGGACAGATTTGAACTCGAGTCATCCTGACTTCAGGGCTAGTGCTCTATCCACTGCACCACCTAGCTGCCCTTTAAAGTGAGTCTTTAAGAAAAGTTGAGGTCTTAAGAGTCAGAGATGAGAAAGAAGCACATTTCAGGCAGGAGGGATAACTTGTGAGGAGCAGAGAGATGGGAAATGAAAGATCGTTTATGAGGAACAACTGATGCTGATGATGATGGTGGGAGTGATGATGATGATGATGATGATAAGAGTGATAGCATTAATGGTGATGATGCTGAGGAGGAGGATAATTGTGGTGATGATGATGATGGGGGAACAATTAGTGATAGTGATGAAGAAGATGGTGGTAGTCCTCATGGTGTGGTGACAATGATGGCGATAGTGGTGATGATGATGAGGGATGTGATGGTGGTGACATTAGTGGTTGTAATGGTGGTGATGATAAAGGCTATGATGATGAAGATGGTGGTAGTAGTGGTGATGATGATGAAAGAATGATTGTAGTCACATTAATGGCAGTGATGAAGGTGATGAGGATGGTGGTGATCCTATGAAGAAGAAATTTTGGTGTCCATTAAACCAAAAGCTATCCGAGATCTCTTCCAGCTCAGAGATTCTACAGTTCTGTAATATGAAATAACAGTTGTAAAAGGTCTATATTGGGGCAGCTTGGTGGTGCAATGGATAGAGCGCCAGCCCTGAAGTCAGGAGGACCTGAATTCAAATCTGACCTCACTTAACACTTCCTAGTTGTGCAAGTCACTTAACCCCAAATGCTTCAGCAAAAAAATAAAAGGTCTACAATCAAGAAAAATGGGTCCTAAACTAGCTTCTGCTAATAACCAAATATATCACATGGCACAATTTACATTTCCTCTCTGGATCTCAATTATCTCATTTGGAAATTGGAAGGACCAGATTAGATGATCTCTCAGGTTAGTTCTAGTTACTTAATAAATGTCAGTTCAATTGAACTAAATTAAATTACTTCTAACATAGAGAGTTCTATGTAGTAAGTACTTATTGGGTAGTTAATGAGTGACCTTGTCAAAATAGGTGAAAGTTGACCAGCCTCCCCCTGTTTCCATTCCTCCAGAAAGGCCGAAAAAGAACTTTTGCTTTATCTTTTGTCTTTCAAGGCTTCATTGGTTATTCTCTATTAATTTTCTCTGTTTCCATTTCTCAGGAAAGTGAAGGTTTAACCATCAACCCTGTGATTTAAAATGTGCAATATTCTAGTCATGCTTAGCTTCTTAATCTCTTTACTTTGGCTCAAATACTTTAGGACTAATGTCTAAAGTCCAATCTTTTCATTTTCCAGAAGTGGAAATAGAGACCCAAAGCTAGAAGCTTCACAGTGTGAGTCATTAACAATTGGGAATTAACCCAAATTTAGTGTTCTTTCCACTTTGATTTTCCTGAGAGGAGTTATGGGGAGTTTCTGGTCAGAGGTCCCTAAATTAGAGATGGAAAGGACCCTAGAGATTATCTAGTCCCTCCTTTGGCCAATTAAGAAATCATGACCCGGGGGAGTTACTTGATTGCCTGAGGTCACACAGGTAGCTTGCATCAGAAGTCAAATTTAAACATTGAACCTTTAATTCCAGAACCAGGGATCTCTCTCCTCCACCATATTTATGGATTCACAGCTTGGACTCCATCCAGTTCAACACTTTCATTTTAAGATAAGGAAACTGAAGTCCAGAAGTGAAACGATTTGGCTAAGATCACATGTTTTCTATACTGAAATACTTTCTGGGTAAACACAAAATTCGAATTCCTTTCTCACTTACTTGTTCTAAAGTCATCAACAGAAAACATGATTTTCTTTATTGTCTATACAAGATCCTTGCTTACAGTTATAAGGAACAAAGAAACCCGCTATTTGTCCAACTTAGGAATTGACTTCAGGAAAGTTCAAATTCTTTGATCACGGACCAAAGTAATGGGGGACTAGATAGGAAACTGAGGTTGATAGAAATTAAGGGACAGAATTATGCAGCTAAAGAAGAATTTGAACTCAGGATCTCCTGTCTCTAAGACCATTATGTCACCTACCTGCCAGAGACCCAAAAAAAAAAAAAAAAGAGAAAGAGAAAGAGAAGAATGGAGATCAAGAACACTCTAGTTTCTTTTTGACTCAGAATACATAAAAAGTAGAGTGAAATAAGGATGGAAAAGTAGATTATTGAGAACTGTGACTCCATTGTTAATTAGTAGCATTAGAATCTTCATCATAGTAATAAGAGGGAGACAAGAAGGACTTTGGTTCATAGGATACTTTTCTGGTATACTTCAAATCCCATCAAGACATAATGTTGGCTCTGTCTGCCTTCGTGAGATAGTTTGTTATTTTTCTTATTTTCCTGGTAATACAACCCTGGTAGTACTCATACTAATGTGCCCATTTTATGGTTGAGAAACAGAGACTCAGAGACCTTAGGTGGTTTGACCATGGTCACACATCTATTTAAACTCAAAGCCAGGATTTGAACCCAACTGCCCTAACTCTTAATCCAATTTATGCCGTAATTGTCATTGCCTCCTTACATTTCTCACCACACTTCTGCTAGATCTCTCTTACTTTCTGTGTATCTTTGGGGAAATAGCTTCATCTCTCTGAGCCTCAGTTTCTTCATGAGGAGGCTGGACTAGAGGAGTCCCAAGGTTCTTCAAAGCTCTAGAGCGATGATCTTGGGGGCTATAATCACACCCATGTCATGCGCTTTTCCTTGCCTTCTTATTGGTGAGATACTTCTTCCAAAGAGGAGAGAGACATCAAAGAGAGTAGAAGAATGGAGGGAAGTATAGATAGCTAGATGGATGAGAAGGAGTAAATGAAAAAAGCAGAAAGAGTAAGAAAGAAGTGGATAGAGGAAAAAAGGAAAGATAGAGAGGGCAGTTGAATCCCAGGGCAACAGTAATATCCATATTCACTATCTTACACATAGTACGTACTTAATAAACATTTGTCTTTGAACATTTGTCTGTTCAAATTTTAAAATGCCCCAGTTAGGATAATGCCAGCTGATGGTCACAAGGCATTTGTTGCCTTTTTTTGCATGCAGAGTGAGTTTTACCCATAACCTTCCTTTATTTCAGATCATGGATGAGATCAAAGATGGCATCCGGTATGCTTTCCAAACACAGAACAAACTCACCCTGGCCATCAGTGGCTCTGGACACGCAGCTATGGAAACTGCCCTGTTCAATGTGGTTGAACCAGGAGAGTCTGTCCTGGTCGGGGTGAATGGCATCTGGGGACAGAGGGTGGCAGATATGGCTGAGAGGATGGGTAAGTGAATCAACCTTGGTTTGGGGGGCAGTCCCCTAATTTCAAGAATTTCTCCACCTTCCAGAGCTTTCTAGAATGAGCCAAGACCATGAGACTTGGGTTAGTTCTTCCACAAGACTAATGCCACATCCAAATTTCCTATCTCGACCCAGCAACAATGGCATAAAAGACAGGAAATGAGATGGAGGAGTGTGGCTCTCATCGGGCTTAATGATTGATTGGGTTGTTTACAGACATTTCACCAATATAGTTTCCAGGGTGATTTCTCAGGAGGTCATTTAAAAAAAATAGATCATGTTCCAAGTTCTCGTTAATGGACAACCTAATACGGCTACAAAGGGAGCTACAGAATTTGTCATGACAGTAAAATTTTATGAAAAAAGGTCCAGCCTCAGTGTCATACTATCCCTAAGCGCCCATGAAATATGGAGGAAATGTCCATTAGGATATTAAAGTCACCTAAAATAGTTCCTAAGAGTCGAAAACATGGCCTCTCAGTCCTAAATCACAGTCACAATACACTCAAGCAAGGAAGACATAATAACTCATGTTTATAATGACCTCAAGTTTGCAAAGGAATTTTCTCAAAAGCATCCTGTGAAGTAAGTAGTGTACATACTATTACCCCACTTTACAGAAGAGAAAACTGAGCCTCAAAAAATGAAATGATTTGCCCAATGTCACATAGCCATTAACTGTGAAAGCTGGGAATTGAATCTGTGATTCTCAAGACTCTTGGCCCCTGGCTTTTTCCATTTGTCCCAACTAGAGCGTCAAAAGAATGCACAGATCCACCCTCTGCTCTCAGTACAAAAAACCACCAAGCTGTCAAAGGTAGAAATAGATTGCTGAATCATAACCGATGACTTTCCCTTGCTTTCCCTCTGATTCTCTGCCTCCTATATTCTTCATCCCATCAGGAGCCAAAGTGCACCAAATGGTGAAGGTTCCTGGAGAGTATTATACACTGCAAGATGTGGAGAAGGTAAGTCCAGGCTTACGTTTAACCATCCCCTACTCAACTTTCTGCCCTAATACTGACTGCAGCTTAATAGTATACAGAAAAAGGTGAATGGGGTAACAAGAAGAGCACCAGATTAGGAGTTTGGGGTCCAGCTGTGGCCATGATACCAATCAACAATAGGACTCAGAAAATGCAAGCCAATTTAATTTAGTTCAATTCAGCAAACGTTGGTGAAACACTGTATATCCAGCACTGTACTGGACACTAGGGGCAGTATATGAGATGTCAAGCATTGAGGCGACACAATATTGGACATGATCACTATTGAACCTAGGGGTTGCCAAGATCTATGATCAAATATTTCTTCCGGTACTTTCTGTGTGACTGTGAGCAAACATTTAACCTTTCTCAGTCTCCCTTTCTTCATCTATAAAATGGGATAAAAACTGCACCTTCCTCACAAAGCTGTTGTGAAGATCAAATAAGATAACATGTAAAACACTTTGAAAACTATGATGTTCTACATAAAAATTAACTATCGTCATCATATCATCAGTACTTGTCCCTGCCCTCTTGAAATTCAATGGTTTTGTATTAGAATATGTCAAATAAAGTTTGACTAATTAATGATAAGTGCAGAAGGGGGGTGCCAACAAAGGCAGGGTGAGGAGCTGTTCATTGTCAAAAGGGGTGGGAATCGGGAAAGGATGCGTGGAGAAGGTAATCTTTGAAATGGGTTTCAAAAGGTGAGTGGAAACTCAACAGGAATTGCTGGAGAAAGAAAGGGGAAGATATTTTAGATGTGACACAGTATGAGCAAACACCGAGAGAAAACTAAGGAAAGTCATAGCCAAAGTTTTAGGAAACATCTACTTTCAAAAATTGTCTTTCCATGTAACTGAGAAAAAATAAAATATTATTTTAAAAATGTAAAAAATGGAGCTAACGGAATATACATGCTCCATTGTCTGATGCAACTATTGTATTAGATAAGGTAGAGGAATTCAATTCACACTCTTTGGAAAGTCTAAAATGATGATGATTTTCATCATCATTATCCTTTTTAAAAAAAAATGGGCTTCCAGTGACCTGAACTTGGAGTCATGAATATGTGAATTCCAATTCTGCCTCTGACACATTGGTCATGTGATCCAGGAAAGTCACTTATCTGAGTTTCACTTTCCTCCCTGATCATACCACAGAATTTAAGAATTAGTAGGATTGTTTTTGCTTTTTCTTTGTACACTCAGTGTTTAGCCCAATACCTGGCACAGAATAAGTAATAACGGTTTCCTTGTTGATCGACCCTTTAAACCCAGCTAGTGGCTGCCCAGTTTTTGCTCAGAGATGTACAAGGAGAATTTGTCACCTCCCAAGACAGCCCATCCCAATTCTGGAAGGTTGGAATTCTTCAAACTCCTGGTCTTTATGTCAAGATTCCTTGGGCCTCTTTGCAGCTTCCCCCCAGTTCTGTCCACTAGGACCAAGCAGAGCAAACCCAGTCTTATATAAAAGAGATGGCGGCATAATAGCCACAGTGCAGACTTCACATGGCTGTTATGGGGACCAAATGAGAATGTGTGTAAATCGCTGAAAGCTCCCAGTGAATGTCAGTCATTATAATTGTGATAAAGACGGTAGTGAAAATAGGGATGGTGATAATGATGTTGAAGAAGAGCTAACAGAAGACAGAGGGTCTGGGAAACACATGACTCTTCTGTATCCTCCAATCAGTAGATCAAATGCTTGGAGGGACTTCAAGACCCAACCTGTGCACGCTGGGAGCTGAGATGTTACAGTTCCACTGAGTAAATTTAATGCAATTCAACTAGTATATACTGAGTACGGGCTATAAAGAGCTGTGAGAGGCACCAAAAACACAAGTATCAGAATGACTCAGGTCCTGCCCTTGGAGCTTACACAGTAAGTACACAAATGTGCATCATACAAGGAAGGCAGAGCATGAGGAACACTGGCAAAGTGCTTGGAGAAAATCTGAGGAGGAAAAACAATTTCAGGTGGAGAAGATGGAAAGGGACTTTGTGGAAGACTCTAGGAACATGGGTGTAGAACTGTAAGCACCTTGGAAGCCATTGCCTCCCCTTTCTAACCTCCTTAGACAGGTGGGGGAAACTCATTACTCTGTGTGTGTGTGTGTGTGTGTGTGTGTGTGTGTCCTGTCTGTATATGTATGCACTGTCTCTGCCTGTCTGTTTGTCTCTGTGTTTCTGTGTCTCTGTGTTTCTGATTCTGTCTCTCTGCTTGTCTATGTATGTCTCTTTCTTTCTCTCTCTTTCTTGCCCCCCATCTTTCTATCTCTCTCTGTCTCTTTATCTCTGTCTCTCTTTTGGTCTCTCTTTCTCTGTCCATGTCTGTCTGTCTGTCTATCTCTCTTTCTAGGGTCTGACACAACACAAACCTATGCTGCTCTTTCTCACCCATGGAGAGTCCTCCAGTGGAGTAGCCCAGCCCTTGGATGGATATGGTGATCTTTGCCACAGGTGAGCCCTATACCCCCCCCCTCCCCAGGCAAGGTGTGAAGAGTGGCTACCAGCTTCCTGATTCTTGACCTTAGCTTGAAATCCACTTCCTCTCACAATCTATCCCTCAGCCCCCAGGAGCAGTTCTGTGACCTTTTCCCAGCAGAATTTCAGAACGCTTTCCAGAAAGTTATATGAGGAACGTTTTGTGGTTCACAATGTGTACACCCAGTGATCCATGGTCCAGGTCCTTGGAGCACAGTAATCTTTGCAATCTAATTTGATCAGAGAAGAGATTTCCCAGAAATTGGATTGCTGATTGGAAAAGGATAAATTTACACACTACACCCAGATCACCCATTTCCTAAGGGTATAAAAGCTATTTTGGTAGTGTGGACATGTATATACTTGCATATATATCCCTAAGTGGATAGATAGATGCAGATAGATGGATAGCTAGATAGGGATACACACACATACACTAGCTACATGCACGTATGTTATATGCCAATTTAAAAAAAATATATTGTCTTATCAGATCCTCACAACAACTCTATATTATCCCCATTATACAGTTGAAGAAACTGAGGCAGAGGCTAAATGACTTACACAGCTAGAATGAGTCAGAAGCTAGATTTGAACTCCAGACCCAGAGTTCTATTTTACCACTTAGCTGTCTATGGACAAGTCACTTTATGCCTTAGTTTCCTTATCTATACATTAGGATTGAATGTAGTCAATTGCTATAACAACTACCTCACTGGCCTTTGAGATCAAATGTGCTAGAATGGTCAGCTAGCCATACCTTCATCCATAGAATCTGCTCTCTTCCTTTTTAGGCACAATTGTTTACTCCTGGTGGACTCTGTAGCCTCGTTAGGGGGAGCTCCAATTTACATGGACAAGCAAGGTGAGAGCCACTTGGGGGTCCCTTTTAATTCCTACTGTAATGAGCCTCCATTGGGCTTCCAAACACTGCCAAATGGGCTGGGGTTTAGAGATACCTGCACGATTAGTTTGTACCATACAGAAAGACACCTGATCCATTGATATAAGCCCTCCATCTATCATAAACACTGAAATTCCCTCATGGGCAACACTGCTTTGATTGTGGCTCCTTTTAAATACACATTTCTTACATAAGACAGGCAAGGATTACATTAGCACCACTGTCCTATCAGCACAAATGAGACTAGATAACTAAATTCTTGGAAAGCAAATCTCTGGAGAACTAGAACCTGGGACAGGTCACTCCTAATGGAGGAGAGAGTCTGGGACAGTCTAGAGCACAGACACCACCCAACAGGAACAGAGCTGGGTGAGTTGCCAAAGTGAGGGGGCTTTGGAAAGCCTGGTATTGGAGGGAGGATTGTTGTAGACAAATGGACCCTGTAAGAGCCAGCCTCAGCCACCAAATATCATTAAGGAAGAAGATTGCATTTGAGACCAAAAATTATCCCCAACACTTGGCTTTGCCCCACCAATAATACTGTTGGAAGGCATTGAAAAGGAATTTTGCAAAGGCTTGCTCAGGTGCCCAAAGCCTGACTCCGAAGGGAGGGAGTTCTAAGTCCCACTCTTACAGGCAAGGGACAGATATCACCCAGTCTCCTCTCTGTTAATGCAGGCATTGACATCTTGTACTCTGGCTCTCAGAAAGTCTTAAACGCCCCTCCTGGAACTTCCCTGATGTCCTTCAGTGAAAAAGCCAGGTGAGCTTCCCGTTCTATCATCTCTTTCCCATTTTTCTCCTCATTTCATTGATTTCCTGACACACTTATCACTCCTATGAATTTTCCCTAAAAACAGAGACAGAGCAAAACAGGATAACAAAGCAAACCTATCTGCCCCTACATGCACCATTCTCTCCCTGTAGTCCTCCATCTCTCTCCCAAAAAGAATATCTTTCATTCTCCTTATCTTTGAAACCAAGATTGCTTATTGCAATTAGTCCACGTTCAGTTGTCCTCCTTTATTTGACTATAAGCATTAGGTGTGTTCTGATTTCCCTGACTTCATGACTTCATGCAGATCTTCCACCACTTCTTCAAATTTTTCACGGACATCATTTTTTGAGTCGCAATACATTTGGACTTCATTAACATCAGGTCACCACATTGGTTTAGCACTTTCTTTGCTGAATATCCTAATTTCATAAGGTACAATTTCCTCTACGTTCCGCATACTAATTTTACACGTTACAATTTCTTTAACCACCCCAAAAAGACACTTTTGTTTGTGATATTTTTGTAAGCACAACAAGTGATGCTATGAATATTTTGTTATGTATGCAACCTTTGGTTCTGTCATTGACCTCTTTGGGGGGCTCTTCCTAATACCAAGTGCACTGGCTAAGAATAGATTAATAGATTAATGGCTTTTCTCAACACGAGTCCCAGTTATGTTTGTTGTTAAGAATGGAAAGACCAGTTCTCAGCTCTATCCCGATAGCCCCTAGCCCCTCCAACATTGACTTCCTGGTAGACAATTGAGTAGTTCTTCCTATAGAGCTTCCAATTCGAATGTTCATCATCAGAGTGTTCATCATCAGAATGTTCTCATCAGAGGATGTAGTCCATGCATGAGCAGTACCTTCTCTAGGGCTAAAAGCAGATGCTATCCCAGGACGATTGAACCAAGCCAATTTGGGGTTTTATTACTGTTTTCTGGGTATGAGATTCACCTCGGAGTTATGCTAATTTACTTTTGTCTTATTAGTGTCTTAGAGCATCCTCTCCAAACAGTGAAGATTTACATTTCTTCTTCTCAAAACTGTTTGTTTGACATTTGAAAGCTCCAATCCCCCTTATCTTGTCACACAGCTAAATGTCTTCTCCACTTTGGAACAGTCCCTTGCCTACCCCAGGTGCCGGCCTCAAAGTGAGTCAGTCTCTGGTCGGTAGCCCAAGTCAGCATTCAAATCTGGGTGTCCTACGAATATCTTGTAGTTATGCTTAGAGAGTTTTAAAAATCCATGAAAGGCCATAAATATCTAAAGAAAAGAAAATATTTGTTTTGGTAACATAGCTCTTTTACTCATTTCCTCATGAATGGGACCATTCATTTGGATGGATTATAAAATTTCTTGGGCATCCGACAGTTGGATCAATGTGAAAATGACCTATTATGAACCTTTGAACATTTAATTAGACTCAGCAGGAGAGGGCTGTTAAATTTTTAGTCACTTCCATGCTAGATCCCTTCAAAGGTCTACTCGGAAATGGCAAAACCATCCCCAAACTCATTAATTTGTGGCTTAATGGGTGTGTGTGACATTCTGGGAACTCATGGGCATTCAGGTCACCTTATGAGAACCATACCACCCAATTTCTCCATCCTGGGCCCTTGCTCAACATCATCATGCCAAATGGTAACCCTTGTTTAGACAGGGCAACCCAAAGTCAACCGGTCAAGGTTGACAAGGTGTAAATGATGGAGATTTTAATGATAGGATTTCTCATTCAGAGGCTAAGTATCCCCCTCCTGGGACACACACAGAACAGTTGAGAATATGATGATCTCTCTTTGACAGGGGACGAATGAGGGTCCTCACCAGTGACATTATCCTGAGTGGGAAGGATTGGGTCTTGGTGGGTGGTGGATCTCTAAGCTGTGCTCTTAGTTTTCTGGAGAGAGAACCAAGAAGACTGAAGCTGAGGGGTAACGACAGCGGGAGAATAAGAAGTTCCGAATGGGCTCCACAGGGGAAGCCTGCACATTTGGGGTGATTCCCCACAGAATTGTGGGGTCCTAGGTGAAGAGGATGCCGGGGATGGCAAAAGCTGAAGGAAGAAGGAAAGTGGGGAAATTCATGGCCAGGATGGGAGGTTCATGGGATACCTGGAGAAAAAGAAAAATTCTGGCACCCAGGTAGCTGAACACAGAAAGGGTGCTCTAGGCCGGGCTACATTTCCTGGACCAAGTTCTGTATCACTTTTTCTGTCTCTGTCTCTCTGTCTCCCTCTGTCTCTATATTTCTTTGTCTCTCTGTGTTTCTATGTCTCTCTGTCTCTCTATCTGTTACTTTTTTGTCTATCCTAATTTCATAAGGTACAGTTTCCTCTGTGTTGCACACACCCATTTCACGGGTAACAATTTCTTTAGCCACCCCAAATAGACAAACACTTATTTTGTTTATAATATCTTTATCTGTCTGTGAGTGTGTCTCTGTCTGTCCCTCAATCCCTCCCTCTCTGTCTCGGTCTTACGTCTTGACTCCTAGATGGTGTGGCTAGCCCGCTTCTCTCATTCTAGGGAATCTTTCTAGGGACCTGAGAAGGCCCCACCATGTTCAGAAGCTCACTCCCTTTAGCAACCACAGGGGCCTTTTCCTAAATAACCTACCACTACCTGAATTTCCCCCTGGTGGCTAGAATTTCCCCCTGATGAGGGAGCTTTGCCCCCCAGGGGATCCTGGGAATAGGAAGTTTCTTTGGAACAAAGGAGAACTGAGGTTTCCAGAGTCCAAGATACCTGCTCTTGGGTGTCTCCCTCCAAAGAGACAGAAATGTTCTCAAATGAGCTTTTCCTGGAAATTGCAGGAAAGCAACTTTCTTTTCTGACATCTACACACACACACACACACACACACACACACACACACACACACACACAAACACACCAGCTTATTTCCCAGTAGAAATTGTGTGAACAAAAAAATCATAATTCTCCTAAGTAGCTTTCCCTCTCTCCCCAGTGCCCGCCAAGCAGCAGAACCAAGAGTAGACGTCCCATCCAGTGTCTCAGCTCTTCCACATCCTAAGTTTACTTGATGATAGCACCCAACTCCCTCCTCGCTTACTGGGTCATAAGGTCTATTGTTGGCCAAGAACAGCTAACCAAGCAATCTTTTTCAAAGGGAAGGACCGCCATGTTTAGGCGTGGGCTGCTGAGAACTTTTCTGTGGTTTGGGCCAACGGTGAATGCTGAATTCTCTTTTCTCTTTTCTTTTCTCTAGAAGTAAGATTTTTAATCGAAAGACAAAGCCTTATTCTTTTAATTTGGATTTGAAGTGGCTGGCCAACATTTGGGGTTGTGACGACAATCCTAGGGTGTAAGTATCTGGGGTTTATGAGCTGCTGTCCCCATGGATCCATAGCAAGAACATACACTTAGAAATCCATCTCTTCCCATGCTTCCCCAAAGTAAATGGAAATTTGTCAGATTGAGATCTGGAAAAGACCTTAGAGGGTTCACAGATGAGCAAACAAGGTCACACCAGTACTGATTAGCTTTCATTTTTTACAGCCTTCCAAAGAGGAACCTGATCTAACTTCACACCTTCCAAATGATGGCCTGAATAGACCACCCCAAAATTTAGGCTAAAATGAGATCTCATTGAAGAGAGAGAGAGAGAGAGAGAGAGAGAGAGAGAGAGAGAGAGAGAGAGAGAAGAGAGAGAGAGAGAAGGAAGGAAGGAAGGAAGGAAGGAAGGAAGGAAGGAAGGAAGGAAGGAAGGAAGGAAGGAAGGAAGGAAGGAAGGAAAGGGTGAGGGAAGAGGGATGGAAGGAGGGAGAAAGAGAGGGGAGGGGAAGAGAGGGAGAGGGAGAAAGAGAAAAAGGAAGAAGAGACAGAGACAGAGAGGGGGAGAGAGGCAGAAAGGAGGAAGAAAGGAAAAGAAAGAGAGAAGGAGAGGAAGGAAAAAGGAGAGAGGAAGGAAAAGGGAGAGAGAAAGGAAAAGGAAGAGAGGAAGGAAGAGAGAGGGGCAGGGAGGGAGAGAGGGAGAGAGGGAGGGAAGGAGAAGGAAGGGAGAGAAAGAGGGGGAGAGAGATTGAAAAAAAAAACTACTGCTTAAAGGCCACATTTAAGGCCTTATCACATTTAAGGGACAATAGGGACCTACATAGCATTCTATTGGTCAGTCATTCTCCAACTTTTTGACAGGTTTTTGCTCTTAAAAATTATCAGGAACCCTGAAGAACTTTAAAATAAGTAAATTCTATCTATTGATATTTACCATATTATGGAAATACGTTTAAAAGAATCGCACATATTTAACCTATATCGTTTACTTTCTTGGGTAGGGGGGAAGTGAAAGAAGGAGGGAGAAAAATTTGGAACACAAAATCTGCCACAAATTAATGTTAAAAACTTTCTTTATATGTATTTTGAAAAAATAAAATATTTTTTGAGGGAAAAAACATTTGTTTTATTAGAAATCAAAAAGAATGAAATTTTAAAACATTGTTTATTCATCAAAAATTTCAGTAAACCTGAATAACATTTTTATGATGCAAAAATAGCCCTTTTAGCTTGGAGAAGACTTGGGAGGGTGTGATGTTTGTCTCTGAGCCCATGAAAGACTGTCAGGGGGAAGAGAGATTTTGCCTTGGCCCTTTTTGGTCCCAAGTGGTGCAACAGGAAGCAACGAGTGGGTCATGAAAGCCCAGGAGAGCTCCGAGACATCTGGTACAGCCTCCCTGAGCTGTATGGGAGAAGCCAGTGTAGGTTTGCCATCAGCAAATGGGTACTAAGAGTCGGAGCTGTCTAGGAGGGAGTGGGCGCCTCAATAGGTGATGGGAAGGTTTCTCCTCATTGGGGGTCTTCAGGCAAAGTTTGGATGGCCGCTTGTGGGCTGCATCATAGAGAAGCTTCCCCAGGCACCAGCTGGGACTTTCCCTGGGCACTGGCCAGGAGTCTGGGGGGCCTCCCTGAGCACCAGCCAGGACTTTGAGGTCCCTTTCAGCTCCCAGCTTCTGTGCTTCTGAGGATCCTGCCCCTCTGAGGCCGGGACGGTTCCACTGCCATCACCTACCCAGCCCCTGAAGTCCATGCCACCTGATGTCTTCCAGGTACCATCACACCACCCCGGTCATCAGCCTCTTTGGCCTCCGAGAGGGCTTGGCCGCACTGGCTGAGGAGGTAAGTGCTTTCTCCCAGCCCGAGCCCAGCTGAGGAGGGAAGGCCGGGATTTGTTCAGCTGGAGCTCTGGGGGGGATTTGGGTTATATTCTGTTCCCATGCAATGACGGACCCTTGGGGGATGAGCAGGAGAGCCAGTGGTGTGGCGGGGAGGGAGAGAGCAGGGTAGGGAGCTGGTCCTCACGGCAAGAACTCTGGGTTCGGGTCCTTCCCCAAATCCTGTGTCCCGGGCACGGCTTTCCGCTCTTGGCTGCCCTTTGAGCTCTCTGGGGGTCAGGTGACATCTTTTAGGAATCACTGAGAGTCCTTGCGGGTACATTATTCATAAAGGGTGGCTCCGGGAGTCCGGCTGGGAGGGGATGGGTGGGCTCTGAAGGAAGGAAGTTCTGGAAGAGGGCAGCAGCCGGGGACTGCTGGGAAGATGCTAGGCTGGTGCTGCTGGGCCTCTCGTTGCCCGGAGGAGACGTTCACTCCCCTGGGCCTCCCGAGAGTAACTCAGACTGCTGCTGAGGTGACAGGGAATGGTGGCCAGAAAGCTGAACAGGTCCCTCTCTCCCACAGATGACCCCAGAGGACCTCAATTAGAAGGGGAGGTTGGGAGGGAAGTGGCCAGCCAGCTCCATCTTCTCTTGTCTGGGCAAAGCATGTGCAGAATTCAGTCAAAGGGCTAGACATGCATCCACTTCTATCACTGGCTTTCACTTCACTTTTCTGGGTCTCAGTTTACTCATCCATAAAATGAGTGCATTCAGACTAGAAGGCCTCTGAGGTCCGTTTTTGCCTTAAATCTATTCTCATTCTCTCCCTTTCTCTCATTCTTTCCTTTTCCTCCATTTCTCTCTCCTTTTTCTCAGTCCTCTTTCTATGTGTTGAACCAGGAAGGATCCTGAGGTCTACTGTGACCCCAGCATCTCCAGCTATTGCCAAGGGAAGGCTCTCATTTCTCTGGGGTTTCCTTCTCCAGCCTGGCAGCATCCCTCCTCTGCAGCCATAGACATTCAAGGGCTCCCTTTTCTTCATTCAGGGCCTGGAGGAGAGCTGGAAGAAGCACCAAGAGGCCACAGACTACCTGTACAAAGAGCTGCAGAAGCTGGGCCTCCAACTCTTTGTAAAGGACCCGGTAAGGCTGGAGGGCTGGGGGGCTGAGGGGGCAGAGCCCCTGCACTCAAGGAAAGATGCAGTCTGAGCCACGGATGAAGTGGGGCCTGAGCTCCAGGCCTGGGAAAGAAAATAAGGCAGCAGCGTGGGTGACTCGGATCCCGCTGCCCAAGCCGCAGGCTAGCTCGGTTTTCAAATAGAATCGTATCTGTTTTAGTGTAATTTTAAAATATATTTTATAAGCTCTCTCCCACGTACATTTCATTCTTGAAAGGCTTCAGGGCTGACGCCTTTGTTCTAGCATCTGTCAGGTGTGTGACCCCTGGAACAAGCAACAACCAGAGCTCTCTGTCATCCTTACAAGACTCTGAGTTACTCTAACAAGGAATTCCCTGCGAGTGTCAGGCAGCCAGCGCCCTGCGAGTGTCAGACAGCCAATGCCAAGTCATTTATCCGTAGCCAGAGTCAAATTGAGAGTCTGAGAAAATTACCCTCAACTAGAACAATAACTAAGGCTGGGCCACCAGAGCTTTGCCTCAGGACACTGAAATTTAGAAATACAGAAAAGTAAACGTTAGAAATTCAGAAAATTTAGAGATATTGCACTTATTCAGCAACTGAAGTTAGTATCTTGTTAGCAAGGGTATCCAGTTAAAACAAGAAGCTGGCAGTTCCCTGACAGAAGCACTCTGGGGGAGCTCCTGTTCCCTTCCCAGGTGACAGTCTCTCCAGCAGAGACCTGATAGTGTCCCCAGTCTGTTCCCCTTCATTATGGATCAGTATCCTGGAGTCTCACCCTGAGTGTCTCAAGGATTTCACAACTGTCTTTCTTTATTTTTCTTCTAAAAAAAATTTTTTTAAATTGAAGCTCTTATATTTTCAAATCATATGCAATTTTCCACCCTTGACCCTTGCAAAACCTTGCGTTCCAATTCCCGTCCCCTTTCGCCCATCCCTTCTCCTACATGGCAAGTAGTCCAATATATGTTAAACATGGCAAAAATATATGTAAATCCAATAGAGGCGTACATAATTATGCAATTATCTTGTGCACAAGAAGAATCAGATCAAAAAGGGAAAAAAAAGAGAAAAAAATAAAATTCAAGCAAACAACCACAAAAAGTGAAAACGCTGTGTTGTGATCCACCTCAGTTCCCATAGTCCTCTCTGTCACCAACTGTCTTTAACTGTGGGTTCTTTTGGTGCTGCTGGCTGCAGGGCCCAGAGCTGCTGGTCACCCACCCTGAGGCCCCAGCAGATAAGAGGAGGAGCTCCTGGAAAAGTCCAGTCCAGCTTGTTGCTCCCCCCTTCTGAGCTCCTCCAGAGCTGAAGATGGGGCCTGTGAGCATGTGTGTGTGTGGTTTTGTTTTCAGAAGGCGAGGTTACCCACGGTCACCACAGTGGCCATCCCTCTGGGCTACAACTGGAAGGACATCACCTCCTACCTCATGAAGAATTATGGCATTGAGATCACGGGCGGCCTGGGACCTTCGGTTGGAATGGTAATTCTGGGAGGGCAGGGGGGGGCAAATGGGAGCCCTAGAGCCCCCTGGGGTCCGCCTACAACCAAGCAGAGGCCACAGTACGATGGAAAGGGTTTGGGTTCTGGACTCAGGGCAAATGGTCCCAAATCTAGTCCCTGCTGCTCACTCCCTGTGCGATGGGCCTCAGTTTCTCTATCTGTAAAATGAGAAGGTTGGACTGGATGATTTACAGAATCCTTTCCAGCTCTTACCTGCAATCCCTAAAACCTATGTTTCCGTGTTGAAGTGGGGGAAATCTCCAGATGTCTGTGACTTATTGGGGAGGGGGGGTGAGTGTGAGTGTGAGGGTGTGTGTGTGTGAGCATGTGTAAGTGTGTGTGTATGTGTGTGTGTGTGTAAGATTGTATGAGTGTGAGTGTGTGTGTGTGAGTGTATGTGTGAGGGTGTGTGTGAGCGTGCATGAGTGTGTGTGTGAGTATGTGTAAGTGTGTGTATGTGTGTGAGTGTGTGTGTGTGTGAGATTGTATGTGAGGGTGTGTGTGAGAGCATGTGTAAGTGTGTGTGGTGTGAGTGTGTGAGTGTGAGTGTGTGTGTGTGTGAGATTGTGTGTATGATTGTGAGAGTGTGTGTGTTTGTGTGTGTGTGAGTGTGTGAGTGTGTGTGTGAGATTGTGTATATGAGTGTGATTGTGTGTGTGTGTGAATGAGATTGTGTGTGAGTGTGTGTGTGTGTAAGTGTGTGTGTGTGTGAGATTGTGTGTATGAGTGTGTGTGTGTGTGTGTGTATGTGTGAGTGTGTGTGTGAAATCACCTGACCAAGAATAGCACAGCAGCAAGTAGTTCTCCACATTCTGCTTGCGGGCAGAAACAATTACCTTCCCCGTCCGGTTCTGCTCTGAGACAGACTGAATAACAAAATAACTAAAGTAATAACAGCAGCATTTCCCTCACCCTTTAAGGTTCGAGAAACACTTTCCATGTTATCTCTTTTGGAAGGAAGTGCTATTATGATTCCCATTTTACAGATGAGGAAACTGAGGCTCAGAAAGGTTAAGGGATAGGGATTTATTCTCCCATTCTGTGCCTTCTGTGAGGTGAAATAGCAAAGAAACAGGTCATGATGCCTTCCTGGTCCCCGTCCTTTTCTTGGGGCAACAGACCCAAATCTCCAGACTGTCAGTGCGGCTGGGGTTTGAAAAGGCAGCAAGGAAGGGGAGGTATAGTGAAGCAGCAGTGTGCCTGAAAAAGAGCTGGGTATCGTAGTGGGCCTGCCACCCAATAAGTCAGTCTGGGATAGAACAAAAACACAAGAGGAAACTGAGGCTTGGTGTAAGGAAAGGAGTTTCCAGCAAGTAGGGACTCTGAGGGCGGCCTCGGGGAGGGGCCCACGAAATGAGCCTGGGAGGAAAGTTGGCATTCTGGGAGATTTGGGGGGCTGCCTGTTCAGAGGCGTGAAGCGAAAGCCAGAGCCCCCATTTCACAAAGGGGGAAACTGAGGTTCAGAACAGAGAATGACTTCCTGAGACCTTTCAACTAGTAAAGGCCAGAGGCAGGATTTCGTGCCTGGACTTTCAGACTCGGAGTCCAGAACTGCCCCCTGAGCCCTAGGCCGGAGCTTCCCCAAACGGGTCAGTTTGACTGAGGAGCCCAGTGCTCACCAGGGAGCGATGCCATAGACAAGGCAGGCAGCCGGGTGTCCCCTCACGGCTCAGCGCACGTTCTTCTGCTCTCCCCCACCTCAGGTGCTGAGGATCGGCCTCCTTGGCTGCAATGCCACCAAAGCCAACGTGGACCGAGTCATCCAGGCCCTGAAGGACGCTCTGCAGAATTGCCCCAAGAACAAACTGTAGGGGGTCCCCTCTGACCCTCCCACCTCCTCATCTGAAACCAGCTCAGCCTGAACTTGAATGGGCTGGGGGTGGGTGAGGACCTGAAGGAGTGGGCCCAGAGAAGGGAAAAGGGGAACGCGCTCTAGCAAGAGGCAGAGGAAAGGCAGGGAGATGGGGGCGGGGGGGCTCCCTCTCTGCTCCCTGCCTTGCCGGGCCCTCCCTGTGTTGGGGTGCCACCACCTCCTCATGTAGGCTGGTCATCCCCGGTCCCTTTCTAGAGAGCTCAGAGCCCCAGCTCTCTGGAAAATGACCTTCGTAGCTTCTGATTTTATGAAAGTTTTCTGGGGCCGGGAAATCGTCAGCTCCACCCGAGCCTCTCTCTTCCTTTAATTAAAGAAGCCGTTTGGGGCGCCGTGGCCTTTGTGTCCCTTTCTCCTCCCAGTCACAAAGAAGACTAAAAAAAGTCATTAAGGTCCCCCCAGAAGCACCCAAGAAAATCCGGGATGTGAGAACAGACCCAAAGGGCTGGGGGTGAATACCGGGGGTGGGAGCTAGGCTCTCAACCTGACCTGTTCCCTTCCTCTCCCCCCTTGGAACCGTGGATTTTGGAGAGGCAGAAAAGTCAGAAAAACCTTCCAGACACAGAGATTCATCCCAAGGAATACAGGCTGCCTGCCTGAGAGGTCCTTCCCTGGAGGTCTTCAAGTGAAGGCTGGGATAAGCACTAATTGGGAGTATGAGAAAGGCGATTATTACTCAGGGACATGTTGTACTAGATGGACTCTGAGGCCCATCCCTCCAACATCCTGGGGTTCCATGAGACCTACAGACCACCCAAAGGGATAAGGGGTAAAGGAAACTTAGCTCCAGGTGCTTCCCACAGCTGAGATCTGATGATTGGGAATCAGGATTGGGATTAGGAATCCAGGCATCCTTGGGGATGCCTCCCACCACCTGGAAAATAACAATTGGGCCCATCCAATAGCTTCCTTTGAGCAAGAGCCATCCTGCCTCCTGTTTCCAGGTTGCAACTGAGAAGTTGAAGGAACTTGGGAAAGAAAGGGTAGCCAAACCAATCCCTCTTTTTGGAACCACAGGAGAGCTTAGGGGAATCGATTCCGATAACCTGGGCCTGAACACTATTTACCAATTTTCTATCACCTGTGTTAAGGTGGGCAAGTCACTTAGCTTGTCTCTCATTTGTAACCACTCTGGACCAAATTCTTCCCCCTTCAAGAAGAAAACACCGTGACTTAGTCTTTAAAGCAGCTGTTCAACCAGTCTCCCAGTGATTTTATTACTAAGGAGTGGTTCTTCTAATCCCTTAATGCAACCTGTAATTCAGAATGATTTGTAGTGATCATTTCTGTGACTGGGCTAGAATTAGCTGAGAAAACACTATAATTCACACACACACACACACACACACACACTCACTCACACATTCACATACATACATACATACATAAATATAGAAAGTACATGTTACTATAACTGCTAGTTAATGTTACAATAACTGTTAGTAACATATACAATATATGTTACTATAAGTGCTAGTTAGTATATGTTACTATAATTGTTTAGTAACATAGTTAATATATGCTACTATAACTATTAGTTAATATGTTGCTATAACTGTTGGTATATGTTACTATAATTGTTAGCTATAGTAAAAAACATAGGAGCCCATAGGAAACCAGGAATCGCCTCTAGTATACTGCTGTGGCAAAGGATTCAGAAGAGCACGGGAGCATTTCTCTACATTGCAAAAGGCAGAACTCAAAAGAGGCAAAGAAACCCCGACGCGCGCGGCTCCATCCGCAGATCCCATCCACTGGCACTTATTTATTTTAGATCCATCGCGTCACATTTCATTGCTAAGAGAATTCCAGTCCGTGCTCACATACCCATTGTCAAGGGTGGGTATTTGTGTGCGGGTGTGGGTATCGACCCTAAATCTCGGTGAGGATAAATAAAAGCAGCAAATCTGAACCCTAACCCTAGGGACCAAAGACTATACTTTGGTGTAATAGAATATGGTTATGACAGCACCGTGCTGGCGGACTTTTGTCACAATGGAAAATCCCAATATTCAGATACTCATCCACCAATGTCTGTTCTCCAGACAGAGCCCATCACCTCTTGCATTCTGGGAGAACAAGCTGAATGCCAAGATCTCTCAGAAAACCGATGCCTTCCCCTCCCATCTTGTCCCATGGTGCTCTGAGGCATCGTCCGAAGGCAAGGAAAAGGAAAGGGGAGTGTCCAGAGGACGGAGGTCCCCATGAGGGCCCAGTGACCTCCTGAGCAGATTCCCCAAAAGGCTATATGTCTCAAGCATAAAAACCAGTGCAGCTCAGCTTGAAGAATTCTCCAACTTCTTGGTCTTCAAGAAGATATTTTGCATTGCCGAAATCCGATCTTTATCTTGAATGTTGTAGACCTGGAACTAGAGAGGACAGGAGGGTGAGAAATGAGAAGCGTGGTGTGTGTGTGTGTGTGTGTGTGTGTGTGCATGTGTGTGTGTGTGTGTGTGTGTATGTGTGTGTGTGTGTGTGTGTGTGTGCATGTGTGTGTGTGTGTGTGTGTGTGTGTATGTGTGTGCATTTGCACTGTCAGGGCTTGTGATATTTCTCATCCCAGCAAGAGAAATGTCACTGTAGGACTCCAGCTTCTGTTAGTCTGGACCCTGGTCATACTTCACTAAGCTGTAGGAGTGGAAAAATTAGTCCCAAGTCCCCAGGCTCATCCATGATTCCTAGTATGACCGGGTCATACCATGCCAGCCCCCGGGACCTGAAGGTTGTCTAATTTTGTCGGGGGGGGGGGTCCCACCATGAAGGCAGACCATAAGACTTCTCTGTTTCAAGAATTGCTGGGTTCAACATTTTTATCGCCCCCTAACTAGATGATGAACCCCACTAAAAACACATCCTGAATCTGCAAATGGAGAATCTCCTCCAGCTCAGTTAGACCTGCCAGAACTTCCGCTCCATTGGTGCAGCCTGCAGCAGCCCAAGGTCGATCTCAACACAATGAGACACCTGAGGAGGATTTCCTTCTATTCAATTTTGCATGTGTTTATTGGGTGTCTGTTATATGCCAAGCACTGTGCTGGGGGGGGGGGTAAATGAGGCAAAAACCAAACAAACAACAAAAATGAAACAAAAATCCCCATTCTGCTTGAGAGGGCCAGGGAGGGACACAGAGGGCTGGGCCTGGGGAATTTTTTGGCAGTGGCCAAGAGTTGGCAACGAAAGGATTGCCCTTCAGTTGGGAAACGACTGAACAAATTATGGGAAGAGGAGTAAGCATGTGGCTCCTATAATGTGCCAGGCACATTTTATAAATATTAACTCACTTGGTCCTTGTAACAACCCTGTGAGATATATACTATTATTATTATATTATGTATAATTTTATAATATGTAATTATATTATATTATGTTATGGTATGGTATGGTATGGTATGGTATGTTATATATTCTTATACAATTGAGTAAATTGAGGGGGGGAAGAAAAAAGACTTGCCTGGGGATGATACAGCTAGTAAATGAGATTGGATTTGAACTTGTTTTACTAACTCTAAGCCCGGCTCTTTTGAGTACCGTGGCACCCCCTAGCTGTCTCTGTCATAGGATGAGAATTTCATGGAATATCACTGTGCCATAATGACAAAAAGAAAGAAAGAAAGAAGGACAATTTCAGAGAATTCTGGGAAGAATTGTATGAACTGATGCAGAATGAAGAAGAACCAAGAGGATAATTTAAACAATAACAATGATATGATAAAGAAAAGCAACTTTGAAAGCCCAAAGACTCTGGTCCAAGGCAGGACCCCTCACATTCCTGGGTGCCAAGTGATGGATTCGAAGTGCAAGAGGACACATTTTTAGAATTAGATTTGTTTTACTTGACTAAGCTGATTTATCAAAAAGCAATTAGACAATATTAGCTCAGGAAGGCCTTAAAGTGCTACATATATATGAGGCTACCTAAAATCATTCTTACTTATTTCAACAATTGTTTTTAAGTAGGGGAATAGGTTTAAGGAGAGGAACTACCAGTGGGAAAGGCAAAAAGGAAGGAAAATATGAAGGCCAGTGAAACTTGTTTTCAGTGCACAAAAGAGAACAGAAGTTCAAAAGACACAGGCAAGCAGGGTTGCTTTAAAAGTTGTGTGTTGAATTGGTAAAAGAGCAATCCATCTGGAATAAAGATTCAATAATTCATGACAATCTACTTTTTATGTTCTACTTTGAATATTAAAACATTTTTTAATGTTCATTAAGTTCCAAATTTGTTTTCTTTTTAAATTAAGGTGGCAGTGAAAATATTAGGGGGAATGAGGATTTCAGAGAATTTTCAATTATCGCACACTAGTGTTATAGGGCTTTATAAAAAGAGATCTTCTATATCTCTCATTCAAACAGATACATTTATTCAGGGCTTTTAAATGCCGGGGCATATATATAACTATCTCTCTAGATAGATAGATAGATAGATAGATAGATAGATAGATGGATAGATAGATGGATGGATGGATGGATAGATGGATAGATGGATAGAGATGGATAGATAAGAGATAGATAGATAGATGGAGATGGAGATAGAGATATATAACTGGGAATATCAAGAAAGCTCAGGTCAGTCTCCCTACTCTCCATGCTGGCGGGCATGGTGGCAGATTCCTACCTTATCCAGGAGGACATCAAAATAGGCAGTATCCCAGTAGGTCTGGTTGTTGGCAGGGAGCTGCAGGAACGCCTTGATGCCGTTGTCTATCCTCGGGGAGCTGGAGAACAGATGGGTCACGTGGATCTTCAGGAACTGCTCCGGCTGCCCAGCAAACTGTTCAACTTGTTGGTACAAAGAGTTCAGGTCAAGACCTTGACCTTGGAAGAGATTGTGTTGGGGGAAGAGGAAGTGAGGAAGTTTTTTGGTGGCCAGGCAGCAGAGCAAGATCACCAGCAACCGGTACACAGAACTTTCCAGGTCACTCCAGTCTTCTGGGGATGGGAAGAGTTCGGTGGCCCACAGAAGCACCATCTGTAGGAAATAGAGCATCCATTCAGGGCTCAAAGGCAAGGGCAGGAGGTGAGTAGGGAAAGATGCTGTAGATCTCTCAGCAACACACCGGAATCCAAGACCCCCTGAACTGTCTTGTGGCATGGATTTACTGCTCAGCTTAACTAAGGGAGGGAGGGAACACTAGACTCTGGGAACTAGATCACAACTGTGCAATGTTTAACATCATGAGGCTCCTCAATCCCCCTTTACAACATCCCTTGCAGTCATGGCCTTCTCTCTATGTCTGGCCACCTCGTTCCAGCTGTCATCCTCTCTTATCTGGATTCCTGTAATAACCTTCTCGTTCATTCCCCTCCTCACTCCAAAGCTTCCTCTCCCAGAGCTGCCCAAGGGATATTTCCTAAAGCTTAGGCCTAGTCATGTCATTTTCTTACTCAATAAACTCCAGTGGTTCTTAAGGGAAGAAAAAGAATAATTCATATTGGAATAATAATAATTCCAAGAAATTCTTCTTGCCTATATAAATTCTCCCCTTGTGGCTTTCAAAGACCTTCATAACTGGTCCTCCCCTGTCTTTCCAGGCTCCTATTTTTCTTCCCTCCATATCTGCTATAATCCAATTTTCTTATTAACTCTCTCAAATGTGGTGTTGCCCATCCCCATGACGGCCCCCATGACTGAAATCTCTCCCCTCACTTCTATTTCTGAGTGTCCATGGATTCCGGACTCGGCTCCACTCCCACTTTCTGCCAAAGACCTTTCCAAAGTCCTAAGTGGCTTTAAAGCCCTTTATAATTTTGCCCTCTGGGAATCTTTAAAGCCTTATCATTTATTATTCTTACTCAGAACCACCAAACTGGCTGCACCTTCACACCCATCACTCCATCTCCCATCTCAATCTTTGCCCTAGTTTTTGCTCGTACATGGGTTGGACGCATCCCATGAGTCAACAAACACCTATTAAGCGCTTACTATGTAGGGCAATCAAAGAAAGGCAAAATTCATCCCTTCCTTTAAGGATCTTACAATGTAATGGAGAAACAACATGTCAATATTTAGGTTTATAAAGACCCATTTGGTGAATGGGATAATCTCAAAGGAAAGGCTCTGGGACAAGTGGGCAGGTAGATGGAGAGACATCTCCTGCAGATGTGGTTCTGGAGCTATCCTGAAGAAAGCCAGGAAAAGCCCTCATGAAACCTTTTCTTGCTTCAATCCCATCCTTCCTCAGAATTTTGTGTTTATTTTTTATTTGTTCTTTCTATGCTATATTGACTTGCATATCAATCTCCCAGAGAGAATGGAAGCTCTTTAACAACAAGTCCCATCATACTTCTGTCTTTGTCTTCTAGTGTCAGGTACATAATGTGCATTTGATAAATGATTGTTAATTGGTCTTCCTGCCATTGAAATGAATCGGAGTTATTTGAGTTTTTACAAAGCTACCCTTGGATCTGTACTCTAGCCCAGAGTCATAGTGTTCATCAGTCTAGAGTTAAAAGGGGCTTCAGAGGAAGTGAACAGGGAACCCAGACACACAGTCCATGCCTCAAAAGTACATGATGACGCCAACCACTGACCTTCAGGTGGTCAAATGTGAGGCCGGCCTTCTTGCCTCCCTCACGCCAACCCTCATTGTTGACCCTATCCAAGATGGAGAGGCTGTCGAGACGGTGGCCTTTGAGGGAACCCACAATGCTGAGGAGTTTGGTAATGAGGTTGTCGGTGGAGATCCTAAAGACAAAGCAACATGGAAATAAGCAAACAAGCAATATCCAAAGTGTTCCAGTAGCTATGAATCTTGGGAAACAGCCAAGTAAAGGTCCTTAAAATTCTGTTTTTTTCCATCAGTATTATAAATCAACTGGATTTGTACATGAGGGCGCAGAGAAATCAGACAGAAGAGCATGACTGACTAAGCTATGGATTCAGAAGTCTCCAAATTAATTTGAGAGAAAGAAAAAACCCTAATTTTTTAAAGATGGGTACAGACAGTAGTCTTAAGAGAAGCCTTTGTGGGAAATATTTCTGAAATCTGGGAAAGAAAGGATGGATGCTTTTTGTTAACTCTTCTCAATAGAGGCATTAAGAGAACCAGATTTACAAACCCAGCAAGATTTGGCTTCAAGCACTGCCTCTTGGAGCAGCTATCCACTCCAGTGGATAGAGCACCAGCTCTGGAGGACCTGAATTCAAATCCAACCTCAGACAATTGACACCAGCTTTATGACTCTGGACAAATCTCTTAAACCTGACTGCCTTGTAATAACAACAACAAATATCCAGCAACAGCAACAACAAAAATACCCAAACCCAATAACAACAAGAAAAAAGAATTGCCCCTGATACTTAATTGTCTATCTCTGGACAAGTCACTCGATGTCTCAGTGCCCTCCCTGAGACTATAAGCTACAAGAAAGTTGAAGACTTGCGTCAAAAAGAGAACACAGCTGTGGAGAAAAAGTCATAATGTTGGTAGATGACTCCCCAGATGCATTCTGGTTCATTACAATATTCAAATTTTTGCCCAGTGCTCTCTTGACAAATCACAAGGTACTGAGTAATGTACAGAGGATAAAGCTAGCAGACCCATAACTCTAGTCCTAATATAGCTCAGCATTCCCAATCCCATCCCTGATATTGAAGCGGATGTCTCAGAGACATCTTTTTGTTGACTGTTTGCCTGAAACTAAATATGTCCTAAACAGATCTTTCCCCTAAATTTCCCTATTATTATGGAAGGCACCAGCATCCTCCAGCCTCCCAGACCTGACACATGGGTATCTTTCTCTACTCATTACAGGCTCTCAGCTCACATATCCAGCCAGTCACCAAGGCTTAGCGTTATCTCCGTTTGAAATGTCACCACACTAGCTCAAGCCCCCAGCCCCTCTCCCCAGGCTACTACAAGTCATCTTAATGGTCTGGCAGCCTCACATCTCTCCTCACTCATTCATCCTCCATGCAGCTGCCAGATCCCAGATCTGTCCATGTCAATCCTTCTCTCTACACGGTGAACTCCAAAGGTTCCCTCTTCCTTCTAGGATTGAATATTTATTTCTTTCTTTGGCCTATACAACTCTGTTTTTTTTTCTTTTTATGCTCCATATTTGGCATAGGCCATTCAACATACATGTGTGTTGATTGATTGATTAACGATAAAGTCCTTTGTTCTGCTTTGAAAGCTCCTCATAACCTAGCCCCGACCCAGCATCTTTAAGTCATCCTACATTCCTCTCTTTCCTGCACTTTGAGATCCACTCATTTGAACCCACTCTCTTTCCCTCACACCTGATAGTCTAGCTCAGGCCTCCACACCTTTGCCCAGCCTATCCCCTATGTCTTTTATGCACACCCTCCTCACTTCTGCCCCAGAAAGCCATCTCCTCTTGGAGATGCAGATCAGTTCCCACCTTCTAAATGTCACGTTTCTTGATTGATCCCCAATCCTGAAATTCTCTTTCTCAAACTTGTTTAGTCATTTGGGATTTTCTTGACAAAGATACTGGAGTGTTTTCCATTTCCTTTTCCAACTCATTTTACAGATAAGGAAACTGAGGCAAACAGGGCTGAATGCCTGCCCAAGATCATTTAGCTGTTGTGTCTGAGGCCATATTTGAACTTATAAAGAGGAGTCTTCCTGAATCCAAGCCCAGTTATCTATGCACTGTGCCCATTTAGCTGCCCACTTCACAAACTACCTTGTTTTTAATTATTTTGTGTATATCATATTTATCATTTGATTTGCCCAAGGTCACACAGCTAATAGCAAAGCAAGACTTTGAACTCGGGTTCTATGACATGGAACTCATCCCTCTTTCTAGCGCACACCAATTATTTCCAGTTCCTTTAATGGGTCCTTGGATGATGTGATTTATATAATCTTCCAAGTCACTATTATTAAATCACTGTCATTAACAAGAAACAGTCTGCTTAACCACTGTCATTTTAGAAATGGCAGTCATCTATCTCTCAGATCTCATGGGCTGTGGGTTGGAAATGACCATTGAGGTAATCTAATCCCCCTCCTCCTCACATCTCTCCCTTTTGGTCTCAGGACAGTAGATCTGCTCAATCTCTCCCTTCAGTCACTGCCTGCAGCTTCCTACCTCTCCTTAACCACCCAGAAGTGTTACTCATCAATGGCCAAAAATCCTGTCCCTGGGAAGAACACCCACTGGGAATCAGCTAAGGGAGAAAATTCTTGGCCACAGCGTCCCTTGGTGCAGCTAAAAGCTTGGAGCATACAGGGATGGGCAGCCCTAAAAAGGCCCCAGAGTGAGAAAGGAGAAGGCAGAACAGGTATTTCTGACTTCTGGGGTGGGGGAGGCGGTGGGAATTAGGACTTAAAGCCTCCTTAAAGGAAGAGAGACCTGAAAACCCATCTCTGGCAGGCCCCTCCCTCTCTCAAGACAGCTCATCCCATTTGGGAACCTCGAAAGCTGGGAAGCTTTTTTCCTGACATCTGACCAAATGGGCATCTTTTCAGTGACCATCCAGAACCATCCAGTCTCTGCCAAGCAGAAAAGGTCTATGTGTTTGTTCTTTCCTATAGCAGTCCTTCTAATACTCTAAGATCCATCCCTCCACCTTTCCACCTCCTCCACTTGAGTCTTCATGCTAAAAGAGTCCTGTCTCCCCAGGTCCCATCAGGCAGATCATTGATGTTTTGTCCTCCTTTCTCTTGGTCATTTCCATCTTATCAATGCCCTCCCTACACTCAGACAGTCCCTCGATGGATCAGCAGACATTGAGGAAGCACCAACTATGTACTGAGCAAATGCTGTGCCCAGAACTAAACAGCGTCCTCCAGATGGACTTTGACAAGGGCAGCAGAGGATCATGGGGCTGTCACTTCTCAATCCTGGAAGCTACATTTCCTCAAACAGATCTTGAAATCCTGAAATCTGCCTCTGGTTACTTTGTGACCTTGGACAAGAGAGATAACACTCCCTTATCTGGGCTCCCTCATGGGGCAAGGAGAATAATGGGGATCTGACTCTCAGGGGTGTGGCCAGTTTAATGAATATTTTTGAATGCTCTGAGAACCTCAAATGAAAGGGGTCACAGGAATGCAAATGATAATTATGTTAATATCCTGGAATGGGATCTAATCATCACCATGCCTTTCGAAGCCTAGCCCCAAGAAGCCCTCGATGTCCCCAGGGGAGCACAGATGCATCTTCTGTTGGTTAAGGTCTCTGAGGGTCTTAGTCCATCCCCCCAGTGACTTTGTAAAGAGCCGGCACTAGGGGCCACTACACCCACTGACCACAGTGCTGAGTCTGATCTAAAAACTTTTAGTCAAGCAGCCCCAGATTGGACAGAGCCCAACTAATTATTAGCACCCATGATAGGTTAGCTGCTTCTATCAGGGAAAATAAAGGTAGATAATATTTCTATAGAGATTTAAAGTTGCAAAGTACTCTATTGTCTCCTGTGATTTTCACAACAACACTGGGAGGTAGGTGCTATTATTATAGATGAGGAAACTGAGGCAGATAGAAGTTAAGTGACTTGCCAGTTTTACACAATTAATAACTGTCTGAGGCCACATTGAACTCAAGTCTTTTGGATCTCAAGACCAGTGTTCTCTCCACTGCATCATCTGGCTATTTTAAGATAGAGGCTAGTAAGATGCGGGGCTCCCCTGCTGCTTCCTTCTAGGATGTCTCTGCACCCTGGGAGATAGGGGAAGGAAGGGACAGAAAGCTAGTAAAACTGTATTTACCGCCAATGATGGGAACTTGAGGGTATAAGATCAGCTCCTTGGCGCTGAATTTTCTCCAAGCTGTCATCTGGGAATTCTCCGGCCAGTTGCTTCCTTTGAAGGTGAAGGATCTTGTGGTTCTTCTTCAGCACAGGGATGATGTTGAACCGGATCATTCTCCAACCACTGGACACCAGCAAGGACATGTGGAGATCTTCTTCCTTTAAATTTGCTGCATTCAGGGAACCTGAAACAAAGGCCAGAAATGAACAATAGCAGGTATCCCTAAATGTAAATCATTCTCTTTAATATATATATATATATATATATATATATATATATATACACACACACACACACATACACACAAATGTGCACCCATTTTATTGATGCTTTGTATATATCATTGTCATTTCTACATTCATCTCTCAAACTTAACTTCCTTAAAACAAAGAATAAAGCCATCTTTCTACAATTCCTCTCACAGTACTATTTCCATCTTTTCTCATCTTTGCAATATACTGAACATAAGGTGAAATCTTAGTATTATTTTGATTTGTGTGCTTTTCTTATTAGCATTCTTTCAGATGACCGCCAATAGTTTGTAATTCTTTTGAAAACAGGTGGTTCATCTCCTTTGGCCATTTATCTATTAAGAGGTTAGTTAATCTTTTCTTAATAAAGCTAATCCGGACCTTGTGACAACCAGTCTTGACCTCTAACATTCTTTGGGTATCATCCATTCAGAGTGTCAACATCATGGTAAACAGTTCTGGGAATTATACATCAGGCCAAAGGGATGAGTTGAACCGGAACCATCATGGTGTTTTCTTGAGCTCACTGGAGGCAAGATGTTATTAGTAGGATTAGTAGTAAGAAGTTGTATGATTTTTGTGGCTGTTACTCATAAAGCACTACCATGATCTCAGAAGAATCAGCAAGGAAGGTCACCCAAAGGGCAATAGATAGGTCCACAATGGCCATAAGTTGGTTATGAAATATTACTGAAATGAAAGAGAAAATCAATGAGTGAATAAATAAAATAAAAAATGAACAAATGAAAAAGTATTTAGTAAGTGCTTACTAAGTGTCAGTTATGACACTTGTGATGGAGATAAAGATATTTATCAAAAATCGACATTTTGTGCTCTCATGAACTTAAGAGGGAGGCTGGGCAGTGGTAAACAGGGAGAGAGATTTTGTTCTGATGTGGGTACAATAAATCAATGAGAATTCATTGAGTATTCACTTACTGACTCGGTGCCAGGCACTGTGCCAGGTGCTAAGGATATAAAAATAAAAAACAAAACAGTTCTTGCCTTTAAGGAGTCTCAATGCTATGTGAGAGATAACATATAGGATATATCTGTGGCATAAATGAATGGACAAAAAGGTGGATCTGTCATGGAAGGAGCATGAAGGACAACAGATTAACAGGCTGAAGCCTCATGGGTACCCACAGATTATTGAAAGAACTTGAGGCAGGTTCCCAAATCATTGGGCAGATTTTTAGTGGAGGAGTCCTAGGAGGCAATAGACAATAAACAGGAAGGAAGAAAAGGCATAGATAGGACAAGTTCTGTACCAGTGGAAGGAAAACCCAAGTGGTTGAGATTTCATTCAGTTACAACAAATGTTTATTAAGTCCCTACTATGTTCCAGGACCTATGCTGAGTTCTGGGAATCGTGAAACCGTGATGTATAAAAGTATGATTTGGATGGTAATTATTAACAGACGTGATGATGAAGATGAGTGTCAGTTTCTCCTTGGCCCTAAACCAAAGCCAACTTGCCCAGTATCCTTGCGCAGCCTTTTTAGCCTTGTTTTTCTCTGGGCTTGAAACTTCCCAGAGTTCCTTTTTTAGGTGTTGTTTTTTCTGAACTCATTAGTTTACCTTTCTTGTCCTGTTAGTCACGGAATGTTCCCAGTGGAGCCTGGGTATCCTTCCTCCCAATTAATTAATGGATTTGTCTTCTGGTGGTGACTAAATGAAAACATTCTTCCTCTGTGTGTTGGCCACAATCCCACCCACACCCTTTTGGGGAGAGCCTAGCACATAGTAGGCACTTAATAAAGATTTGTTCAGTTGAACTGGAGGCGGTCCAAAGAAACAGGGTAGATGGTTAGGATTTGGCACATGAAGAACAGAATCCCTGTCCATTATTTGCTTTCAAGTGGGGAGTTTTCCCAAGGTAGGGGCTGGTTTTGTTCTATGTATTCCCAGTGCCCAGCACAGAGAGCTTGATACATAAGGTGCTTATTAATTTCTGTTGATTGACTGATCGATCGATGAACCACTAGAACGCACAAGTAGAGTTGCCCTTTTACATTTGAATCCCTGCCTCGGATACTTTACTAGCTGTGTGAGCTGGCTAACTGACTGCCTCTGCCTGTACTCCAGTTTTCTTATTTATGAAATAGAAATAATCCCACCTGTTCCTCTCAGCTCACAAAGTTTCTGTGACAATCAAATGGGATAATCGATGCAAAGGATGATATCCATGTATAGTTGCTATTGTTCTTCTCATTCATTTAGAACCATTTGAATCCATAGTTGTTCTTTCTTTATCCTTCCCTCACCTGCCCCAAATTATCTTGAATGTATGTGTGTGTGTGTGTGTGTGTGTGTGTGTGTGTGTGTAACTTGACTCCCAAAGCCTATTGGGATGGGACTTTCTACCCTTTGGTAGAGATCAATACCTTAAACCTGGGTGAGGAAGGGAGACAGAAACCATTTATTAAGCACCTACTTAATGCCAGGCACAAGATAAGCACTTTGACAATTCTCTTATTTATTCCTCACAACAAACCTGTGTGGCAGGTGTTGTTTCACTGATGAGAAAAATGAGGAAGCCGAGATTCAGTGACTTGCCCAGGATCCCACAGCCAATACATGCCACAGACAACACGTGCTGGCTTCAGAGCCAGTTTCCTAACCATCAGTCTACCACGCTGACTCTCTGATTGATGCCCGGATAAACAGAAAATTAATAGGCTATTGTTCAATGGAGTGAATCTTGGCCGAGGATGTAAGGTGCGTCATCTGCCAGCCACTGGGGGAAATGCTCAACAACATTCCCAGAGATGGGGCTCCCAAATAATGCCTGTTTTGGTTTTATTCCAGCAATCAAACCTGAACATTTACTGAGCAAATGCTCAAGCTTCTATAGCTCTTCAAGGCTTACACAGGTTTTTGTTCACTTCCCAGCAGTCCTATGAGGTCTGTGCTTTATTCTTGTCACCATTTGACAAATGGGGAAACTGAGTCTCAAAGGGGGTGACATGCAGGATCACACAGCTAATAAGTATGAGAGGTGGAAGCCAAAGCCAGGTTTCCCTATGTCCCTACCATGTGCCCCACCATGCTGTGCCTGATGCTAGCAGCAAGCTCTCCCCAATCTGCTGCCGCTCTTTGAAGTCTTGCTTTGCACCCCTCCCTTCTACGTACTGGATACTCCAGCCAAAGTAAACAATGTTCTCTCTTCTCTCCATGTCCCTACTCTTTCCAGCTTCCATTCATGACTTATCTTTTCCATACCCTGAAATGATGCTCTCCTCCCAGTTCCACCTGTTGGTTACCAATCTCTTCTTCAAATTCTCCTGTCAAGTATTCCATGATTCCCCACCAGGGAATCCACTTATTAGACACTAAACCCTCCCCTAAAATTGTAACTAAGTCAAAGTGTCCGAGGCTATGTCTCAGGGACCCAAAATTTAAGGGGCACAGAGGTCATTCTGGGGCACCCTTTCTATCCACCAGTGGCCAAATCATTCTCCCTGCTTCCAGCCTGTCCTTAGCAATGACCCATTGAACGGCAGCAAAGAAAACTCCAAATGTTTTGGAGAATGATTCTCCAGTAACCATGGCTACTCAGCACCTCCGCCTTTTCCTACCTTCTTCCCTCTTTGCCTCAGAAAGGTAAATATTCATAGTTCTACCTCCAGTCTTTTACCCAATGAAGCATATAGAGTGATGTATACAACAGGTGCTTAATACTAGATTTTACTGGATGGCTTCTGATGGCCCCTCTCGAGTCTGTGGTCTGATATAAAATTGAGCTGAATACATTGGGTATTTTAATCCACTCGCTCTCCTGGGTTTTAGAGATGTTGGTGTTTTCCACTGTTCTTGTCAATAGTTTTATTGAATGTCTTGGTGCGCCATATTGGCCTGCTGATCACTGGGTCCCTCAGATATATAGATATAGATATAGATATATTTAAATATGCATATTTCCTTGCATTTCCCTGAAGAGTTTTAAATAGTTGTCAAAGTTCTCTAGCAGATTAGCAGGTAAATTGGGGCACAAGGAAGTGGAAGGGAGGGAAGTGCAAGAAGAAGGGAAGGAAGTGGCCGCTGCCCACAGGAGATGCCCTCCGCTTGGGTTCTTTAGCAGCATGCTTGAAGGAGGGCCCTGATTTCTCCCGGGACTCCCCGTTGGGTATTTGCGGGCACCACCTCATAGGAGGGGATCTGGTAGATCCAGTCTCTACTCGAAGGGGCAGTGGCCACACTCTCAGTGCATGATTGTCCTGATCTAGGTGCCAAATCAGATGCCCCAGCTCATGCGGAGCCTGAGGGTTCAGGTAAACAATTCCTTTCATAAAAATATACACTTTCAGCCCCAGGTAAAAGCAATCCACAAGGCATTAAAAGCAAACAAAAGTTCCCAGAAAGGAGATTAAAAAAAGCTCTCTGGAATCTCAAGAACTCCCTCCACAGTCAAAAAACCAACCAGACAAAATCCCAACAGCCTTTGTGTCCGGGCTCCTGGGTGGGGCCCAAATGGGTCACCCTGTTCCAGGTCTGCTGCACAGCCTTGGCTGATAGCAGCCTCGGTTTGTGCTGTGGGAGTGGGGGGCTTGGCCAGAGGCTCCTCGGTTCCCATCACATTGCCCTGTTCCCTCACGATGGTGAGGGGGGTCCTGTGTTTGGAGCCCCTCGTGCCAGGCCAATCTGTCCAGGGTCCTCATGCATCATGTACCCGCGCTAGGAAGACGTCCACTAAGGAAAGTTATACCTATGAGGGATGGTAGGTTGAAGGAGTGGGCTGTTTTATAAAACCCCAGGGGTTCTCCTAAAGTCAGCTCTAATTACTGAGCTCAGGGCCCACCTATACCTAGCTGAGATTCCCTTCCTTTTTACCCCTAGAGACTCTGGTCAGGGGCAAGTTCCTGGGCCATTCACACCAGGGAATAATAGAAGCTCACATTGTTTAGGGCTGTATATGAGACACCCCTGCATCCACCCCAGGCCCTGCTGTCAGGGTCCAGGCTCAGCGGGAACACCTCCTGCCCTGGACCACTCCAGCCCCTCCCATCCTTGGCTTTCCATTCCACTGCTCCCCAGATCCTGAGGCTGGCTCTTGGCTCCCGACCTGGGCCGTGGGAGGGGACGCCAGCTTTCTGGAGCAGTGCACCGTCAGCAAGGCTTCCCAAACCCAGCCTGACACCTTTGCTGCTGATCACACACCTTGGTTATTGGGAAACCGATAGTAGGCAGTGCCCGGAATGGGGCAGAGGAAGGACTAGAGATTACAAGAAGCAGAGTCCGGAAAAGATCTGGGTGCCCAGGTATGACCCACCATATTCTGGTTTCTAGGCCTGTGTCGGGCATTAAGCCAACAAGTGCTACACCCGTATAGTAAGGACTTCTGCACTGGGGCTGGAGGAGGAGACAAGGGATACTGCCTGAACCTGAGAGTTCAGAGGCTTGGGCTACAATCCCATATTCACATCTCACTGGCTGTGTGAATGTGAATGAATCACTTCCCCTTCCTTCCCTGACCCCCGGTACCCTCACGTCCCAGAGTGGCTCATTGAGTGCAAATCCCAAACTTGAAATCACGTTTCCCCTTCCCTTCCCATCTGGCCGTCCAGCTGCCACCCAATCCATCCAGCTTCTGGCCACCTCTTCATCCTGCCACCACACGCATATGTCCAACCCCCAGCCAAACATGCTGCCCCTTCTTTGTCTGAGCTCAGTAATCAGTCAATGGTACCATTACTTATAGAAAGGGCGTGTTAGAGAGAAAGAGAGAGAGAGAGAGAGAGAGAGAGAGAGAGAGAGAGAGAGAGAGAGGCAGGGAGACAGATAGATAGATAGATAGATAGATAGAAAGAGAGATAGATAGGGGGAGAGAGAGAGAGAGAGAGATAGGGAGATAGATAGATAGATAGATGATGGATGGAGATAGATGGATAGATAGATACAGTATCTCTAATAGATATATAGATGTAGATAAATATTTTTAAAGAGATCTATATCTATATCCATTCCCCTGTCTCATTAGAACCAAACTCCCCTCTCTGACCTCTGATACCTTAAATGTGTCATGTTTCCTAATGTACTGGGAAGAAAGCTCTTTGAGGGCGGGGACTGTCTCTCTCTTGACAATATACGATATACGTATCTTCAGCACTTAGCGCAGTACCTTATTCATAGTAAACCTTTAGTAAATGCTTTTTCTCTCATTCAATGAGCTAAGAGCAGCAAGAGGTAACAAATGGTAACAAAAAAGGAGATCAAATGATTTTAAAAACCATATTTCAGAAAAGAGGAGGACCAAAAATGGGACAGGACCTGAGCTTGAAAACTGCTGTTCCAGTATTATGCTTCCATTTTCAATGCCAAGAATGACTTTTTACCCTGAAAACAATCAAACTGAAATGGGTAGCAGAGGATTGGTACCAAAGATAAGAGGCACTTGGAGGCCTTTGATGAACTCAGGTCGGTCGGTCCAAATGAATGAGTCCTTATTGGCTAAAAGAAATGGTCATCGTCAATTCTGGGCCATTGCTTGTGATATTTGAAAGATTGTAGAAAACAGAAGAAGGGCTGCAGGAGGAGTAATAGCGAATGTTATTGAGATTTCCTCAAAAGGAAAAGGATGGAGCTGTGAGTTAGTGAGTTTGACTTCTGAGAATACTCTACAACCAATCACTCAAGAGATGGTCCATGAGCATCTTGAAAAGCAACAATTACAAAGAAGCACGGGACTCCCCCAAGAGCAGGTCCCTAATTGCTCTCTATTATGTCTAGGAACTGACGCAAGGCCCTAGTCCTGTGTTTGACATTGAAAGTCTTTCATAGCCTGGCTCTAGCTTCCCTGAAGGCCCATTACATAAGACTGTCCTTCACTCACTCGATGTTCCGGCTAAATGGATCTGCCCATTCCTCAGAGGCTACATTCCAACCCCTCCTAATTTCAGAGGCTTCCCACATGCCTGGAATGCGCCTGCTCCTCATTACTTCTCCCTAGATCACCCAGCTTCCTTCTGTGACCAGTGAGAGTCTCCCATGGGAGACCTTCCCTGACCTCCCAGCATGCTCATCTCCCAGCAGCACCACCTCGGAAAAAAGGACCGACATGTAACTACCTGGTATTTACTTGTGTTATTTCCTCTGATCGAATGTCGAATTACACCTTAAGGGTAATTGGTTTCTTTCTTGTCTTTGTATCTCCAAACAACTAATCAGAATAAGCATTTATTCCTTTGTACAGGTGAATTAAGTCAAACTCTTAAAAAACAATTAGTACTTATACTAAAAGAAAGAAAGAAAAAGGAAGGAAGGAAGGAAGGAAGGAAGGAAGGAAGGAAGGAAGGAAGGAAGGAAGGAAAGAAGGAAGGAAGGAAGGAAGGAAGGAAGGAAGGAAGGAAGGAAGGAAGGAAGGAAGGGAGGGAGGGAGGGAGGGAGGAAGGGAGGAAGGAAGGAAGGGAGGAAGGGAGGAAGGGAGGAAGGGAGGAAGGGAGGAAGGGAGGAAGGAAGGAAGGAAGGAAGGAAGGAAGGAAGGAAGGAAGGAAAAGAAATCATATAATTAAATAAATACAGTCCTGATACTCAAGTCAAAGAAGTATAAAGCACAAAAGGAGTACTACAAACTAACATCATTAATGAACATTGTTTCTAAACTTTTATATAAAATCTGGACAACAAGATTGCAACAACATCTCCAAAATATTGATCCACTAGGATCAAATATCTTTTACTTAGTATCCATTATGCACCAGGCATTGTGCTGACTGCTAAGGATACAAAGTGAAATACTCTCTATCCTCCAGGAGCTTCCATTCAATTGGAGGAGGCGGAAGAGGGAAAACATCATCTTGTTGGGAACTAGCCCGGTCTATGCATAAGGTAAGCTATTAATACTTATTCTTTGGTGAATTCTTCCTTCCCAAAATTGTGGCTTCCTATTCACTGCAGTTCACCAAGCAGAGGCTGGATGATCATTTGTTGAGTGTGCATTGGAGGGATTTTTTTTTTTACTCAAGTCAAGTTATTTTTGTTCAAATGAAGTTATTAAGCACCTACAATGTACCAAGTAATTGACATGCCCTAGTCTAAGATTTTATGAGTCAACAATATGACTTGTCTTCCCTAATAGGATGAGCAGAATCTTAGTGTCCACAGTAAGGAAGATAGCATTCTACGCACTGGCCAGTGCACACTTAGAGAACTCTATCCTATTCTGGACACTACATTTTAAGAAAATGTAACTCCAGAAAATGAGGATCAAGACAGCAAGGAGAGCTGAGGGAGAACCCCAAAGCTGTGTTATGTAACTATGTGGAGGAACCCAGAAAAAAAGAAGTCTTGAGAGAGGCACCTTAACCCTTCTTTCAAATGTGTGAAGGGTTTTCCTGTTAAAGAGCTTAGAGAGCTTCACTTCAGAAAGTCAGGACTTGAGTGGAAGCTTCATGGATGTGAATTTTTTTTTCTCTCTATTGGTTTTATTTTTATTTTTTTTCATTTTCAATTATCTCACCAGATTCTTGTTTTATTTTTTTTAATAGCCTTTTATTTACAGGTTAAATGCATGGGTAACTTTACAGCATTGACAATTGCCAAACCTCTTGTTCCAAATTTTCCCTTCTTTCCCCCACCCCCTCCCCATGGATGTGGATTTAAGCTCAATACCAGGAAAACTTCTCTGACAATTAGAATTCTAATGGACCGTTTGTGAGAAGGTGAGCTCCCCATGAAGGGAAATAGTCCCAAAAGTCAAAGTAAACATGGGATAAGCTAGAAGACTGCTCAGGTTCCCTCTGATGATAAGATTCCATGAAATCCCAGGGAGGCAGAAAGGGCAAAATGAAATTCTCTGGCTCCTTTAATTACTGCACTCAGGCCCCCAGAACACACCCCTGTCCTCAGGCGGATCCATCCGCCCAATGCCTGGAAGCATCTCGGGTATTGCATGTCTGCCTCTGACTTGGAAAAAGCTGGAGATGTTTCTGATAGAGACAGGAGGTAAAACACACTGAAGGCAGTGGGCGTGTCCTGGATAGCAAAAAGCCAATGAATAAGTCATTTCTCCTAAGGGAAAGCCAGGAGGGGCTTTGTTGGGCATGACATGTGTTTTGCCTTTGCCTGGGATGCTCTCCCTTCTTCCCTTGTGCCTCTTAGAATTCCCAACTTCCTCCGGGTGCCCCCTCCTCCAGGAAGCTTCTCCTGATGACATTAATTATTAGCATTCTCTCTTTCCATTCCAGTTCTCCTATATGGGCTTGCCTGGACAAGTAGAATGTCTTGTACCTCATTAGCACTTAAGGGTTTGTTGAATGAATGAACTGGCAGGTTTATTGCATCCCATCAGGGCAACCATGGAGGGGAAAGAGCCAATGTTCTCTTTGTGTCACCAGCCAGTATTTATCCCATAGTAGTTGCTTGATAAATGCTTCTTGCTTTGGATGGTAAATGCCAAATAAAGGGAAATGCAGGAAGAGCTCCATCTTGACCATTTTGAAATCCATTTCCTTCCTGTCAGAGAAAGGGGTGGAGTTGATTTTATTGGTCATTTTTTTGTTTGGGGAAGGGCCTGAACCTGTGATGTCACCTGTGCAGGGGACATCAGCCATGAAACTCCCTTCCCTGGAGATTGGCAGCCTGGGAAGACACACAAGATCAGCCATCAGCAAGCCCTTCTCTTTGTACTTCGCCTGACGTGGGGCTCCCCATACCCTACGGGGTAGCCGAGCAGTAGGTGCCCTTCCCTTCATTTGATCCCCGAGTAGCCCAAATACCACAAGACGACTGGGTGGAAGGATCCCGTGAGGACCCTATTTCCTCTGTCTCTTCCTGCCCCCCATCCAAAGGGCAATGTAGAAAGAAGCGACAAGCTTGGATGACTTGAAGAAATCAAGTCCTGTCCTTTGGCTGAAATGGAGGATCTTGGGGACTTGCCATCTGCCCTGTTGATTCACCGCCTGGAATTTGAGACCCGCTCCCACTCCCGCCTTTTTTTGACTTACAGCCCTTCCTGCAGACCCTCCACTCAAAGTCTTAGCTGAGCTGCCCTTCCATCCCGCCCCTTTGCACTGTGAGTTCCTTAGCATCACACACCACCTTACTCCTTCTCCTTGGATCCCCAGCAAACGTAGCATAGTGGCTGACAACTACTAAGTGTCTAATAAATGCTCTTTCCTTTATTAATTGGCCATTCTTCTGTAACTTAGCATCTCAGAGAGATGCCTGGGGTTTTTTGAGATTAAGTGACTACTTGTTCAGGACCACCCAACTAGGATGTCTTAGAAACAGCACTTAAGCCAGGTTTTCCCGACTCCAAGGCCAGCCCTTTGCCCACAGAACAATATGAACAAAAAATTACGTTTCTATGGCTCTTTAAGAACTAGAGAGGCCTGTTGATTATGTAATAGCACATGTAGTATGTACCCATTTTATAGATAAAGAAACTGAGACTCCATGTGCTTATGGTCTCATGGCCAAAAAATGTTGAAACCGGGATACAAATCCAAGTCCCCTGACTTCAATTTCTGGTTCCGTTCCAAAGAGACCTCTGTTTTGCTTGTTCAGTCTCATCCCAAACCCCTTCCATGTTGGGACTTCCCATCCCCACATATAAATCTCTGAATGGCCTAGGGATGGAATATAGTCTCACAATGAGAGAAAAGGCAGAATCGGGAAGAACGGGGGAAATGTCCTTACTTTCTCTTTCCAAATTTTAGATGGTACAAGGGAAAGTTCCCAATGCTCCCAAGATTCCAAGCTCCAGAAAACCAACACTTAGAGATACTTGAATTGTATACTATTTTCTTCTTAGCAAATTGAAAACACCTCCAGAATCCAACCTGGTCCCAAGGACACACAAATATCAGAGCTTGGAGCTGAGAGGGGTTTCGTTAGCCTGTTCCCTTTTTCATTCACCCATCAGATGCCATAAACTCCTCAGCTGGGAAACAAGGAGACCCAGCTCCCCAGCTGGACCCAGGTTACACCTGCAGGCAGCATCCCAGGGATCATTCAAACCTCTCACTCCCACTTTACAGAAGGCAACAAAGAGCCTGGGCTTCTTCCTTCCCACCAGGCTAACCCCCCTGGTCTCATCAGGAAACACAGGCTCACCTCCTCTGCTTCTAGAGCAGAAATATTACAGAGAAGAGCTTTGGAGGCCTTAGATCTAACTTCTCCCAATGGGTTTTAAGCTGTATGGCTTTGGACGGGTATACAAGCTAACACTTAGATCCCATTTTAAGGTTTGAAAAGCACTTGACATAGATTGCCTCTTTGGCCTTTACCTGTAGAGTCGATACTATCATTATCCCCATTTTTCATATGAGGAAACTGAGGCTGAGGGAAGTTAAGTATCTTTCCCTGTATGAGCCAGCCAGCAAATATCAGAGATGGTATTTGAACTTAGATCTCCCTGATTCTGGGTCCCATGCACCACCCACTGGGCCACCTACATTAGCTGGATTTATTTCATTTCCTCAACTTGTGTTACCTATCTATATTTCAATGAAGAAAGTTTTCTTGAATGAAAGAAGGAGTTTTCTTCATTCCTTGTGAGTTCATTCATTCATTCCTCTTCATAGCTCATGCTCTTGAGTGGAGATAGAAACACCAGAGAGAACGGCACAGCAGTGTGGATGATGGGAAATTCAGATCTTTCTTACTTAGAGTGAGAAACAGCCGGTACTTCTCGATCATCTGGAGGAGGGGTTGTAAAGTCCACATCTCAGGGAGTTCAAGAACAGAGCAGAATGGACGCCGAGATCCAGCAGGGTCAGCCCAGCACCAGGAGCACAGGGACATATTGCATCCTACAAAGCTCTGGCTGCTACAGTGATACGGATGGAGATGCCGGGATGAGTAGAAGGGACAGAGACGGCCCATCCTGTCCACTCAGGCTCTGGATCTTCCAGTCTGTTTCTTCCTGTTCATTCTTTTTTGACCTCACCCTTCCCAGGATCACAGTCTCCTCACTGGATGGGCATTGAGCCGCCATTTTCTACATTCAGTGGAGAGTTTAATTTTCCCAAAGTATAGGCCTGTCTGTGTCCTCCTCTTGTTTAAGAATCTTCAGACCGATGCTGACTGAAGTGAGTAGAACCAGACCGTTGTCCACGGTAACGGCAAGAGCGTACGATGCTCCACTGTGCCGGACTTGGCTCTCTCCGCTTGTGCTGATCCAAGCCAATTTCAATAGCCTTGGGATGGAAAGTGCCGTCTACACCAGAGAGAGACTGAATGCGGATCGAAGCAGAGTGTTTTCACCTTTTTATTCTTTGCTTTGCTTTTGCTTTCTCATGGTTTTTCCCTTTTGTTCTGATTTTTCTTTCACAATGTAAAAATAAGAAAATATCATTAAAATGATTGTACATATATAGCCTGTCTTGTGGGGGGAAGGAAGAGAAAGATGGAGAAAAATTTGGAACTCAAAATCTTACAAAAATGAATGTGGAAAACTATCTTTACATGTAATTGGAAAAAATAAAACACTACTGTGAAAACAAACAAATAAAAATTTTCAAGGCTCTTCGTCGGCCAACAAACTCAACCCAATTCAGCAAATATGTGTTAAAAGCCCATGGTTTTCTAAGAGGCAACAATGGAGAGTGTCAGGAGTGGAGTCAAGAAGTTTCATCTTCCTGAGTTCAAATCTGGCCCCAGACACTTCCTAACTGTGTGATCCTGAGCTAGTCACTTTGCTCTGTTTGCCTCAGTTTCCTTATCTGCAAAATGAGCTGGAGAAGAAAAGCACACCAGTGTCTCTGCCTAGAAAACCCCAAATGGGGTCACAAAGGATTGTTCATGATAGAAATGTGAGTCACAACCACAGTGGTGTTCTAGGCTCTGTGCCAGGTCTGGTAGCTACAAAGCACTTCCTAGACCTCATCTCATACAAGCATCATGAGAACCCTATGAGGAAAGTGCCATTTCTAATATCTCCACTTTACAGATGAAAAAGGAGTTAAATGACCTTCCCTTGGTCACCCAGCCAGTCAATGGCAGAGTCAGAATTTGCCCCCAGGTCATTCTCATTCTAAGCTCAACCCCAAGCCCTTCACCCCAATATTCAGAAAAACAAAATGGCCCCTACCCTAGAGGGGCGGGTGGTCTGGAGAGTGAATCACATGCAACCAAGTCCAGATTCTCGTCTGGCATTCAAGACCCTCCTCCATCAGTTGGCCACCTCTTCCACTCATCCATTACACATACCCAGGAAAAATGGGTAACTCTCTTCTCTGATTTGTCTGACATGTTCTGTCCTCTACCCTCTTCAGAGCCCAAGGCTGGAAGCCCTGAGTCCATTTTATGGGCAGATATCATTATTTTATCAAAGCACCATACCTTCATGGACTTCACTGGACTTGGAGCCAAGAAGCCTTGAGTTCAATCTTGCCTGAAATTAGATGCAAGACCCTGGTCATGTCACTTAACCTGTTTGCCTCAATTTCCTGTAAAAGGGGGCTAATTCCAGTACTTGTCTTACAAGGTGGTTGTGAGAATCCAATGAGATCATGTCTGCAAAGTGTTTTGTATACCTTAAAGTTTAGATCAAGATGAGCTATTATCTTATCAGAAGCAGGATCATGGATTGCTTCAGCACTGGTTGGTGGCTGTGTGACATTAATCATGTCAGTCAGGCAGTTGCCAAGGATTTAAATACCCACAATAACAACAACAACAGAAGCAGCAATTAGCATGTGTTTAGTACTTTAAAGTTTGCAAAGAGCTTTCCAAATATTCTCTTCTTTGGTCTTTGCAATGGCCCTGGGAAGTATTAGTTACTGTTCTCGTCATTTTTACAGTTAAAGAAACTGAGGCTGAGACTTTAGGTGTCTTGTCTAAGATTTCACCCCAAGAATTGTCCGAGACAGAATCTGGACCGAGTTCTCCCTATTCCCCCTCTGTTGTTCCATCCACGGGCCGTGCTAGCTGCTAAGGACACATACACACTGAGCTCCCCCTGTCTCGTCATCTACTTGGGCACCGGTGCCCATCTTCCTGCCCGGCAGCTTTGGTCCAGAGAGGCAGGAAAAGGCCAGGGCTGGCTGGGCGCCAGGGCTTCTCCCAGCTGCCACCTGAGTCTCACACAAGCGCTGCTGGAGGAGAGGCGTCTGACTGGTTGTTCCGGTCCCCACGGAGGTAAGCAGGGGGCTGGACCGGAGCCCGAGGTAGGCCGTCTTGCCTTTTAAGGAAGGCTTCGGAAAAATATGCTCGGAATCTCACCCTCGTGCTTGCCATGTCCTTCTGCTCATGCCCGGGACAGGTGCGCTTGAACCCGGGCTCCCTCCGTTTCCTTAGAGCCATTGCCCTTTTTGTTTGATGGGTCAAGGGTGGGAGGTCTGACATAAAGATGCTCTGGGCTTCCCTACCAGAGGAGGAGGCCGGAGAACTTTAGTTTTAATAGAGAGACCGTGGTGGGAGGAGGAGCTTGGAGTTAGGAGAGACACAAGTATGACTCCCACCCCATTCAGAAGCTGAGGACCGAGATCAAACGTCAACCTGGCTATTACCTGCTCCCTGGGCGACTGAGCCAGTCCCCTCTGTGCTCTTCAATTAGCTCTTGAGCAAAACAGGAATAAAGTCCAGGAAAGCTTCCTCACAACGGCTGCCCACAGTAAACAGCGTCTAAGAGACGATCACCCCCTGGGGTTGTTGTGAGGCAACCGGGAGATAAAGTCTCTGAACCAGCCCTTAGAGGAAAATAGCAATATTAGCTCTGATTATTCCTCCAGGCTCAGCAGCCATAAAGCTAAGCCAGGCAGAAGGTGAAGTCCTCCCTCACTCCCTCACCCCATGAAATCCATCTCTCTCCCTGGCAGCCCAAGTGGGAGAGAAGGTTCTAATCACGTCAACGGCACGAGCGGGCCATCAAGGGAGGGAACTCGGGACTTTGATGATTCATAAAAATCGTGGTGATTTGTATGGTAGCTTTTGGAGGACAAATGGCAACGGATCAGCAGGGTCGTTTTTCCTTACTGTGTGTAGGTTTGTGGTTGAACTGCTTATAGAACCAGAAGAAAAGGAGGAAGTTGTGGATCCTGGCGGGGCCCCTCTGAGAATGTGGGTGTTAGGGATATGGCCAAGAACTCGGCACCAAACCCGAGAACCCGCCGGGACCACTGGTGATATGAAGGTTGGTTTTCCATCTTTCCCATCTCCTTCCTTCTTGGCTTTCCCCAATGTGGAGGGGAAACCCAATTCCTCTTTCAAACCGGGAACTTCCCCCGACACTCTCCTCCTTTTTAATCCACCTGCAGGACAGTTTTCCCAGAGTGCCTCCCTCTAACTGAAAGTTCTCACCCGATGATTGTTTTGTTTGGTGTTTCACCAGTGGAACCTTTCTCACCATCATGCCTTTTGATGCACAAAACAAATAGGATTGAAAAGAATTCAATCATGGTGAAATAAAGTTATCAAAAATAGCTTTTCCCATGGAGGGAAAGCCAAGGGAATAAGCCTTTCCAAAGCACCTACTGCGTGCCAGATACTGTGCTAAAGTCTTTACAAATGTTATCTCATTGCTCATCATGACAACCCTGGGAGGTGGGTGCTATTATCATCCCTGTTTTACAGATAGGGAAACTGAGGCAAACAGGTGAGTGAATACCCCTAAGATCGCACAGCTAGTTTGTATCTGAAGCCAGATTTCAATTTAAGTCTTCCTGACTCCAGTTCCCCAGATTATTATCTCCATATCTTTTGAAAATAAAAAGCTATTTTAAAAAAAGGTAAAGGGAACTTGAAAGAACAAAAATCGGTTTCTTGGGGACTTGAATCCCTTTCATGACCTCAATTCTCCCTTCATTTAAGATCCTACACAAATCCCCAGTCGCCTCTTTTGGCACATCATCGTTCCCCGTGACGCTTCTTTCCTCAGCTCAAACAACGACACTGAAGCGCAGCTAGACTGCTTTGACACTTGGGAAGCCCTAGGACTTTGTCTCCCTGGGACTCCCTCCAAGAACAGATCAAAATCCCTGGCCGCTTTCTTGTTGAGAGAGAGGCTCGCCCTCAGACCCGGCGAGTCCCTCCTAAAGTTTCTATCCCCGAGACTAGAGGCACATGAGATCATGGCTATAAAGTACTTTGTAAAGGCTACGAAGTGGACTTATAAAGGTTCATAATCATATTATTGGGAATCTACATAATGATTGTTTTTACTGCAATCATTTCTCCTTGTGTCCCCAGGGCACACTTGACCCTCAGGAAGATGTAAAAATTAATGCCTTTTAGTCATCATGATTAAGATGGCCAGCCCCAAGCCCATGGGGTGAAAAAGCCAAATCCCAGAATCCTGCAGGCGGGAGGGACCCCAGGGACTATCCTGTCCAGCCTGTGACACTCAGGGAGACTGTTCTCTCCCCCACTGGCCAGAGAGCCTTGCAGTGCTTCCCCGCAACCCACCCTGTTCTAGCTTTCCCCACACCACCTGCCTCTCTTCCAGCATCGGGGACACCCAGACCACCCATGGCCCAGAACAAAAGGAGATGAAGGCCCGAATGGACTAAGTCTCTGGGGCTTGTGGGAGGAGTCACTGGTGGCCAGTGTCCATCCCCAGAAGCCCACCCCGGGAGCAGCCTCCCTCCCCGGGGCTAGTTCCCTGCTATAATGCCTATCCATCACCAGGCTCCCGGCTGCACTTCCCGGGCTGAGTTTAAGAAGGTCACATTCGAAGAACACTTGGGGAGTGAGTGATGGTGGAAGGCAACCTAAAGGGAGAGCCCAGAGGGGCCGGGGCTGCAGCATGGCTCTGACACCCGCCCAGCGGCTGAACCTCCCTGGGACTGGAGGTCCCCATCTGTAATTAGAGAGAGGGAAGGGACTGGCTCTCCTCGAAGGCCCTGCCGGCTCAGTGAGGAAATGTGCCAGAACTCACCCCAGACACACACACATCACACTCACACACTCACACTCACACACAGACACGCGCATCCTTCACACTACCTGGCATGATGAGGCAGTGGTGCTTGCAGTGGACGATGGCGGCCACAAGAAGCTCCTTCAGCCGCCTGAGGACTTTGCTGGGCAGGATGTAACCTTGGCACTCAGGGCTCTTGGATGGGCTGAAGACGTCCTCAGTCATCCACCTCTCCAGGCCGGCCACATCCCAGGGGACGCCCAGGCTGTAGGAAGCTGGGCTGGGCAGGTTCTCCCGGAGCCCCCTTTCCTCCAGCCCACCGTCCCTGGCCTCCTGGACCAAAAGGGCGTCAGAATTGACCCAGAGGGGCACTTCTATGGTCAGGTCATCCTCGGAGGTGCGCAGGGCAAAGTGGAAGGCCTCCAGATCCCTGGAGTAATCCACCTGGAAGCGGGAGTCCAGCTCCTGGACCCTCTCGAGCACAGTCAGCAGCACGTTCTCGGCTCTCTGGTAGTCCTGGATCTTGGGGGTCTCGCGGGACTGGATGGCGTGCAGGTAGTGATGCCACAGGGAGATCTTCACCTCCATGGCCTCAGAGAGCCGGCCAGCGCAGCTCTGGTCCGGGGCAGCTCGGGGGCCCAGAGGAGCTGTGCGCTCTCCAGGAGCTGGGGCTGAATGCGCTTGAGAGAGAGAGTTCCAGAGAACCAGGGAGCAGGTACAACGGGGCGGAGCCGCGGGAACACCAGGGAGACAAGCAGCCCCGCCGTTTCCCGATTAAATACTTGAACTGGGGCCAAGGCAGCACCTCTGAGAGGAACTGTTGTGTCAGGCAACTCACAATTATAGATACGGAGGCAGGAGGGCTGGGCCAAGAGAGGGGCCGGCCCGTCTTATCTCGGGCCAGCCTAGGCCAGGCGTCTCAGAGGTCCCACTCCCCTCGCCATCCCCTCTTCTATTGCTGGCTGTCTAACCCATGTGAAAACACGCCCCCTCCCAGTAATACCCGGGGCACAGCAGCTTAGCCACACTAAAGAAGCCCAAGAAGGGGGTCCGCACCCCTGGTTATCCCAGGGAAGCCCCCCTTCTGGAGCAGAGCTGGCAGTGGGCTAGACCAGCAAGCGAAGTCCAGGAGAATTTATTAAGGGCCTGCTAAGTCTCTGGCTGAGATGGGGGCACAGGGAAAGACAAAAGCAGCCCCCCCCCCAGGAGCTTCCAGTCTAGTGGGAGAGGCAGCGAGCAAACAGCTCTGCACAAACCCAACCCAAATGGGATCAGGCAGAGGTAACCTCAGCCGGAAGGGGCTCACATCAGGGGGGCTGGGAAATGCTTCTTGCCGAAGAGGGGCTTTTGGCTGAGACTTTAAGGAAACAGGCAGGGCAGGAGGCAGACCTGAGAAGGGAGAGAATGGCCTGCTGTCATCTCCAATCTCCAGTTAAGTGACTTCTCCAGGACCACTCAGCTGCAATGTCTCAGGCGGGATTAGAACCCAGACCTCCCTGCCCTATCCATTGGACCACACTGCCTCTCAAAGCTTCACAATGCTGCTCCATTCATCCTCTATACAACCTATAAAAGAGTGACAAGTATAATTTTCATCTTCCCTCTTTAAAAATAACAAAGTGGTAAAAATTGGATTTGACCCAGAACTCTGAGCATCCTATAGACCTGATTCCAAGCAGCATTCCTGCAAGGGAGAGGAGTCCCCTAATTCCCATTCTCCACATGAAAAAACTGAGGTACAGAGAGGAGCTGGAGGGGGGCCACAGCAGACAGTGGGCTAGAGCTTCCTCCACCTTGGAACTTAAGCTCAAACCCGGACTCAGACTCAGTGTGACCGGGGAAGTGACTTCCCTCTGCCTGCCTCAGTTTCTTCCTCTGTCTGGTGAGGAGAATAACAGCAGCTGCACCCCCGATCTGCTGTGAGAATTGTATCTGCAGGCGCTTTACAAACCTAAAACCGCCTTAGAAAGCTCCTCCTGTCCTCAGGATTCTAGGGCTTGCTCAGAGTCTCCCCTGCACCCGTGAGCTTGCTCTCTTTGCAGACCAAGACTCTTGCCTTCTCTTTAATCATTTCACTTAGTGGCAAAGCCAGAGCTCACATGGTACGGCCATAGCCCATAGCCTGGGCAAGAGCTAGCAATGATTCAGCCACTTTGCAGAGAGTTTTACAAATATTCTCTTGTTTTATCTTCCAACCACCCCGAGAGTTGCTATTATAACCATTTTACAGAGGAGGAAACTGAGGCAGATGTGTTAAGTGACTTGCTCAGGATCACCTAGCTACTATTTGGAGCTCAGACCTTCCTGACTCCCTTCTGTCCCCCTCACCGCACAGCCTCTTATCCGAACATCGAGACGCACTTGAGGTAGTAAATAGATATTTTTCTGCGCCCAAGAACAGACCCTCGCTTGTTTCAACCCGGTTCCTTGCAACCGGGACAGCAGGGAGCATGTGGGACTCGATTTGGCTTTGAGAAGTCCCCGGTTCCAGTTCCACCTCCGACACTTGCTTAAATTATCTTGTTTATGAACCTGATCATATCGAGATTGCTTAGCAGACTGTCTGGGGGAGAAGCTAGAGCTCACCTGACTTTATCTGCCTAGGAGCAGCACTGACTTCCTCAGGGCAGGATGACGGGAACTGGGAGGCAAGGCCGAAAGCCATCCAGCAGGTCTCTGCAGTGTCACAGCTGGGAAGGCTGAGGAAAACCTGGCTCTTCTGCACTCGCAGGTGCACCCCACTGCCTCCCACCCCTGGGGACTGCAGGTTTCGACTTCAGTCTGGGCAGGTGTGGGAGCCCCAACCTGATCCTTGGTCCTGCTTGGCGTCAGGCCCTGGGTGTGGGAACACCAGGAAGTCTCGGGTGCATTTCCCCTCTCACAGGTAGCCCTCTGGAGGGCAATGGCCTCATGGGAAATCCCCACCCAGAATCCTCCCCACCATGTACCATTCAGGGCTCCCTGGTAGAAGCCAAACCTCTTGTTTCTCTATTCAGTTTGATGCAGAATCATCAAATATTCCCACAGATTTCATCTTCTGGGCCAGAAAGGGGCCTCTGGGTTTCTATTCATGTTTTAGAGAGGGTTAAAGCTGGAACAGATCTTGGGGATTATCTAAGGCAGAAGGCACATCTGCCAGAGGGGCCCGGCTCACATGGCTAACGGGCAGGCAGACTGAGGATGAATTCAAGGGGCTCGATTCCCAATTCCCGATGCTTTTCCATGCAGCAGACACTTAATAGACACCTACTGTGTGCACACAGATGGAGAGGAGAGCTGGGAATCAGGAACAACTTTGTTCAAGGCTCATCTAGGCTAAGGATTTCAAACAGAAGTAGAACCAAGCATCTCTGCTGGCCATATATTAACTTCATTTAAATTTTTATCTATTCTTTATCACATTTTTATTATTTTTATGAAATATTTCCCAACTACCCCTTCATCTGATACTGAAGAACCCAGTCTAGGCGATCAAGCAAACAGAATCTGAGAGTTGGGAGGAGCTTGGAGCTTCGGTAGCCCACCAGTACATCCCATAGACAAAAGCAACCCCCATGCTAATACACCCAGCAAGCCGTCCTCCAGTCTCTGCTTGATGGCCTCTAAAAGGGAGAAGTCACCACTTCCCCAGGCACTGTGGAAGAGGTCTCAGTGGTAGCCATTTTGTCCAGGCATCCAATATAAACTGGGCTCTTTGCAATTTATCCTTGCTGCTCCTGGTTCAGCCTTGGGGGAAAGCAAAACAAAGCTAATCTTTTTTTTTTATAAGACTACCATTTATTCTTTTGAAAATAATGTTCCTACCCACGCCACTCCCCCTTCTCTTTTCAGGCAGAGAATCCCTTATTCCTTCAACAGATGCTGCTAAATCTTAACCCAGAAAACTGTTCCATAATGGAATTTCCATAAGGGGATAACAAGAGTGATGGAAGATTTTCAATGGAGAATTAAGGTTTGGAAGGACTAACACAGGGAAATGAACACTCCTCAAGGAAGAAGAGAAGGGATTCCTTACCCAGAAAAAAGCCCGGGGCTAGTTTCCCTTTGTGATATTTATTTCCTTAAAAAAAAAATCATCCCTCATGTCAAGTTGGATCACCTGCAAGTCGCTCAGAACTACTGAGATCCATGAGCTTCCAGCAGCCTTTTCACCAGCAAACCACAGAGATGACACAGAGCCCTGGGACTCAGCTCCAGAAATGGAAACTGGCACTGGAGAGACTGGAAACCAAAGACAGCTTAGCATCTTAGTAACTCGAGTTTCGTTGCCACATCCGCCGACATCACTAATTCTAGTAGAAGCAGTTACGGTCTGATGATTGTTCAATAGCATGAAAGCCTTTGAATGATTGACTTCCCTGAAAATCTGGAATCATAAAATGTCAGAGCAGGAAAAAACCTTAGGGGTCACCAGAGATCAAAGGGTTGGGAATGTAAAGGGCCTCACAGGACAATTAGTACCTCTGTGACATTGGGTAAGTCACTTAAATTCTTTTTGCTTCAGTTCTCTCAACTTTAAAATGGGGATAATAACTACCCCCTAAGGTGCTGTGAAGATCAAATGAAAGATTTTTAAGTATTTAGCACAGTGCCTGGCACATAAGAGATGCTTAATAAATGTTTCCTTCCTTATTCTTTCTTCCCCTTCCTTCCTCCCTCCCTCCCTTCTTTTCTCCTTCCCTCCCTTCCTCTCTTCTTTCCTTCTTTCCTGCCTCCTTCTATCCCCTCCTCCGTCCCTCCTTCCTTTTTTCCTTCCTTCTTTTCTTCCTTCCTTCCTTCCTTCCTTCCTTCCTTCCTTTCTTCCTTCTTCCCTTCCTCCTTTCCTTCCTCCCTCCCTCCCTTCCTCCCTCCCTTCCTCCCTTCCCTCCTCCTTTCCTCTCTTCCTTCTTTCCTTCCCTTCTTCCTCCCTTCCCTCCTTCCTTCCTTCCTTCCTTCCTTCCTTCCTTCCTTCTTTCCTTCTTCCTCCTTTCTTCTTCCCTCCCTTCCTCCCTCCCCTCCCCTTCCCTCCCTCCTTTCCTACCTTTCTTTCTTCTTTCCTTTCTTTCTTTTCTTCCTTCCTTCCTTTCTTCTTTCTTTCTTTCTTTCTTTCTCCTTTTTCTCCCTTTCTTCCCTTATTCCTTCCTTCTTTCCTTCCTCTCATCCTTAACTGAATAAAATAAAATACACAACAGGATGACCAAGCAAGTCAAAGGTTAGTGAAAATAAAGATTTTTTTTCATCCAAATTCATGGACCCCATGAAAGAATTTCTGTTCTAGACAATAGAGATCAAGTCTCTTCCGAATGGAATATTGGGTGATTCTAGACAGGGACTGTCCGTGGTCCTAAAACTAAGTAACAGAGGAGCAGAGATTGAAGAATCCATCACCCCCCTGCCTCGTGGTCTCTCCAATACTGAATAGTCCTTAAGTAAAGGAAGTAGCCAGTGAGTTGTTATTTTCCCTGCTTAATTTTAAAGGCTCTAAGAAGCTTTGGGATTCCTGCCATGTTCTCAAAATCCCAAATGCAACTGAAACACCTGTCAGTCATGCCCACCCATACCCCTGCCTCTGTTTCCTAAGATGCTCCATGGCATGTTAGGAAAACTATAAGACAGGTGGAGTTGGGCTGAATGGAGAGTTAAGAGATCTGCTTTTGGGTCCTGGATTGCCATTTGCCAATGTTGTAGTCTTGGACTGGCTATTTAATATCTCTTTGTTTCGATTCTTTCATCCCTGCTCTTTCCCCTGACAGAGCCCCATTCACCCTGGGCTAGTTACAATTTCTTTCTCCCCACTTATGTTGCTGGCACCTACTATTTCAGAGTAAGCAGAGTAAGGATTATCAGATGAACCCTTTCAGCTGACACAGGAGGGAACTGAGGCTCAGAATGATGAGTTAATCTGCTTAAGGTCACGCAGCTAATAAGAGATTGAACCTAGAGCCTCGGAGGCCAAGCCTGGGCTCTCCCCACTGCCCCCCACCGCTCATCTGTCATCCTCCCCTCTTCACCATCTCTCCCAGACAATCAGTCCCAAGTGCCGCTGAGCGCGCTCCGAGAGACAAGCCCTTGCTCCTGCTGATTCTCACGGCCACTCCCGTCAGACTCTCAGGACTTAGTAGGTAACCTCCTAGCCTCCCCGCCTCCGTTTTCTGTCTCATTCTTCACCACTGTCAGAGTAACCTCCTTAGGCATGAGGCCTCAGATAGGAAACCTGGATCCAAACTTCAGCTCTTCTAAGTATGACTCGAACCTCAGTTTCCTCAACGATACAATGACTTGGGTGACTTCTAAGATTTTAAGCTAGAACTTCCATTCTAAGAGCTGAGATGTGCGCTCCCAGAACTGGTCTCATGACTCCTCCTCAAGCTCACTAAAGGCTTCCTTGTGCCCACAGAATAAGATGCAGGTTCCTTAGCCCAGCCTCCAAGGCCTTCTGCCAGCTGGTCGTGCCCTCGCGCCACCCCATCCCCCAGCCTGACCGGATGAATCCTCACCGCCCTGTGTTCCTGGGTCCATGCATGAGCTCACCTGTCCCGAACGCTTGGGATGGCCTTTTCTCTCTCCTCTCCCCACCCCACGCCCTCCGTGCCTTCCCAGGGCTTCCCCGCACCCTGAGTCAGCAGCAACCTCCGCCTGGGGACCACACATGACATGGGGAATCTTTCCACAAGCTCTCCCGGCTAAGCCAGCCGTGCCACCTGCAGGAAATCTCAGCATCCTCCTAAAGGGCCCCACAGGACGAATGGCTGCTCCGCCAGGGGCCCCCCGAGGTTGGAGGATGACAAAAAGGCACAAGGAAAAATGGAGGATCGGGGCACAGGGAAGCAACTTCTCCTGGTCTGTGGGCCCGCCCTCTGTGCTCCCTGGGCCCTCCCAGGACTCAGTCTGGCCTCTCAAGATGAGAAAGAGCTCTAACCTTTCCTTGTGTTTGCTACAGTCCCAGGGGGGGAATAAATGATGACAAATAAGGGAGAAAGCCTCATGGAAGCATGGGGAAGGCAGGAAGGCCACCCTTTCCAAAGGGCAAATGGAGGATGCAGCGGCCCTGCATCCGAGGGGCTGACAGGGCTTCCCTCCAGCGAACCCCTTCTTAGCTCAACACGACTTGGAGCCAGAAGGGAGGCTTATGATGTCCCAGGCTGCCGGGGGGGGGGGGTCCTGTCAAGGCTGCATGCAGCCCGGACCAGGCCGGGCCCAGGGCCCCTGGCCAGGAGCTGCCCCTCCGGCCCCACCTGCATTCCTGCTCCCTGAGCGTCCCCAGTGCAGGAAGCAGACACACCTTTGCCCCATGAGCCGGGCCCCAAACCTAAACAACCCGGCTTCCTCCTTCTCCTGAATTCAGTGATTCAGTGGAAATCAATGTTCCCCATGAAACAAGAGCAAAGATCTTTCCCTGGGTTCAGCCTGTTGCTGCCCTAGTCCTCCCTTCTGCCCCTTTCCTTTTCCTCTTCTCTTTCCCCTTCCACAGAGGCCGGGATGGCCGATGTCTCAGTGCTGGGCCCCGCTCAGACACCCCGTGCCCAGCCCAGGGCAGACAGTCCGGGAGGAGGATGCGCCCTGCCCTGCCACGAGGGCCCTCGGCCGAAGTCGCCCTCTCTGCTGGCTGACCCCCCAGGGAAGGAGGAGTTCTGAGCCCCTGGGGCCCAGAGGCTGGGCTTCCCCACGGGTGTTTCTTCTGAAGATCACTGGGGTTCTGAACCCCTGAGGCCACGGAGGGGGAGGAAGGGATGAGGGCAGAGAGGGAGAGAAAGAGACAAGAGAGGGGAGGCAGCATGGATCCTGGGGAGTCAGTGTTAGGAAGACTTGGATGCAAATCTCATCCACCTGCTAGCTGTGCGGTTCTGGGTAAATCACCCCCACAAGGCTTGGTTTCCTCATCAGCAAAATGGGGATAATTCTAGCACTCACCTCCTAGGAGGGAATCAGAGATAACATATGTACAGAGCTTTGCAAACCTTAAAGCCCTCTATATAAAGGCTGGCTATGGGGGTGGCCATCATCGTGACCGGGGGTAGGGATCGCTGCTGAATTCCCCAAATCCCAAGTCCCTCTCGTACCTGAACAGGAGGGCTCTCTGACATCCCATCGAGCCGTCCTTCAGCCTTCCTATGGAGACCTCCAGGGACAGGGGAGCCACCGGCTCCCGAGGCAGCCCACTCCATCTGGGGACAGGGACATCTTTAGTGGGACCCTGTCCCTGACCCCCCAACACCCCTGGGCCCTTTCAAGTTACAGCCCTCCAGAACCTGACTCAGGATGGCTGTCACGTGTCTCCGAGTTGGCCCGACTTCTTTCCAGACTCCCTTTGATTCGTTCCAAGAGGGCGACCACCCACCTCGATTACTGAAGGAGCTCCAGAAGGGAAAGCCCCAGGACCAGCACTCAGCCAGACGCCACCTCCTACCTGTCTCTGCTTGCTCTATCCACCACTCAGGGTATTTCCAATTCAACTCAATCGGCATTAACATCATTGGGTCTTTGTTATAGATCAGGGACCACTGAGCTGGGCATGGGGGCCACCTGGACAAAAACTAAACCCTCTCTGCTCTCGGGGGTTGACGTCTATAGAAACTTGCCCTTCCCAGAATTCCTCCCCTCTGGGTAGAAAGAAGCCCGCACTTACTGCCTTCAATGACAGATTATCTGTACTTTGAAAGAACTCCAGGCACCTGGGCAGAGGCAGCAGCTGGCACAGCAGGAGCCTGGGAGCCAGGCCCTGGGCAAGGCTGGAAGACAGGCGGGGTGTGGGGGTTTTTCAATTGGTCTCAAAGATCTGAACTCATGGTCGTACCTTGGTCTAAATCATTATAGGGATGGGGGTGTAAGAGGGTGAACTTCAACCTTCCATGTGGTGAGATGTCTCAACACAGGAAAGAAGAGCTGAAGCAGGCATAGAAGCTATGTGTTATATATGCTATATATGTAAATATGTACTTTAATATATGTACACATCTGTATTCAATTATCATCTATATACCTGCTTCTCTCTCTCTCTCTTTCTCCATCCATCCATCCACCCATCCATCCATCCATCCATCTATCCATTTATCCATCCATCCATTTATCTATTTATCTATCTATTCATCCATCTATCTATCCATCCATTTATCTATTTATCTATCCATTCATCCATCTATCCAGATGCAGATGAATAATACAATTCAGGGAATCATGAAGCCATGGCTCTAAAGCTGTTCACATAGAATGGCAGGGGGCTCAGCCTCTTCACCTCGGCCACATGGCCACAGCTAGATCTCTCCTTCACCCCCACCAAGTGAAATGTCTGTCCCCAACTAACTAAGGATCCCAACAAGCTTGACAGGTAAAGCCTACAGAAGTTGGCTCCAAGCTACCTGCCAGCCCTCTTTCCTAGAGCCCTTCCCCTCACACTACGTGGCACCTCACCAGACCAGGTAATGTCGCATACTGACTTTGGCCCCCCATTCCCATGGCCAGCCCTGAACTCCCTCTCTACTCATCTCTGTCTTTCTGAATCCTTCTCCTTCAAGGCTTAGCCCAGGGACCACCTGCTCCAGGAAGCCTTCTTGATCTTCTCTGCTCTCCCCCAATGTTCTCCTCCTCAAATTTTCAATTGATCAGCTCTCTCCTTGGTCTTTATGACTCCCTACATTGTATTATTCATCTGTGTCTGGATGGATAGATGGATAGATAGATACATAGACAGACAGACAGATGGTAAACAAACAGACAAATAGATAGAGAGACAGACAAACAGGATAGATAATAGATAGATAGAAGATAGATACCAACAGACAGACAGACAGATAAATAGATGATAGATGAATGAATAGATAGAGATAGATGGAAGGATGGATGGACAGATGGAGGGAGTGAGAGAGAGAGAAGCAGTTTATAGATGATAGTTGGATAGAGACAGATAGATGGGTACATACATAAACTCCTCATGAATGGGCATCATACACTCTTTATATCTGTGCCCCCAGTGCCTAGCACAGTGCCTGGCACATTTGTTGTTGTTACTGAGTTAAGTCATGTACAGCTTTACATAATCCCATGGACTTTTGTCCATGGAGCTTTCTTGTCAAAGTTACTGTAGTGGTTTGCCATTCCCCTCTCCAGAGTACCTCCATTTTACAGATGAGGAAACTGAGTCAAACAGGGTGATGTGACTTCCCCAAGGTCACACATGTAGCAAGTATCTGAGGCAAGATTTGAACTCAGATCTTCCTGACGCCAGACCTCATGCTCTATCCATGGTGTGACACACCACCTGGCACATACCAATTCGTGATCCACGTTCAGATCAAAATAATGATTTAAACTGCCGGCAGTTGCAAAGAGAGGTGGGGACAGGATGGGGGAGGGAGGGGGTGTTTCCTCCCCTTTATCTCTTGACTCCACCGTCCCTCCACACCTTCCATCCACAGGTCACCCAGTCTTCCCAACCAGTCTCAGACAGGACAGATAGACATCTGCCCTGCCACTGAATCACAAAGCCTGACTCCGGTCAGAGATATTGCCACCACCAGGTCAGTCTGAGGCTGAGTGATAGAGAGACAGAGAGAATGGATGAGAGAGACAGAGATAGAGACAGAGAGACAGAGAATGAGTGAGAGACAGACAAGACAGAGAGAGAGAGAGAGAGAGAGAGACAGACAGACAACAGAGACAGAGAGAGATAGAAACAGAAAGACAGGCAGAGTGAGAGAGACAGAGAGACAGATAAGACATACACATAGAAAAATACACATAGAGAAAAAAGAGAGACAGAGACAGAGAGAGGGACAGACACAAACACAAACCCAGAAAGAGAAACAGAAAGAAAACAGGAGAAAAACAGAGATAGACAGACAGATGGACAGATAGACAGATTCAACCATAAATAGATGCAGAGATGCAGATAAACAGAAAGAGCCTGGCAGAAATTAAGAGCCAGAGGTGGGAAGGGGGAGGGAACCAGACATCATTTGGCTTTTAGGAGCAGGTTCCTTATGCCCAGAGGGTCCCTCCTTTCTCACCTCCTCGGTTGCCTCTTCTGTAAACTTCCAGGCTTTGTCTGGGGGAGCTCTAGGGCCTCCAGAATAGAACAGAAGCCCCAGAGACCAGATACGTAATTTATTTTCTTGTATCCCCAATGGCTAAGAGAATTTCCTCTTCGGAAGTTCCCCTCAAGAACACTATCACATAACGAGCAGGACCAGGAGATCATTATATACTTCAACAACAATACTATACGAGGATCAATCCTGATGGATGTGGCCTCTTCAACAATGAGATGAACCACATCAGTTCCAATGGAGCAGGAATGAACTGAACCAGCTACGCCCAGCTAAAGAACTCTGGGAGATGACTAAGAACCATTACATAGAATTCCCAATCCCTCTAGTTTTGTCTGCCTGCATTTTGGATTTCCTTCATGGGCTAATTGTACACTATTTCAGAGTCTGATTCTTCTTGTGCAGCAAAATAACTGTATGGACATGTATACATATATTTAATTTAATTTATATTTTAACATATTTAACATCTATTGATCCACCTGCCATCAGGGAGGGGGGGCGGGGGGGAAGGAGGGGAAAAATTGGATTTGCAATTGTCAATGCTGTAAAATTACCCATGTATATATCTTGTAAATAAAAAATTATATATAAAAGAACACTACTACATGCACAGCCCCTGTCCGGGCCCCTTCCCCAGGGAATAATTTAATTGTTCTTGTCCTTCCTGGACATCAGGGGGTGATCCACAACATGCAAGTGACTCATTGGTGCCTAATGAAGGTGTTAAAAACGACCACAGGGAGGGACGTCAGCTCCCAGCTGGGCAATGCAGGGTAGTGGAAAGGATGCCGCATCTGGAGTCAGGAAAACCAGATTCGGCTCCTGTCTCCGATGCTTCCTTGAGTTGCAAGCATGACCATCGGCTAATCATTCCCCCTCAACTGAGCCTCAGTTTCCCCTTCTGTAGAGTGAGGATGATCACAATGATGTTGGCCAGCTTTCCTCACAATGGGCCTGTGGGGGAGGTGACGTGAGTGTAATTATTGGGAGGAGGGAACTGTGCTTGAAGTGCCCGGACCTGCCCAGAGTCCTCCAGGCAGCTAGAACAAGAGCAGAGGCTCTCGGTGATGGCCACCGAAGCTCCTGAATATCAGTCACCCCAGGGTTCGCATGGGCCACAACCCCTCCACGGGCACCAGCGTGTCAGGAAAGGCACAGCAGGTGGCGAATATGGTTCCTGGTAAATGCCAGGGGGTGAAATGTGCCAGATGAGAAAGGTAGACGGAGGGAACAATGAAGGTCCCTGTCAGGACAGGTCTATATTCTGGTCTGGGCTTGGCCACTGATGATCCAGTTTCCTTGTCTATAACACAAGCAGGACACCGTCATTGATCTCTAATATCCCCGGCAGCTCTAAGATCTTAAGTCACTTCCCTTCCCTGGCTCTCAGTTTATTTATTTGTAAAATGAGACTAGAGAGTCTCTGAGAGCCCTTTCTAGTCTCCAGGTCAGTGACTATCTATGATCCTGGCTCATACACTGATGGGCTGGGGGATCCCGAGTGAATCTCTTATTCTCACTCTTCCTCAATATCCTTATCTGTAACATGGGCTCCAAGGAACCATTCAATTTTACTAGTCTATGACTTATGGGAAAAGGGGTGGAAGTGAGTGTGTTTAACAGAGGAAAAAGAACATCTCAATAGACTTTTCTGAGCCCTGAAATCAAGTTCCTATCACGTTCCTTGCCTGCTCTCATCTGTGGCCAAATCAGCTGTTCGGCCATTTCCTGTCCGTGCAATTCCATGTCCTCCTGGGCCCCTGCCTGGAATGTCTTCCTTTCCTCCATCTTTGGAAGGAGAACAGCCCTTTAAGGACCATGAGGTGCTTTAAATCTGGGGCCTCATTTGTTTTAGATGTAACCATAGTCCAGGAGGTGAATCACCTCCGACTGATCAGATAGCACGACGGGTCATTTGTCAAGGCCCCAAAGCCCTTCTCCCACACCACTCATCCTGCAGGGCCAGGCTTAATGACTAGGAGACTGTCCCAGGAGGCTCCGTCCTCCCCCGCCATCGGGATTCGGCATCTGTTGCCCCAGGTGGGTCCTGTTTTTATTGCACTTGCTCAGTTGTTTTTCAATCTTGTCCAACTTTTTGAGCCTATTTGGGGTTTTGTGAACAAAGCTCCTGGAGCGGTTGCCATTTCCTTCTCCAGATGAGGAAACTGAGGCAAACGGTGTTAAGTGAGTTACCTGGGGCCACACAGCTAAGTGTCTGAGGCTAGATTTGAGCTCATGAAGATGAGGCTTTCTGACTCCTGACTGAGCACTGGGCACCTCGGCACCTCTGAGCTGCCCCAGATGTCCTAGGGAGTCACAAAATGGCTTTTCTCCTGAAAACAAGCATTTATTAAGCACTTACTATGTGCCAGGCACTGGGCTAAGCCCTATACTAAGACCTGGAATGAAAAAACCCTCTTCAGAAAGGGTTAACGTTCTGGTGGGGGATGACACCTTGTTCCTGACATGTATTTCTGTACCTGGTTGTCCCTGTTTCTTATGGACAAGAGAACTGTCCAGCTGAAGAACATGCCTCGATGTGTTTGGGCTTCTTCTCGCTCGGAAGCCTGACTGTGACATGGGGGTGACAGCTGCGTTTCCCAGGGCCCTTCACAGACTGCAGGAGCCACTCCCTGATACAGCCTTGAAAAGTGACATGATCCCATTTTACAGATGGAGAAATTAAAGTTTACTCAGTCCACAAATAGTCCCTCTGCCCCCACATCTCCCACTGCACAAAGCTGCCTTGCCTCTGTATGCCAACTGTTCGGGGCCCCTAAGCACTGGCAAAGATCTCAGCAGCCACTTAGCCCAGCTCAGTCCTGAAAGGAAACTCCATTCCGGCCCGCCCCTGACAAGCGCTCCCCCAGCCTGAAGCCCTCCCGTGCTGGGGAGAGATTGTGCCTTTAGACAACTTGAACTATTACCTGTTTGGTCCCATCCACCACCCTGGCTCAGCTCTCTACCCCAACCTCAGCAGAATAACCTAATCGCTCATCCATGGGCCTTGTGCCAGCACCCACACTGCCCTCAGCCTCCTCCTCCTCCCCTGACCAAACGGGGCCCATTCACTGACCTTCCTCCACCCAGGCTGCTGGCCTGCAGATGTTTCCCCATGATCCACAGCCTTCCTGGAGCGTCTGTGCTGCTGTCCAAGGTAGAGCTCTCTGAGAGAGTCTAAGGGGATGAGCTGAGGCCTCTGGGGTCCTAAGATCTGGCCCTACGATGCTCATGGGGCCAATGGCTACGTAAATGGCAGACATTGTGACTGAGACCATGACTTAGCTCTGTGGCCCTCAGCTCCTCAGACTCATTTCCCATGAGGAAGTTGGGCTAACGGCCTCTGGGGTCCCTTCCAGCTCCAGCCGTTACATCAAAAGTTCTCCAAGTCACCAACCACTGCAGTGATCCACTGTGTGCCAGGTTTTGGGTTCCATGCCCAGGACACAGGACAGTCCCTGGTCTGTCCTGGAGCTCCCTGTCTGATGAGTTCAGCATGCAAACAACGAGGTACAAACATGACAGGGACTGGCTAAGTTAAAAACTGTCTCAGAAGAAAGGAACTGAAAGATAGCTTCTTGTAGAAAGTGGGGCTAGGGCTGAGACTTGGAGGCAGGCGGGGAAGCCGAGGCAGAACTGAGGAGGGGGAGAAAGCCAGACATGAGGGAAGAGCCAGAGGAAATGGTCTGGATTCAGAGGGGCTTATCTGAGCCAGGCTCACCCAATCAGGCTATGAAGGCCTTTATGAAGGGCCATTAATAGGGCTTTAAGCACCAAAGAGTGGATTGCTTTATCTTTGATCCTGGAGGGAATAGGAGTGATCTGCTCAGGTCTGGGCTACAGGAAGATCACTGACGGCCGGCTGGAGCAGGGAGGGTCTCAGGGCAGGCAGACCCATCAGCAGCTACTGCAATGGGTCAGACTGAGACATTGTCAGAGAACCAAAGAGATCTATAAGGGAAATTAAGTTCAATCATTAATTACAGGGGGTGACACCTCGGCTGCAAGCCGGGCGACTGAATGGTTCTTTGGTGGTACCTTCAGCAACGTGAGGGAATTAGGAAGAAAGGAGGGTTTAGAGGAAAAGAGAACGACTTCCATGTTGGCCCCGCGATGTTTAACAGACATCCCCCAGGTTGAGATATCCAAAGACAGTTGGAGATGCAAGATCAGAGATAAGGAAAAAGGCTAGAGATGGATCTGAGAACCATCTGCATGGACACTAGAGCTTAATCCATGGGTGCCAATGGATTTATTTAACCTTTACCCTTGCATCTCCTACTGCCTTTGGGCATCTTGACAAATGGCGACCAAAGCCCAACTCTCTCTTTCCCCCCAGCCCTCTCTTTTTCCGGACTCCCCTATAATTGCTGAAGGCACCTCCAACCATCCTTTGAGTCCCTCTGGCTTGCAGCCCAGGTGCCGCTGCCAAGTTCTCAGCTCTCCATCATGGCCCTGGTTTCAGAAGTTGGAAAGGGGAGGGATTGGTGCTACAAACCTGCAGGTTGCCTTAGCAATGCTGACTTCAGGCAGGATGTTTTAGGACTGACTTGAAGAACTCAGTAACTCATGAATATTCTTATGTCTTTATATTTTAATTTGGGATTAAATAATACATTTTTGTTAGGAAACAATTACACTTTCTAGGCCCAGGCCAAGTTTTAGTCCCCAGAATCGGTGCCCTTCTAGTCAACAGAAGTGGCTTCTGGTCTCAGATTCCATCGGGAAAGGAGAAGTCGTGCAGATGCCCGTCGAGGGGACGACCCTGGGCATTGTAGGAAGGAAGGATGCAGGGGGTTAGAACCAGAAAGGGAGAGAAGCGACACAGTGGCTGGAGTCTGGAGGAGCAGTGTAACCACTGAGTTGGAGAGAATGGAACCATCACGCCAAAGAAAACAGCGAAAGCCGGGATCCAGAGGTGCAGGTCGGGGCCAAGATGCAGGAGCCGAAGAACGTGGCAGGGCAGCTAAAATGAGAAGGGGGACGTCAAAATCAGGGGTCAAGGAAGAGAGACATGCAGAGGGCGGCCAGCCGGCGCTAGCTATAGCAGAACTGTTGCCCGCCCAGGGCTTGCCGAGGATCTTCTGTCCCACTTGCCGGCCATCCCCTTTCTGCTCTCCTTGGTGGGACCTCCTTACACAACGGTTCTAGAACGGGGCCCAGGGCTCCCAGAATCAGAGTCACGGAATCTCCTCTCTCCAAAAACATATCGGTTTTACGTTGTAGTTGTCCTTGATCATAAATAGTGCTTAATGAATGTTTATTGATTGCTTGGTTGGTGGGTTTGGGCTCATGCTTCAGCTCCCCCTCACCGAGTCTTTTTTTCTTTAGTTATAAAAACTGGGTGCAAGAATATTGGCTCCATCTCCCTCCTATGGCCATAATCTGTGAGAAGAAAATGGGGAGTCCAATGGCTGTGTAAATGGCAGATATTGGGACTGAGGCTGTGTCTCACTGTAACAGAATCATAGACCATCAGGATTGGAAGGGATCTCAGTGGCCATCTGGTCTAGCCCCCTCTTCTCTCTGCAGACAAGAATCCCCTCTGTAGCAGGGAGACACTCATACCTCTACTTCTGGGGCGGGGGGAGCATGGAAAATGCTAATTATTAAAAAGGTTTTTTGTTTTTCAATCCTAAACCTGTCTTCCTGCAACTTCATCTATTCTTGGCTCTGCCCTCTGGGACCAAAAGAACGCCCCTCCTCCCACCAAACAGTCTGTCGGATACTAAGGCAGCCGCGTTCTCCAGAGTCTCCCCTCCTCTAGGTTTTTCACCCCCTCCTCTCGTGGCACGAGCTCAGAACCTCCCTCCGGCTGGTCAGCCTCCCCAGACGCCCCTCCTGGGATGTGATGGCAGAACGGAACATCCCCCGTGTCACTGACCAGGGAAGGATTGAGTGAATGAGGTCAGTGACTTCTCCAAAGTCACAAAGATAGCAAGAGCTGGAGTCAGAGTTCAAAGCCGAGTCTTCCTCACTCTTTGGCCCACTGTGTTAAATGATGGAAATCCTGAGCGACAGGATCAGACCTTCATTAAATTGGGGATAGATGGTGGTCAAGTCCGGCCAAGTCAACAGCTTTGTAAAGAGCTTACTCTGTGCTGGGCACCGGGCTGTGCGCCGGGGATACAAGCAGAGCAAAAAGAGAGTCTCTGTCCTCAAGGAGCTTGTGTTCTGATGGGGCAAGACAAGGCATAAAAGCTGTGGGAACTAAGAAGGCGAAGGTGTCGCACAAGGGCCCGGTGGCGAGGCCTGGAGAGTCAGGGGAGGGCTGGAGGGATCTGCCACGGAGCCGGCCAAGGAGGGATGCGTCCAGAAGACTCCTGGGTGGGGCATGAGGGGATGAGGGCCTGACCCAGGGCAGTGACTGCACGGAGAGAGATGGGGATGAGATGCTGTGAGGGTCAAAATGGCAGGACTTGGCAAAAAACTGAATATGTGGAGGGAGAGAGGGAGAAGTCAAGTCTTACCCTAAGGTTACGAGCGGGAGTGACTGGTGCGGGGAGGGGGAGCCCTCAAAAGTAACAGCAGAGTTCAAAGGGAATCGGGCTTGCAGAGGGGACAGCTCATGGGTCAGTTTTATAGATGTCTCTGGGATGAACAGTTTGGGATCTCCAAGAGACAAATGAAGCTCTGTGTGAGACTAGAGCTCTGAGGAGAAACTTGGGCCAAATAGAGATAGACAGATATGGGTATGGGGAGGGGAGAGGCAGAGACAGAGAGAGAGACAGAGAGCAACAGAGAGAGACAGAGAGACAGAGAGAGAGACAGACAGACAGAGAGAGAGACAGAGAGCGACAGACAGACAGAGAGAGAGAGAGAGAGACAGAGAGAGAAAGAGAGAGAGACAGACAGACAGAGAGACAGAGAGAGACAGACAGACAGAGACAGAGAGACAGAGAGAGACAGAGAGACAGAGAGAGAGAGAAGAGAGAGAGAGAGAGAGACAGAGAGAGACAGAGAGAGAAGAAGAGAGAGAGAGAGAGAGAGACAGAGAGAGAGAGAACAGAGAGAGAAAGAGAGACAGAGAGAGACAGACAGAGAGACAGAGAGACAGACAGGCACCGAAAGATAGACAAACACAGTGGTAAGTGTAGGGTGGGTGGGTGTGGGGGGGCAGCAGGTGTGGGTGTGTGTATAAGAGAGACAGAGAGAGAAACAAAAACAGAGACAAAGACAAAGAGTCAGAAAGAGACAGACAGAAAGAGGGAGGGAGGGAGAGAGAAACAGACAAAGAGAGATACAGAGAGAGACACAGAGACAGAGTCAGATACAGGTGGGTGTGGATGTGGGTGTGAGAGAGACAGAGACAGAGACAGAGAGCTCGGACTGAGGACTGAACCCCTGGGGCTGCTGAGATCACTGAGTGAAGAGATCTCTGTTCTTTGCCCCTCAGGGTCCCCCCCACCAGGCCCTAGGATGAATGAACAAGCAGCCTTTGCCACGTTTGGTACTTGGGGCCACTCACGTTTCCCTGGGGGGGCGGGTGCCTGCCCCGGGCAGAGGCTGCCCTTTGGGGAATGAACGAGTGGGCTCCGGGGCTGGCCCTGCCTGACGTGCCCATCCTCCATCTCCAGCTGCCAAACACTTGGCCGCCCCCAGACCACAAGCGCTCCTCCCTGAGCTCAGGCTCCGGGCTGAGGCTTCACCGAGCTTGTGCCCAGTGCACCTCCCCCCTTGGGGGCCCAGGATCCTCTCCACCACATCCCAGGATCCTCCAGAAGACTCTGCCAAGTCTCAGCCATAATTGGGGAGCCTGCTCCTCCCCCGGGGAGTTTTGTTCCTTCTCTTTTCTCCGTTCCATGCAGAGAGAGCTTCCCTGGCGGCGGGTGTGGGAGGGACTGGCCCACTCTGGGTCACTGTGGGTCAGAGGCCGGCCTAGACCCAAGTCCTCTTAGCTCCAGGACTGTCTCTTCCTCCATCACTCCTGCTCCCTCCCCCAAAGGGGGCCCTGTTTCAGGAGCGCTTCTGAATGGGCTTCCCCACGCTCACCTCTGCTGACTTAGTTTCCCCGCCTTGCCTTTGGCCTTTGGTCTTGAGGGAGGAAGTGGATATAACGATTCCTTACAGAGCTAAAGGAAGGTGTTTTTAACGCAGGAAGGGACACTGTTTCCCAGAGTCTCTGGGATTCTAGGTGCTGGGGGAGAGGAAGGCTTGGGGACCGCTGCCCTCCCCCAGCCTCTGCTCGCACTCACCCACAAGGTGTCCCTGGAGGGCCCCTGGCTCCAGGCTGGGTGGTCCAGTGGTCTCACCCAGGGGGCCAGCTCCGAGGCACCTATGCACATGACTAGGCCTTGGCCCGAGCCGTGGGATGCTTCCCGGGCTTTGGAGGCTGCGGCGTCCGGGTCTCCAGGAGACCGCCTCACCAAACAGCATTCCTCGGTCCCCATGACAACGGGGCGCAGCATTCTCGTTTCCAGGGCGACCCCGGGCCCTCAGCGTCCCGGGTTTCCCCAGCAACGGGCCAGGGCCGCAGGGAGAGCTTGCTCGGGCTCCGCTCCCCTGGACAAGTCCCAGCAGCTCCTGCCAACGGCAGGTGAGCCGGGGCCAGACGTCAGAGACGTCAGAGAACCAAGGACAGGAGCCGGTGCTGGACGTCAGAGGGGAGCCCAGCAGGCCCCTCTGCCACCAAGCCGGGCCTCCCTGCCACAGAGCCGGGCTCTCCTGCCTCGGCTTGCAGAGCGAACCTCCCCCCCGCTGGCTCCCCTGCGCCCAGTGCCCACAGCCGGGACTCCAGGAGGGAGCTGTTCCAGCCTGGAGTCTCCCCTCTGTGATCTGGGCCATGAGTGAGGCCGGGGGCCCGGGAGGCCCCGGGGAGGACAGGCCCCGGCTGAAGCTGGAAGCCGTGATCCAGGTCAGTTTGCCTGTCCCTGCCACCCTCCCTCAGGAAGCAAAGGGATGGGACAGAAGCAGGGAAAATGCCCTGGCTCCTGTCCCGTCTGCTCCCGTCCCTCCCTGCTGGCTCCCAGAAGCCCCCGAATGAAGTGCCCTGTAGCAGGAGACCCCGGGAGCTGGACCGCTCCGGGAAACTTCATGGGGGGCTCGTGGTCTAGCCTGGTCTCCAGGAGGAGATAAAGAGTGTGAGATAGCCTCAGGGAACTGGGGGAGAGAAACCCCCAGGAAGAGTCCGCGAAGGCAGGGCCCACCTCATCTGTCCCCTGCTTCCTTAACTCTGAAAACTACCTGGACCCACCTATGGAGAATTAATTAAAGCTCATTAACTACAGTGGAACCAGTGAAGCTGCAAGTGTGGCCCACTGCGGGCACCGAGAGCCCACAGTCTAGGGGGGGGAGGCCACAGAGAAAGTGGCCCATGGGGTCTCAATATAAACCCTGTTTAACCCAACGCTCAGCCCAGTTTCTGCCCAGGAGGAAACTGAGAAGAGCCTTTCTAATAGAAAGAGCTGAGTTCAGACCCAACCTTGTAGCCCTGAGTATCCCACTCGCACTCTATTGGCCTCAGTTTCCCATTGCAGAAAAAGGAGGCAGAGTAAAGCCAGGGGGTTCCCTAACCCAAGGGCTGTGAACTTTTTAAAAAATTACAGCTATGGGGCAGCTGGGTGGTGCGGTGGATAGAGCACTAACTCTAAAGTCAGGAGGACCTGAGTTCAAATCAGGTCTCAGTCACTTAATACGTCCTAGCTGTGTGATCCTGGGCAAGTCATTTAACCCCAATTGTCTCAGCAAAGAAAAAAAAATAATAAGACAACCACTTCCATAGGACTGGCTTCCTTTACAATCTTAGATATTTTATTTTATGCATTTAAAGATATGATTGTGAGAGAGACACTTCGCCAGATTCCTCGAGGCGGGCAGAAGAAGGGGCTCCTAATGGACTTTGACTTTTGCTTTGTCCTTGCACCCTGAGGACCATGGGACCTTCCCTCCCGACTTGCAGCTGTCTCCCCCATTCTAACAGAAGCCCCCTGAGAGCAGGGACCACCTCACTTTTAGAGACACACAGTTGTGTCATTACAGTAACGTGACCCCTTGTGGGTAATTGCTAGAGGGCTGGCCGTTTTCTTTTCTGGCTCATTTTACAGGTGAGGAAACTGAGGCAAAAAGGGTTACACGGTTTGCCCCGAGTTACAGTTAGTAAGTAACTGAGGCCGGATTTGAATTCAGCTTTTCCTGGCTGCCAGCTAGTGTTCTGTCCCCCCAAACACACACTGAATACATGCTCTGTTCATTCATCGTCCACAATCCACAAAAGCAAGACCCCGCCGGGTGCCGCGTGGGCTGCTGGGACTGGGCAACAACGCCTCCAGGCTCGGGCTCTGTAACCTGGGGCGCCAGGGCCTCCTTCCTCAGAGCCAAAAGCCCCCGCTCAGTGTCCCGGCTCCCGGCCCCTCCGCGTGGTACCCACGGGGCGGGGCTCGCCAGCAGCCGCGGCCCCCTCCTGTCCAGGACGCCGGTGCTGAAGCCGGACGCTGATTGGCGCAGCTCGCGTGTCCGCAGGACCAGCTTCAGAGGCGAAAGCCGGGGGCGGCGCCGGTACCCGCGGGGGGCAGGGAGGGAGGGCGAGGGGGGCAGCGGGCTCTAAGCTGTCATTTCCAGGCCGGGCCAGCGATCCGCGCCCGGGGGCCTCGCGAGGCCGGGATAGAAGCGGGGCTTCCTTGCAGCGTCGCGGGGCGGGGGAGAGATGCGCGGCCCGAGCATCCTCCCAGGTGCGGCCGGAGCGTCCTCCCACCGGCCGGGGGCTGGAGGAGGAAGGGAGGGAGGCGACGGCGGGGTTCCCCCAACATCCCGGCCTGCCCCTCCTGCCTTTCCCAAAGTCCTCCGCGCCGCCGCCGCAAACAAGAAAGAGACAAAAAGCAAAGCTCGGGCTCTCAGCGGGGGCATGTTAATTAAAAAATAAACTTCCCAAGGAGGGAGAGGAAGGCGAGCTGCAGAAAAACGAATAGCTGCCATTCAGGGTGAAGTTTAAAGTTGGCGAAGTCTATGTGTGTATGTATATGGATACACATGTACATGTATGTTGTACTCTAAGTATATCATGTGTGCATGTGTGACATATATTGTTCGCATGTGTGTGCACATATGACCCATTTGACATGTTACTATTTCCCCCCATTCTCCAAAAATATCGAAAGAGGTTAAATAACACGGCCAGGTCTTTCTCATACATACATCGCATGTGGAAATATATTAACTTATACATCATCCATACATCCACTGTCAATACATATAAATATACAGATATAGATAGATAGATAGATAGATATAGATAGATAAATATCTAGAGAGAGAGAGAGACAGACAGACAGACAGACATATTGCATTGTGGCTGGGAGGAGAAGGTACAATAGCTGGGACACATCCATTATAATAATAATCATCATTTGTTTTATAGCTGACATGAATGGAGGATTCTGTGATTGCCAAAAGCATTTTACAAACATTACTTCCTTTGCACCTATGAGATAAGGACTAAGGTTATTATTATTCCCATTTTGTAGATAAGGAAACTGAGGCTGAGAATGGACATGACATGTTCATAGAACTATCAGAGGCATCATTCTAAGCCTGGTCTTCCTGCCTCTAAGCCCAGTTCTCTGCCCACTGTGCCACTCCGTCTTTCCAGGATCTGTATAATGTATTATAGTTGTCCAAAAGAAAAGGTACTTGCAATATGATCCCAGTATCACTTCACCTCTTTTTTGCCTCCGTTTCCTCATCTGTAAAATAAGAATAATAATAGCATCTACCTCCTAGGACTGTGGTGAGGATCAAATAAGATAATAATTGCAAAATGGTCAGCACAGTGCCTGGTCCATAGTAAGCACTCTATAAAACATTAGCTATTATTTTATGATTATATACATAATAATGTATATTTATTACATTTATATTACATTACATTATGGAGAGAAGGTCCCATGTATACATCACACACATATATATTATATATTAATACTCAGAGGCAAAGCTGGGTGACTCAATGGACAGAATACTGAGGCTGGAGTCAGGAAAACCTGGGTTCAAATCCAACTTCAGTGTGTGACCCTGAACGAGTTATTTAACCCATATCTGCTTCAGTTTCCTCATCTGTAAAATGGGGATATTAATAGCACTTACACAACTGGCTTGTTGTGAGGATCAAATCAGATGCCATTTGCAAAATGCTTTGCCAATCTTAAACACTATATAAATGCCCCTTATTATTATTAACAATAAGGGACATTTATATTGTCCTATAAAATATGCAAAGGGCTTTATATGTGTTGCCTCATTTGTGCCCCGTGACTTTCCTGTGAGAAAAATTGTGCCCATTTTATAGATGAGGCAAGTGGGATTCCGAGACACGAAGTGATTTATCAGGGTTAAATAATTAACAGATGTCAGAGACAGGCCTTTCTGAGCCTGAGGTCGGTGTCTGGCCGCTAATTCCAGGGTAAGGAAAAATGCTAAAAGCAGAATTAGGCAGACTCTCGAGCAGAATCACAGACAACTGCGCCCCTAGAGCCATGTTTGCCTCGATCTGGAGATACGAGGATGTGCAGTCGCTGGGATTAGATGTTTCATGGGATGACTCACTAGATGCTATCTGGGATCTAAAGCCAATTTTTAAATGTCAGATTACTCATACTAAAGGTGGCAGTAAGGGGAGGGGAGAGCTTCCCATTCCCGGGGTCATGGAGGAGGAAATGGAGGCTGGGAACTTTCCTGGGACTTCACAAGTTGGGGGGAAGAGGGACACCTGTTAACAAACATCTGGCAGTGCTCTTGTTCATCTGCTCTGGTGGCTTCAAAATTCATTTTCAAATGTTCCCCAAATTGATCAGTCTTATGATTTGATTCCATTCAACAAGCATATATTAAGTGCCTATTGTATGCAATGATCGTTCCATTTCAAAAATGACTTAACACTTATGTCCAGGGAACGTGCCTTCTATTCTAATCAGTGAAGGAAGAGCTTCCCTCTGCTGTGCAAAGAAGGCAGGAGGGAGACTTTATCCACTGAGGAATTGTGGGCTCTTCTCTCATCAATGGCAGAAATTTGGGAATCGGTTTGGAAGCCATCTTTCATTGTGACGGCCCCGATGGGGGCTCATTTATGAGTATGATCCCATGGCACGGGGAGCTACTAATCTCCTCCCAAATGTGTGTGCTTGTGGATTGGAAGACTCCAAGATCCTTAAAATTCAAGAGGAACAAAACGTTTTGCTTTGTGAAGAGAGATAGAATCTAAAAAGATAACATGACAAACTCCCAGGGAGATGTGGCTCATTTTTCACTGGGTACATCTCAGCACAACTGCACATGGGCTGCTCTAGGAGCCAGAACAGAGAATTTCAAAAAGCCAGCTGCTGTGTCTCTCCTCCACATCTGGGGGGCCAACCCCCCTCATCCCCAGTACGGTCAGACCGGCACGAAATGCCGCAGGCCGGTTCATCTTGTGGTGGATGGGAAGGGGAAGGAAAGGGGCAGATGGGGCCCGCTTGTCTGCTTTGCGTTCTGTCCCAGCCACTCCCCAGAGATGCCCTGGGTCTCACTCTTCAAGGATGCCATCTCCTTTAAAAAGAATAAACTCTCAGGTGCCTTCCCTTCTTTTCCAAGTAAAACAAGCTTTCGCTTTCTTTTCTCCTTGTCTGTTTTCCCATCACCCCCATGCCGCTGCCAGTCTCCCCATCCCCACCTTGCTCCCTTCCTTTAAAAGCAGAGGCTGAATTTCAGGTACCCTTAGCATTCCTTCCCCTTGATGAGGCAGGAGGAGGGAAGGGCCCCGACCTGCCCGAGCACGTCTGAGACACCAGGAACCGATACCCAGGCTTGGCCCTAAATGTGGCCCCAGTTCTGAGGGAAAGGCTGGACCTGTGGGAGGAAGAACCAGGCAGGCTAAGAGGCATTTATATGGTACGGTCAAGTTTGTAAAATGTCCCCTCCTTCTACCTCCACACCTTTGTATAGGTGATCTGTGTGTGTGTGTGTGTGTGTGTGTTTGTATGTATATAAGTATTGTGTATGTGTGTATATACATATAAATGTGTATGTACATATAAATATATACATATAGATGTACATATACATATAAATATATATATATAAATGTGTATATACATATAAATATATACATCTATATTTATGTGAGTGTATATATAGGGAGAGATATAGATACATATAGATATATAGATAAAAGGGAAGAACCATTTGACATTTTTATCCTTGAAACTGCAGGAGCCAGCAAACAAGCCGGTGCCTCGGATAAAGTAGACTCTAAATTAACATTTGTTCAATTGAATGAAATCTCCCCAGTTTCCCAGGGAGTGATGACCTGCTTCTTACAGTAGTGGGGATAATGGGAGCCGATTAATCAGAGAGAGTCAGTGGATAGTGAAACGAACATTAAAAAGATCAGAGAATCAGGGATGGGATGGACTTGGGCTCCAACCTCCTGTTTTGCAAATGGGGAAACTGAGGCCCAAAGAAATTATATGATTGCCCAGAGTCATGCGGGCAGTGAGCAGGTGAGGCCGAATTATACTCTGGGCTTTCTGACTCCCAGGTTAAACACACAATCTTTTACACCACATTTAGAATTGCAAACCCTGAGTTCAAATTCTGCCCTTATTTCCTATTAGTTGTATCACCATACTCAGATTAGTTATCTCCCTTGGCCCTCAGTTTCCTCTTTTGTAAATAAAAAGGAAGGGAGGACTTGAACTAGATTCACACACACACACACACACACACCAGACTCCCTTGATCAGGTTTGGGAGAGTTCTGTGCAGGGAACCGGGAGATCTGGGACTTCTTGCCCCTTTTCAGCTCTTGGAATCATCAATACCTGGGACTTGGAACAATTTGTACTATTTTGGTTCCACATTTTCTTGATCCCTTTCTTTTCCAAAGCACCGTGTTGGGGATAAAAGTGACAAAAAAAAAAAGGATAAAATTGACAGGATCCTAAATAGTGATAATAATAAGTGTTTTTGCTCCATCATTCAATAACATTCAACTCTTTGTGACCCCATTTGGGGTCTTCTTAGCAAAGACACTGGACTGGTTTGCCATGTTCTTCTCCATCTCATTTGACAGATAAGGAAACTGAGGCAAATAGAGTTATATGCTTGCCAAGGGCCACATAGCTAGTGAGTGTCTGAGGCTGGATTTAGACTTAGTCCACCTGACTCCTGACTCAGTGCTCTATACAGTAAGCTACCTGTCCCTGAACCACCTTTCCCTACGTCCCACACACTCATACACACTTCCCTAAGGATGCTATAAGGATACACTAATACCAAACAGGCGGCACTATCACAGGCTGTTAGCGCCAGGAAGAATCTTCACGTTTCATGCTTTTGGGTTGTTGGTTTTCATTCTCAACGAGGACTAAAATGGCATCATGCTATTGTGTCAAGGTACAAGGCGACCATCTATGGCAGATCAGACCAGCACAGGCTCAAGAGGTTCTGCAGGGAGGCCTCAAATGGCCTGTACGAGTGTTTGGAGTGATGGCGGCTCTAGATTTGTTCCTCTCCCGCTTCCTTTGAACTTCTGCAATTCTTCCTTGTTCATAGAGCACATGGTCTTCTTTGATGTGGGCATGCCATTTGGGGTGATACTATAACATGCTGGGGGATCCTGTGCCATATTGGGCAGGACTGTGCTGTGCTGGGAGATCCTGTGCCATGCTGGGTGATCCTGTACCATATTGGGCAGTTCTATGCCATGCTGAGGGGTCCTGTGCCATATTGGGTAGGTCTGTGCCATGCTGGATGGTCCTGCACCATGCTGAGTGGTCCTGTGTCATGCTGGGTGGTTCTGGCCATGCTGGGGAGTCCTGCACCATGCTGGGGGGTCCTGTGCCATGCTGGGTGGTCTTATGCCATGCTGGGTGGTCCTGCACCATTCTAAGTGATCTAGTCCCAAGCTGGGGGTCCTGTGCCATATTGGGAAGGTTTATGCCATGCTTGGTGGTCCTGCGCCATGCTGGGGGGTCCTGCGCCATGCTGGGGGGTCCTGTGCCATGCTGGGGGGTCCTGTGCCATGCTGAGTTGTTCTTTGCCAGTATCTCCTTTGTCCATGCTTTATGTGCCATTATTGAAATAGGGAGACTGCCTCTGAAGAGGTGAGATTAAACTGTAGAAGGTCTTTCGCTGGGGGTGGCTCAGTCTCCTCCACCTCGGGTCACGCTCTCTACTCTCCCGCCAGACCCAGGACTCCCTTCCCTCCTCGCCAAGAGCCTCGCACACCCACCTGAGCCGCGGGGCTCATCCCATTGGCTACATTAAGAAGTGGGTGCTTGAGATCGGACCTGGGTGGGAGCTGTGACTCTGGGCGCTGCAGGCTGAGGGTAAGGGAGAGAGGGGGTGGGTTTAGGGTGCCAGGTCCCCACCATAGGGCAATGCCGGGATTGGGGAGCCACAAAGAAAACCCGATTCTCCACTGCTCCTGAAGAGAAGGTCTGAGATCCTGGTCTTCTCTGCAAGGAAAGAGCAAAGGCCATGTCCTGGGATGGGGGCTTCTCAAAGGGGCCGAGAGCCCGGGGCTTGAGGGGTCAGCGTGACCGTTGGTCCCTCACAGGGGCATTTTGTCAGCGTCATGACCCCCTCCAGTGGGTCCCCACAATTCTCTTTCCCATATTGATCATGGCTTTTCTGGGATCTGATTTGTTCCCGTTCAGTAAGCATGCATTAAGTGCCTATTGTACACCAAGCTCTGCATTAGACACCAGAGAGATGCAGGTACAGCCAAACCATCCTTTCCCTTAAGCCTCACGTATCTGTGGCCTAGAGGAAGCTTTTCAGATCCCCGCAGACATGAGTCTTGTCTTCCAACTATTTTTGAAGCAATGGGGAGGCATGGAAGCCCCTCAGACGGAGAGAACTATATGTCAGGTCTGTGCTTTAGAAATATCAATAAGGAAGCTGTGTGGAGGGCAGCTTTGGAACTGGCAGAGATCAGAGGTGGGGAGCATAAGCAAAAGGCCGGGGAGCACAAGCAGAAGGCAGGGGAGCACTGTGGATGAGGGCTCATGGAAGTCATTTCTCAGGTGCTGGCCACTGAGCGGCAGAAAGGAACAGAGGGCAGACATGTTGCCAGAGGACTGATTCTAGTTGCCAAGGGGTGGGAGGAGAAGAAAATGATCCAAGGCTACAGATCAGTTTCTCAGGGGAACCATAGACACAGCTGGAGGGACTTCCAAGCTCACCTGGCCCCATCCTTCACTTAACAGAAGAGGAAACTGAGGTCAACCCAGATGACAAGCTCAAATGGCACAAGGAGTCGATGTCAGAGGTGATCTGTGAACCCCATGGCCAGTGTCCTAACATAGCACAATGTTGTTTGTCCTTCGTTCTCCACAGGATAAAGGAGCCCCTGTGGCCCCAAGAGCTTTTCTGGCCCATCTGACCCTGGTTGGATGAGCAGCCATAAAGACTAAGCTCCCAGATCTGCCCATCCCAGCGATCCTGGACCTCTGGCTTCCTGAGGCTTCCCCACCTCCGTCCGCCCTCCCCCAGTGCTGCCCAAGCCACAGGGCCATCCCCCACCATCAAGCTGTCATAGCTGGACCCCCTGGCGCAGGCCCCTGAGCCCGGGAAGTCAGACGCCTCGGTCACTCTGGTCGGAGCTTCTCCAGGCTCACCTGGCCAGGCTGGATCATCGTGACCCGAGTCCTCGATGGCTTGGCACTGGCCGGGCCTTCAGGCTTGCCCAGGGATGCTGGGTGACTCCCGTTCTGTTGGTCCTCTTCACTTGGTCTCTTCCACTCTCCCCTGTCATCCTCAAACAAAATGCTTGGGGAGAAAAAAACATTCTGAGGTTTCCAAAATTATCATCAGACTCACTATCATAAGATTATGGATTTCAACCTGGGAAAGACCCGTTGGGGTCCAATCCTGTCCCTTGATGGTTTTGCTTCATTTTTATTGGTCCCCTTTTATATTTGGAAATCAGTAGGATACAAGAAGTAAATAAATCTTAATTGTTGGACCCAGAGCCGTTGGTGGAAGCCCAGAGTCTCCTGAGTGAATAAATAAACAGGGGGACACAAATGACCTTAGAGTCGCTGACAAACTCGGGCCCTCTTAGAGTTCCAAACTCTCTCATTAAAAATAACAGCATTTACTGAGCACCCGAATCTGCAAAGCGCTTTACACATCTATGAGATGTGCAGAAAATCTGAACCTCACGGACAAGTCTTTGAGCTGAGGACTGTTGTTATCCCCACACTTCAGAGAAGAAAAGAAAGGCACAGAGGGCACAACAGCCAGCGTGTGGTTATATAGCGAGTGTCGGAACCTCGATTTGAACACTAACCAACTGGATCCATTCCACTTTACTGTCTCTCTTATCTTCCTATATGAGCAAAGTCTTATTTCTGCAGAAGAAAGATAAACTCGTTATTTCTCCTTTTATATATCTGATATATTTGAAAGTGGCCATCGATGGATGTTTCACCATCACCTTCATTTCTTTATATAAGAACCAGGATCCATCCCATGGAACAAAGAAGAGAAGAGAATAAGTGAGGGGGTGAGTAGCAGCTTAGTGAAAAGAACCAACTCAGTTGTCTGATAGTGTGTACATCTTCCCGATCCATGATCCCCCTGCCTTTGCAGAAAGGAGATAAAACAATTGTCTGATAGTGTCTACATCTTCCAGATCCAATAGTGTGTACATCTTCCAGATCCCTGATCCCCGTGCCTTTGCAGAAAAAAGAAAGGAGATAACACAATTGTCTGACAGTGTGAACATCTTCCAGATCTATGATCCCCCTGCCTTCGCAGAAAGGAGAAAGGAGATAACACAATTGTCTGACAGTGTGAACATCTTCCAGATCCACGATCCCCCTGCCTTCACAGAAAGGAGAAAGGAGATACCACAATTGTCTGACAGTGTGAACATCTTCCAGATCCAGGATCCCCCTGCCTTTGCAGAAAAAAGAAAGGAGATAAAACAATTGAATGATAGTGTGTACATCTTCCAGATCCCTGATCCCCCTACCTTTGCAGAAAAAAGAAAGGAGATAAAACAATTGTCTGATAGTGTATACAGCTTCCAGATCCACAATCCCCCTGCCTTTGTAGAAAGGAGAAAGGAAATAACACAATTGTCTGATAGTGTGTACAGCTTCCAAATCCATGATCCCCCTGCCTTCACAGAAAGGAGAAAGGAGTTAACACAATTGTCTGACAGTGTGAACATCTTCCAGATCTATGATCCCCCTGGAGAGAAGAAGAAAGATAATTGATTTTTTATGGATGAATCATCTGGCAAAAACCATCATCTCTCTCCTCCCATACCCACAATAGCAGGGACAGCAACCCGGAGCAACTTCTGAAGGCCGGTTTTGGGGAGCCAGGTGTGGGACTAGCAAAGAGAGGTTGTTTTCCTTACGTGAGCCATAAGCCAACAGTCGTTCAACTGTGTTTTGGGCCCCTTCCAGCCATGCCCATTTGGGGAGTGCTTTGTGGGGGGAAAAGCAAACCCTTCCTGGCCAAACTTGGCCACAGAGCCCATAATGCCTTGAGATGCTTTGAAAGGGCACTAGAAGTGGGACTAAAAATAGTTCCTGGGAAGACAGGAAAGGCCTGTTGAGTTGCACAACTCTGAAACTGGTAAGAATTCGGGTGTGTCCGCCTTGGGAGAAGGAAAAATAAAGATGGGGACTGTCAGCAGCCAGATTCAGAGTCTTCCATGCTTCCCTCACAGATTCCTCTCTGCCTTCGCCCAGAGCCACTCTCTGTGAGCAAGTGGGAACATCCCTTAGACAAACACAACATGTCATAGAGATCCCTTCCAAGGGAAACAAAGGGCGTCTTGACTGCCCACTGAAGGCAGGCTTCCTGGTGTGATTTCAAGGAATACTCTCTGCCCCAAAAATGCACCCGGACTTGTTTCTTAGGGCCCGAGAGTCCCACTCGAAGCAGCATTCCTTTTGGCGAACTCATACCCAATCCACCGAGACGAGAACCTCCGGGAACGCGGCAGAATGGAGGAATCTCGGCTCGGATCTGTCCCAGGCAAGGTGTGAACAAAGACTTCTGACATAGTCCTCCCCACCCCCAGGGAGGACGGAGCCGTGGCTGAGCTTAGGACACCCAGGAACACCAGCCAGCCCTCCTCCCGGTGCTGTGCTCAGGCAGCTTCCAGCAAAGTCCAAGACATAAGACTGTTGCTCAGTCCTTGTGACCCCCAGACCTCAGCATGGGGGACTTTCCTTGGCAAAGATATTGAAGTAGTCACCGCTTCCTCCTCCTGTAGCTTAAGCGACTTCCCCACAGTCACACAGCGAGTGAGAATCCGATGCTACATTTGAACTCGGGTCTCCCTGAGTCCAGGCCCAGAGCTCTATTCACTGAGCAATCCAGCGGCATCTACGACTTCCTTAGGGATATACAAGTCCTAGGAAAGCAGAGATGAATGAGGACAGCCATTTCCCAATTGATGGGCACTCCCTAAGTTTCTTCTCCTGAGAAGAGAGCTGTATAAATATTTTTGTACATAGAGGCCCTTTTCCTTTAAAAAAAAATCTCCTTTGGTCTTCATGCCTACTAGTGTTATTTTTAGGTCAAAGGATATACATGATTTTAGTCCTTTGAGCATAGATCACATCTTTTGATCATTTATCAACTGAAGTATGGCTCTTATTTTTTCATAAAATTAACTCATTTCCTTTTATGTTTGAGAAATTACAACTGTATTCCCTCTCCCATTTATTCTCCTCTTTCTCATTTCATCCTGTCTTCCTCAAGTGTTTCACTACTGATCACTCCCTTCCCCAGTGTGCTTTCTCTCCCATCACCCTCCCTCCTTGCTGTATCCCATCCCCTCCTGCTTTCCTGTAGGATGAGATAGATTTCCATATCCATATTGCCCGTGTATGTTATTTCCCCTTTGAGCCAATTCCCATGAGAGCAGTTCATTTACTCATTCTGTGCTCTTCTTCTTCCCCTTCCCTGTAAAAGCTTTTTCTTGCCTCTTCTTATGGCGGCTAATTTATAGCACTTCTCTTCTCCCTTTCCCTTTGTCCCACCTCACCTTGGAATTTCATTTTTTAGATTTTATTCCTTCACATTCAGCTCCTACCTGTGCCCTCTGTCGATATATACTTCTCCTAACTGCCATAATAGTGAGAAAGTTCTAATGAGTTACAAGGATCATCCTCCCATGTGGTAATGTAAAGAAACAAACCTTATTTACTCCCTTATGATAGCTCTTTCCTGATTACATCGTCCTGTATTTGGAAATTTCCTATTCCCCTCTGGTCTTTTCATCCCAAGTGCACAAGGCTGATTTTAGACATGTTGATGTCTCTGGAACATCATTTGAGATACCCTTTAGATGAGGTGGGGAGGAAAGGCTAGGGCTCCTGGGTGATAGAAAGAATAGCACTGGGGGCAGCTAGGTGGTTCAGTGTAGAGGGCACCAGTTCTGAAGTCAGGAGGACCTGAGTTCAAATCTGGTCTCGGATACAAGGCTTCCTAGTTGTATGACACTGGGAAAGTCACTTAACTCCAATTGCCATATATATATATATATAAAAGCACTGGACTTAAAGTCAGAAGACCTGGTTGCCCTCAAACACTAGCCATATAACCCTGAACAAGTCACTTCTCTCAGCCTCAATTTCCTCCTATATAAAATGAATATCATAATAGCAGCCACTCCCCAAGCTGGTTGTGAGATGCGTAAAGTACTTTGAAAGACTTCTTTTGCTATAGAAATGTCAGCGATCATTATCACCACCACCATTACTTTGGTCTAAATCTATGAATTACCATCGCAGAAATAATTATTTAACCCATGGGAGATGATAGAGAGATGATGATCCTGGACCAAGCCCTTGGGAACCCTGAAAATTAGAAGTGATGTGGATTAAGGAGACAGACAGTGAGCCACCAGACATGGAAAGAGTGATGTCAGCTGGTGACAAATTCAGAAGACATAACAAAGGGTTAAAGAACCAGCAGAGACATGAAGGCAACAAGAGCATTTTCTAGGAATCTGAGGGAGGAAAGGAGGAAAGATAGAGAACGATGCCTTGAGGGGACAGTAATGTCCAGGGAAAGTTTATGGGCCAGTGTTTTGTTTTGTTTCTTTGGGGGATGAGATAGGTTTAGGAGTTTGGGGCTCCATTGGGGAGGACAGTTTTTTGTTTGTTTTAGAAGAGGGGAGATTTAGGCGTGTTTGAAGGCAATGGTTGACAGGAAGAGGCTGAAGGCTGGAGAGAGGGAAGGAATAGTTAAGGATGGGATCAACTAAACAAGGCAAGAGGCCCATGGGATCACAGGCGACCTCCCAGTTAGAGAATAGAGAAGCGAGGACAGAGTTGGGGGTGTCGGGGAGCTTGAGAACAGGGGGCTCCCATTGAATTGCCTCATTTCTCGGGGAAATAAGAGGTAAGGGCTCAGCTGAGAGAGGAGAGGGTTGGGACTTGTTGAAAGTCATTGGTTAGGGAGGAATACAAGGACTCCTTGCTGCAGCAAAGGCCCGGCTGAAGTTGGCTTGGCCCTGGCCAGCTTTAGCTCCACTCAGCAGTGGGAAGGAGGAGCGGAGGAAGCAGGGGGTCGGTCCTCCAGGGAGGAGGTTTGGCCACACGGAAGGTGATAAGCCGTGGGGGTGGGGACAATTTACCGAAGCTCCGGCTTGGTGGCGAATTACTGAGAGGGGATCGGAGGGAGGGAAGCGAAGTCAAAGCCAGGGAATGGAAGGACTGGTGGCTCTCTGGGGACTGAAAATAGACTTGGGGTGGGGGAAGTAGAGTCTAGGGACAGAGGGAATGACAGCTCATAGTCAGATAGGGATTATTACTGGTTTTTAACAAGGATGTAGAAATCTTTCGGAGATGGCGAGTTACTGAGTGGGTGGAGTAATGGGACGGATGCCTCAGCCCAGGTAACTTCTTAATAACAGTGTCTGGACCATGTATCATCCTCCTCACACTCTCATCCTTTCCCTCCAATGACCCAGGGGGATATGCAGGTATCATTAAGCCCGTTTTATAGGCAAGAACAAAGACTGGCCCCCAGAGCCCGACGGGGCCCTGACTGATGGAATTCTGGGAGGCTGCCAGCCCAGGCCGTCCCTCACCCTGGCAGGGCCCCCTGGGGCCAAGGAGCTGCTGCTTCAGGTGGCCGCAGCCACATGTTGGACCGCTCTGGTTGTCAGGAAGTTGTTTCTGCTCCTCGGCCACATCTGCCTCCTGTATCCCCCACCAACATCCCTGCTGGGGCCGCTCTCCAGAGCCAAGCCAAACAAGGCTGACCCCCACTCTCAGGATCATTTCCTCCCCGTCGCCCCTTCCTCCCCGGCTCCTCCAGGATTAACACCGGGGCTGATTTGCCAAGCTCTGTGCCAGCCGAGTGAGCCAACCTTCTAGTTAGGGGGAGGCTTTATGGGCATGTCCTCTGGCACCCAACCGGTGACCGCAGCTCCAGCTGCCTCGGAGCTGTCCTTGGCTGCATCCCCCTCGGTCCCCAGCAAACTTCCAGATTCCCATCTCCCCGAAGCGTGGCCGACGTCCTCTCTGGCCACGTCCGCTGCCAAGCTGTCTGAGGGATGGCAGGAGGGGGGAGGGAGGACTTCCTTTTGCCTTGAACTCCAGTCACGGCCAAGCCAACTCAAGGGTCCCTTTCAGGCCCAGATCCAAGCCCCCACAAGCTCCTGCCAGCTCTAGGCTCTGAGGGCAAAGACGAGGCAAAAGGTCAGCCCAGCTCCTCGTGTGGAGAAAGGAGCAGGGTCCCCAGGGAACTAGCGAGCAGCCCTAGATATCCATGGCATGTTACTTTAAATAAGTTTTTGTTGGGGCCCTCTTACTTTCCCAAGTATCCCTCCTGCGCTCTGTCACAGAAAGCCATTTCTTATGGTGAAGAATAGTCCTACAGGAAAAAAAAAATCCAGGGAAGCCAAAGGACACCCAGAAGAAGCTGCCGTATGCAATATCGCAGCCCCAGCTCTGGGGGAGCCGCTGCCTCTGTCTTTTCCCCGGGACTTGGGGAGACTTCGGACTTGGGGAATTGGTGACTCTCCTTCCATTTTCCTGGCTGCTGTTCTGTGTCTCTTGGTGCAGCCTTGCCTTGGCCCCCTGCATTCACAATCGCTTACAGGGTGACCCCTCACAGCCACCGCTCGGCCGCGGAGCTCGTTTCTCCGTCTTTCTGCCGTAGAAGTTGCAGCTCTTGAGTTTTGGGTATAATGGAGTCTCGGTCACTGATCTCCTTGGGGCACCCACTTAGCGGGGAGGGAGGGGGGTCTCTGGGCCAGCGGCCACATGTATACCCCAATGAATGACGAGCAGATCTTACAGAGGCTGGAGAAGAGAGGGATTTGGGGGGGAGGCTGATGGATCTAGACCAACCCCCGTCTTAAAGGATTGTGCTGACTTTCCAAAGGGCCCTATTACTCTGGGGGCAAAGGGAAGATTTTCTGAGGGGGATTTGGCTCAGAGTAAGGAGAACTTGCTCACAAGGAGAGCCAGCCATAAAGGAAGCCAGGGACCCCCCTCCCAGGAGGCCTGCAAGCGGATGTCCGCCTGCCAAGTGTGTATAGAGGGGATTGCGGTGGGTCGGTCCCTGCCACCCCGGGAGACGGCAGAGCTGCCCAACCTGCCCCGCGGGCACATCCGGGGCCTGGAGAAAGCGATGGGAGAAATCGGGCGACATTCTCTGGATTCGCGCTTGGGTGCAAGCTCAGGAGTGTTTCCTGGACGCCCGCCCCCAGGAAAGTCTGAGCTGGAGAAAGCAGGCAGACGGACCCAACTGAAGTCCCCAGATCACAAATGGTCACTGTCGCTCTCAAACGTCCACCAGGGGGCAGTGGGGTCTCGGGAATCTGTCAGGAGAAAAGGCAATAAATCACACAGGATGGGAGAGGGTCTCGGAGGGCCGGACCCCGGCGGACCCCTGAAGATGGATGGGGGCTCAGATGTGGCCACCAGGGGCTTGTCAGCTGCTGGCACCTCTACACGAAAGCCCCCCACCCTGATTTTGTGACTGCTTAGGTGGGGAAGCACTATACGTGTGTGCTGGCCACCCCCCAAATGGGTGAGCTCCCTAGCACGGAGCATTCATTCCTTGTATGCAGTAGGCACTTAATAAATGTTGATTAATTGACTAATGCAGCTTTACCAAGATGCCTTTTTCTCTGGGGAAAAACTGTGCTAGGGAGGTGAATGTAGGGAGGCAGCGGGGAGGGAGACTGGGGCTTCCCTCTCTCTCAGTGGCCTCTCTGGGGCCCATCTCCATGTGACCATAAGGATGCCCTTTGACCCCCCCCCGATCTTTGTATAAAGAAAGCTGGAGTTCACATGATTAAGCAATTAAGGTCAGAGGCAGAATATATCAGTATGTACATACATACATAGGCACAAATATGGGGGGGGGGGGTACATGTATGTGTGTATGGCAAAGAAGCCCCCAAGGCCACATGGTCCATGTTACCTTTGAAGGCATCTCCTCAAGGCTTTTATTTAGCTTTTATTTGAAGGCCTTCCGGGAGGGGGGATCCACAAGCTTCCATTTATACACAGCTCTCCTTTTGAGCAAGCTTGGAGATCACCGAGTCTCGTCTACTCATTTTACAGATGAGGAAACTGAGGTCCAGGGAAATTAATTGACTTGCCCAGAGTCACATAGCCTGGAAGTGTCTGAACCAGATCATCTGTCCAACCTAGGTCTTCCTGAGTCAAATCCTGTCCTCCGACTACTCGTGACTCCGCTGTTTCCCCAGCGCTTAGCACGGTGACGGCCTGTGATGGTCATTCAGCCATTTTTCAGCCGTGGCCGACTCTTAGTGACCCCATTTAGGTCTCTTGGCAGAGGTAGTGCGGTGGTTTGCCATTTCTTCCTCCGGCTCATTTGGTAGATGAGTAAACAGGCAAATGGGGCTAGGTGATCTGCTCAGGGTCACACAACCAGTAAGTGTCCAAGACCAGATTTTCATTCGGATCTTCTCCACTTCAAGCCCAGGACTTTATCCACTGCCCCACCTCGCTGCCCCACTTTAAGGTTTACAGAGTACTTTGTACACTTTCTCTCATTTGATTCTCACAGCAACCTCCTGAGAAAGGTGCTACCAAAATTTCTGTATTACACATGAGGAAACTGAGGCACGGAGGTGAAATGACCTGCCCAGGATCACTAGCCAGAAAGAGTCAGAAGCAGGATTTGGAATTGGGCTTTCCTGGCTCCAACTCTCACATCCCATCCACTGTGTACCAGTTTGTTAATGGATGGGTTAAGTGGCGGGAACAGAACGGAATAATTCACCAATCTCTTCAGCCACTCGAGGCTGCTCCCCTAATGCTACATGACAAAGTTGTTCACATCTTGGAACTAGCCTCTGAGTTCACAGCCTGCTGGGAAGCTCGGGGTCCCTCCCCGGGGGGCGGCAGCCCCTTCAGCAGCCCCCAGCCCGGCACTGCCCTGGAACGGAGCTCTAGCTCCCCACAGTTTGAGAAGGCTCAGGGTCACTGGGGCTGACCAGCAGTGGGTCGGGACTGTGCCAGAACTGGCCCCTGAGCCCCGAGTCCTGATCCCGGAGCCAGGAGCTGGCAGCCGGCCTTCTGGCTTGGGCCGCTCTTCCCTTCACAGCGTGGGGTTTCTGGGAATCGGACTCTTGGCTGCCGAAAGCTCAGGGCCCCAGAGACCCTAAAAATTGGCATCTCTGCAAGCTCATTTCTGCTGTCACAAGCAAGAGCGTGCCCCAGTCCCAGTGGTCAGCACTCGACAACGAGCAACACGGAGCAAAACATCATTGTGTTTTTTTGCTGTAGAAGGTAACGAGCTGAGAGGGAGGCTTTGCTGGACAGAGAGTTCTGCTCCAAGGAATACTGAGGCAGGGAAGGCTTAATCCTTGTTCTCGGATTCAATCCAGTCCTCCCAAGAAGTCACAAAGCACCTACTCTGTGCCAGGAGCAGTGTTGCTGTGAAGGCAGGAAGGGCTCGATTCGGTTTCAGCTGTCCTGATGTGTGCCCATCGTCCCTTGTTTAGCCCCCGGGCCCAGGCAGCTCTCTAAAATTATCTGCTGCAAAACAGTCTCCAGCCTGTATTAGGGAGGGAATTCTCCCCCTGGCCATTCTCCATGCCAAGAGATGGCAGGTCCACGGCCTAGTCTTCTCTCTGTGTACCAGGCTCTGTGCCAGGCTGGCTCTCGGGCACCAGGACAGAACAAGAGGGTCCCTATCCCTTCAAGGGCCTTACGTTGTATGAGAGGGTGGACCTGGGAAGGGGAATAACTTATAAACTGCTGAGTAAATACAAGGGATTACAGAACATAAACTTTAAAAGGAAGGAAGGAAATCATGGAATCCCAATTCCTTCACCTACAGAAGAGGAAACTGAGGCCCAGAGACATAAGTAATGTCAAGGGTAAGCCTAGGTAAGCCATTTTGCTGCTGTCTGCCTCAGGTTCATCATCTAGAATGCACCTAATAATATTTACCCCTCAGGTTTGTTGGAAGGATCAAATGAGATAATATTTGTTTTTTTCTTTTTATAAAATTGAATTCATTTAGTATTTTATTTTTCCCCAGTTACATGTAAAACCAACTTTTAACTTCATTTTTGGAATTTTGAGCTCCAAAATCTCTCCTTCCATCAATCCTCAACCCCTTCATTGAGAAGGCAAGCAATTCAATATGGGTTACAAATGTGTGGTCATGTAAAACATTTCCATAATAATTATATTGTGAATGAAAACATAGACAAAGAAAAATAAAGTTTAAAGAGTAAGCTTCCGTCTGTCCTGAGATGCCATCAGTTCTTTTTCTGTGGATGGAGAGCATTTTTCATCTTAAGTCCTTCAGAGTTGTCTTGGAGCATTTTATTGCTGAGAATAGCTGAGCCATTCATCCTATAATACTGCCATTACTTGTAAACAGTATCTTTTCTTTGCATCTGTTCATGAAAATCTTTCAAGGCTTTTTTGAGAACATCCTCCTCAACATTTCATTTTTTAAAGTTATTTCTTTTATTAAAAAACAGAAAAGTCAAATAAAACAGAGCTTTGTCATGTGCCATGCGGAACATCAAGGACGATTCAAAATCTATTAAAATATTGCCAGTTCAAGAAAGGATATATAACAGTAGGAGAAATTTTATTCATAATGTCCATCTTTTATTTGCTTCCTTGTAGATTGTTCTTTTGTCCTGTGCTATGCACTTTTTTTGCTTTATTCTTTTTTTCCCTTTTCCTCCCCTCCACCTATAAATAATTGTGTGAAATATGCATCTAAAATAACATCAGTATGGCTGACACATACAATATAGATTTCTCTCTTGGTTGAATCTTTAAGTTTGACTTTGTCTAAGATTCCCCCCCCCCTTTTTTTTAATACATCCTGCTCCTGCTCCTTATTGTAGTGCTTTTATATATCTTGTTCTTTCCTATCCCTGCTAACTCTTCTACTTCCATTCTGCTCCTTCATTTGCCTTACTATCACTTACCCTACCCCCTGCCATGGACCCCTCCCTTGTCTTCTCCCCTCGCCCTTTGCTTCCCCCTCTACCCTCTCCTCCCCTTTATTTATAGATTTTGGAGGGTGCCACGCCCTTCATGGTATATATATGGTGTTCCCTATTTAACCCATTCCCAATGTAAGTTTTCAGAACTTCGAGCCCTCCTCCCCTCAGATACCTCTGTGTCTATTCTTCCTCTGCACCTCGTTTGTATGACATAATTGCCATTTTTACCTTTTCCTAGGCAATTTTGCTTTTTTATGGCTCAGCATTTCTTACAGAACAAGAATATCCCAGCATAATCACATCCCCCAATTTATTCAGCCATTCCCCCGTTGATGGACATCCCTTCAATTTCCAATTCTTTGCCCTTAGAAAAGAAACGCTATAAATATTTTTATCCTTTTCCCTTTTGTTTGGAATACAGACCTAGTGGGGGAACTGCTGGTCAAAGGGCATGAGTGGTTTTCTAGCCCTTTGGGCAGAGTTCCAAATCGCTCCACAGAATAATGGGACCAGTCCATAACTCCACCAACAGCACATTAATGTCCAGAGATAATAGTTGTAAAGGGCTGGCACAGTGCCTGCCTTGTGCACACGCAGTGGACATTTAATAGGCACTTGGAGGGAGAACCCAGGTCTCCCGGGGGCCAGTGTCTCCATCTGGGGAGGCATCTCCAAAGTATCCTTATTTCAGGGACAGTTCCTGGTTCACAGCCACAAAAACCTTACTTATTCCCTGACACCGGAGACTGACAAGCGACCAGCTGAGAGCAGGAAGGGAATACCGGATAGAACGCAGATGAAAAGGCCTGGGAACCTCAGGGATTGCAAGGAGATGGAAAGGACCCAAGGAAAGCTTTCCTCACTTGAGAATTTTTCTAGGTGCTGCTCCAAGTCTTGAAAAGGAAAAGAAAATCCTTCCACTCCTGGAAAGTTTGCCTATCGGAGCCAATACTGCCTCACATTTAGCACATAGTAGGCGCTTCACAGATGCTTATTGATTGAGGGATTGAGGGATCCCCAAGAGGAAGTACCGGGCCAAATTTGGGAGGATGGAAAGCCTCCAGCTCACTTTACCTTCAACCTAAAATGGGCCCTCTGGCTCTGGTTCTGCCCTCCAGGGCCATGTGGAGCAAAGTGCAACCTTCTTCCATATGACAGCCCTTTAAGCTTTGAAAAAACCTTCCACATTACTCCAATCAGTGCAGAATTTGTGACGTACCTACTATGTGCCATCTCCTGTGATATAAAGACAAAAAAAAAAAAAAAAAAAAAAAAACAGAGTCTCCCTTACAGTGCTCGGGATCTCCAGGGGGATGGGCCATGTAGACAGATAAGTAGGCTAAAAAAGACACACACACAAAATATTAATAAGCACACACAACACAGGGTCCTGGTTAGCAGCAGCCGCCTCTGGGACAAAGAGGGGGCCACTGAGGTTCTGCTCCATCTCATGCCTTAGGAGCACAAGAAAAAAAAAGAAATGGGCATATGGGGGATGGGGTGGGAGGGGAAAGATTGTGTGTGAAACTTCCAAGTAGATTTCACAGCTCTAGATCGCTGTATCTGAGGTTAAGTCAACTTTGGAAAGGTCACAGTCACTGTCCCATTGAATGCTGAGCTTTTCTAAATTCAGGAGGCAAAAAGGGCTGGAGGCCGGAGGGGAGGGATTTGGTCCCTAAAACCTCATGCTTCACTTCTCCAGAGCTCCCGGGAGCTCAGCCCCTTTCCCTGACTCTACCCCAGGCCCGGGAAAAGAGATGACATTCTCCCAAGGTGGGAACGGTTGCTCACCTCTGGGTCTCTTGAAATGTAACTGGGGTGACTTTCTCAGACCTTGGAGAACCCCGATATTGGGCCTTTTCCAGTCTGGTGCACTCATAGAGACTGGTCCCTACAGCTAGAGGGGCGAGGATTCCCGAGGAAGAAGGCAGAGCCTCTTCATTCCCCCTTCCCATGCCCCCCTTTCTCAATGTCACCAATGCTTCGGCTGCCCCATGCAAGGCCATCCTGAGGAGAGTCCGACAGCATCAGCATCAGCATCAGTAACATTTCCAAATTGCTGTAAGTTTTCAAAGGCCCCCGTGCTTGACACTAACTCTGAGAGGGAGTGATCATTGCTGATGCGCAGGAAGTCGCTGGGGTAGCAATGGTGGTCAGTGCTGGGCTTATGGACCATTTGGTCAAGCTCTCGAGCCTTTGGGGAAATCTAAGTAGCATGAGGCACGGGAAAAACAAGAGAAAATATAGAATAATCATACACACACACACACACACACACACACACACATGGATACTTTTCTCAGACCATCAATTGTCACTAAAATTATTCAAACAGAATCCATCAGGAGCAAGCATCAGGAGCCACTATTCCTTATAAGAACCAGTGGAACGGAAGAATTGCTGTTCAGCTTGGGGTTGGTCATCTCCACGTCCCCATCAGTCCTGGTTGTAATGAAACGGAGAGGAGCATATTGGCAGGAATGGGAGAAGGATCACAGATTTAGAGCCAGATGGGACCTGGGGGTCTCTAGGCCAACCCCCTCATTTACACCCCGAGAAGGAAAGTGACCTAAGTTACAGAGCTAGTGGGAAGCAGACCCAGGGTCGAATATATGTCCCCCAACTTCCAACCCAATTTTCTTCCCATGGTACCACACTGCCTTTGGGCAATATAGGAAACCAGAATATTTGACAAAATTTACATGATTTATCCAGGGTCACATGGCTACCAAGTATCTGGATTTGAACTTTCCTGACTCCTTATCCAGCACTGTTTACTGAGCTACCTCGCTGTCCCAAGCAGAGGGCCACATTTCTGTACAGAATCTCAGAATTGGAAGCGATCTCATCTGGTCCTGACAACAACCAAACTGGGACAGGGATAGACAGGAGAGGCAGTGGGGTACAATGAATAGGGCTCCAGACTTGGTTTCCAATGCTGCCTTACACACTTACTGTGTGCCCCGAGTTTGATGCCACAAACAAGTTTTATATTCCCAGTTAAAAATCATAATCTTTGGCAGAAATAACGGAAGTAAGATAGGAATTCAGTGTTTCTGCTCTTGGCCAGCTCCCTCCATGATCTTCTGCATACTTGGCTCCTTCTCTGGTTAAGCCCTCTTCTTCCTGTTTTTCATCCATCACCAGGCTAAGCTCTTGGGCATTTTGGCCCTTGTTCTTCCAAGGTCAATTACTCTCGATTGCCTGCCTTGGTTCCTGTCTGCCCCACATTTGGTTTTTCAAATCCAAGTTGGGGTTCTTCTACCAAACCCCTCGGTCTCTTTAGACACCTCCCCCTTTCCTTCCCCATCAGCATCATGGATGTTTTGTCCAAATCCTCCTTGAGACAACTGCCCTGGAGACTTTTGGGCCATTGGATCCCACCCCTCCTTCTCTGAGCGTGTTTCTAACTGTTCCGAACTCTCCCCTTTTATATCTCCCCAATGCTGATGGCCATTCTCCCAAAGTTCACCTCATTCCTACTTATGCTTCATCTACCTTTTGAAGAAAATTTTCATTAAGTCCAGCATTTATCAGTCACTTAGCTGTCAGACCCCAACAGAAGTCTGGGTGGTTGGAGTCGACAGTAAATATCCTATTAAAGTGCCGTGTCAGGTTTCAATGTACTTTATCTTCTGCTTCCTTTGGATGGGGGAGAGGAGGGAAGGAGGAGGAAGAAGAGGAGGAGAAAGGAGGAGGAGGAGGAGGAGGAGGAGGAGGAGGAGACATCTTTATTTCTCCTCCTCATCCTTTGCTTTCTTGAGTTCCCTCATATGTCTATAGCCATAGTGTAAATGAAACTTCCCTGCTTTTTTTGTTGTTTCTTTTGAATAACCATCCTTAGCCATACTTCAATCATATCTCCCATGCCACCCATTCTCGGTGAGTTTGTGTTGCTTTCAAGAGCGGATCCCTTAATCATGTCATACAACATGCTCGGGTCAGAATGGTGGAATCCTCGTGTGCCCCATTTGGCTCTGAAGTTCTAGAAGCAATAACAGGGATTCATAGATGGAGATGGGAATAATATTAAGGGCTCCATTATTACAGCATGGTCTGAACTAACTGCTCCCGGGGCACACTGGAGGATTCCTGGGGTTCCTTCTGATTCTTGGGATTCTGTGATTCAAGGAGAGCAATGATGTTCTTGTGGAGGTCCGAGAATTCCTTCAAGATCTGCAGGATCCAGGGAGTATTCCCTTAGGATGGAGCTTCCAGTCACAAGTTCGTCACAGTTGAGAGGTCAAAGCAACTTTTTGGATGCTGAAATCCTAGTAGTAACCAGGGAAGCTCATAACTGGGGGAGCAGCCATTGAAGGATGGTGGCTGCCCACCACATGGCACTTCCCTTAAAGCACCCAAGGCATCACTCTATGGCTCTGGGCACTTGGTGCCAGGTATAGTGTTCAAGGACTGTCAGAAATCCCAGGAAACAGATCAATCAAAGAGTTATGGCTTCTCAATGTCCATCTACCTGGGATACTGACCGTTAACTCCAACCACCCAGACTAATCTTGGGGTCGGCTCTTTGCTAACAGCAGAGTGATCGATAAGTGCTGGGCTTGATGATGACTCTCTAAAAGACAGATGAGGCAAGAAGTAGAAATAATGTGAATCTTGGGGAGAATAGCCATTAACATTTGGGAGAGGTAAAAGAGGAAAGTTCAGAACAATCAGAAACGTCCTTGGGATTTGTGGAGGGGAGATTTCAAAGAAAAAGGAGAGGTAGATTTCAATGGCCAAAACTTCTAAAGTGGATGGAGTCCTGGAGGATGGGACCTGAGTTTTTCAGGTGTGGGTTGACTAGATGGTTGCTGATGTCTTTTCCATTTCTTAGACGTTGTGATCTCCATGACTATGGGACACTTATGGGGTCAGCAGGATGATTTGTACAGCTAAAGCCCTTTTTATTATTAGGTTAAACCCTGAAACTAAAAGTTCCCAAGTTCACTAGTTCTAATACTTAGGAGATTCAATGACTGGTAAGCTTGAGCCCTCTGGGCAAGGGTGAATGTCAGCACCTCAACCCTCTGGGATAAAGAACAAGAGAAAGATGGTACCCTGGCCGGAGCCCAGTGTCCATGAGCTCTGAGTTGGGCAGCTGGCCCTCTGTCCATGGTATAGGATCTTTCTCTGCCCCCTGGTCTAGTCTGGGGAGGTCAAGTGCGATTGGACCTAGACGTGATCTCCTTTGGCCAAAGCATAAGGAATCTTGGCAATCACAAAGAAGCATGGGATGCAACACCTAGAAGGACAGGGCTAGACCAGACCTTAGTGCAAAGATTCTGCTTAATTAGGACAGCCAGGAATAGGGCAGATTCCTCTCAGAATTGTTCCTTTGGGGAGCCTGTTGGGCTCTTGGTCCACTCTGTCTACATCTTTTCAATCCATGAGCTGACTCATCATCCAGAAAACACAGGATCTGTCTCTGACTGGGCTCTGCCCTTGTCTGAGTTCCTGGATCTAACTGGCAATCACAATAAGTTCTCTGAATTCTAAGGCCAAACCTTCCACGGTGTCCAGTAAGGGGATTCCTCCATTAGCAACAGCGTCACACATTGAGGGCCCGTCCCTCCCCTTGGTGAACCTCCCTGATAAGTGAAATATGGTCAGAACAACCTTGGTGTGGCCACCTGGGAATTCTTGGGGTGGAAGGGCCAGTACAATTTGATCTGAGCCAGGAGCACAGCTGGCTACTCAGCTGGGCCAGAAAATTGTTCCAGAATCTACAACCACCTTCCCCAGACTGTGAGACCATGTTCCCAATCTGCGTCCAGTCATTTGAGCACTGAAAGCAAGCAGGATGAAACACAGTTTCGAATCAACTTTGTAATTCATCATGTGAAAGTAGTATAAGTCTTTGAGACCCCTTGTGTTGGGTGGGAAAGGGAACCTGTTACTGCAATAAGGATTATCCTTTCATTTAGCCAGACCCTTTGTCCAGGCTGTAATATGCAGCCAGATGGAGAATTGACAAAGCTTATCCATCAGTACATGTACCTTAGGCCAGCACTGAGGAGAAAAGGAACAAAGTGCATTGTCTTTAAGAACTCTCGATGGTGTTTTAACGAACTTGTTGTGATACAAAGGTTCACATGGTACCAGATACTCCACAGATGCTTGTTCATGGGGTCACAGATTTAGAGCTGGAAAAGATCTTTAGAAGTCCTCAAGTCCACCCCCAAGATGGGCAAGCTGAGGCTCAAAGAGGTGAGGTCATCTGCTCAGGGTTACATGGTTGGTAAGCGTCTAAATCAGGATTTGAACTCAAGTCTTTTTCATTCCATGAGAGAAACTGACCACATGTTTTTGAAGATCTCCTCCAGCTCCAGATTCAAAACAGAGATTCAGGTGTTTCTGCCCCTGTTGCGCTTGTTCAAGTCAGGGAGAGCTAAAGATGGTTGTGTGGGGAGAATGGTCCTCAGCTCCTCTGGGAGAGAAGGGGGAGGAGGAGGAGGAGATATCCTGGGCTTCCTCAAAAAAGCTATGGAGAGGGGAGTCCTGGGTTCTTCTAGGAGAAGTTGTGGGAGGGGGTCTCGGGCTTCTCTGAGAGAAATTGTAGATGGGGTGGGGTTGGAGGGTCCTTGTTCCTCTAGGAAAGGCACTGTGTGGGGTGGGAGTAGGATCTTGGATTATTCAGGATAGATTCTGGGGGGAGGCGGTAATCTGGGCTCCTCCAGGAGAAGCTCTGGGTGGGATGGGGGTAGTTCCAACAGAAGAAATTTTGTCTCTGGAAGCCTAGGCTCTTTCAGGAAGGGCTCTGGGTGCTTGGGCTGGGTTCCTGGGTTCCTATAGGAGAGATTTTTGAGGGGGCATCCTGGTCTCCTCCAGGAAGGGCTCTGGGTGCTTGGGGGGTGGGTCCTGGGCTCCTGCAGGAGAGTATTTTCTTCGGGGGGGGGAGAGTGGGTCCTGGGCTCCTCCAGGAAAGGCTCTTGGTGTGTGGGGGTGGGTCCTGGGGAGAGTATTTTTGGGGGGTTGTGGGTCCTGGGCTCCTACAGGAGAGTTTTTTTGGGGGGTTGTGGGTCCTGGGCTCCTCCAGGAAAGCCTCTGGGCAGGGCTGGGGGTGGGGGGAAATCTTGCTGGCTTTGACACCAAGCGGGGAGCAGGGCTCGGGCAGTGCCTCCCAGCTCCAGCTGCTGCTGACGTCAGCAACACGGAGGGGAGGCCCGAGATGCTCCAGCTCCCCTCAGGCCCTGAGTGTGCTGGCTTTGACACCAAGCGGGGAGCAGGGCTCGGGCAGTGCCTCCCAGCTCCAGCTGCTGCTGACGTCAGCAACACGGAGGGGAGGCCTGAGATGCTCCAGCTCCCCTCAGGCCCTGAGTGTGCGGGCCGAGCAGCAGCAGCAGCTGGATCCCATTACCCTGGCAAGGGCTCCTCGGCCACGGCTTTGCTAATAAGTGACCTACTGTAAACGTTAGCAATGACTGAAGTTTATGAATGTAGAGCTGCCTTCCCGTTAACATGTGGCGCCTCCGATACCCTGGGGTGAAGGGGAGAAGGGGGGAGGAGGAGGAGGACAAGGAGATGGAGGAGGGGAAAAGACACGAGATGGGGAAAGACAAGGAGCAGAAAGGGGGAGGGGAGGAGAAGGAGATGGAGGAGGGGAGAAGACATGAGATGGGGAAAGGAAGGAGCAGAAAGGGGGGAGGGGAAGAGAAGAAAGGAAGGCCTTTGTTCACTGGGACAGCCCTCTCTGCAAAGCATGTCTGTGTCCAGCCCCCTGAAAGCCCCCCAAGCTCATGAGGAGCACAGGTTGGCAGTGGGCTGGGAACCCCTTTTGGCTCCAAACCCCTCATTTTACAGAGAGGGGAAACTAAGTCTCAGGGAGGTTTAAAAGATTGGAGATCAGAAAATATGGAGCTAGAGGGGGTCTGGCAGATCACCTAGTCCTGAACTTCCATGGCCAGATTTCTGAGGGTCCAGGAACCCGGATAGAGAGAATAGGATGGTTTTATTTTCACTAATCCTATTTCTTTTCCTTTAATGCATTTTAAAACATCATTCAGGATCCCCAGATTTCACAGACCGTCAGACGAGGCCAGGACACAAATAAAGCTTAAGAACTTCTGGTCTCGTTCAATCCCTTTATTTTGAAGAGAACCAAGGTCCAAGGTTACACAACCGCTAAGTGAAGGAACCGGGATTTGAACTCACAGAGCTGAGTTCCCGACTCCTGATACGTTTGCCTATGTCTATGTGTGCCGAATAATGTTTAAATTTTATTTTTAATACCCATTGCTTCCTGAATCATGTTGAGAGAGAAAAATCAGAGCGAAAGGGAAAAACCATGGAAGAGGAAAAAGCAGAAAAAAGAACTCAATATCACATGTGTTGATTTACATTATACAGAATAAGTAAAATAAAGAGATTCAGTCGCCCATTTAGCTCCCGTGTGATCCCAACCCAGGCAGCCTGAACCCAGGCATGCCTCAGTCTCAGCAGTACCAGGGACAATTGCAGCTGTTTGGGCCAAAACCTCCCATGGGCGCACGTCCCCCCAGCTGCATTTCTACTCCTGGCTTCCCCAAGGGTCAACATCCAGGCCATGGGGGACCTGGGGGCCGATTCTCCTTCAGTTGCTCTTCTCAGATCATCTGGCACAGCCCAACCTGCTTTCCAGCACAGCCTCCAAGGGAGGCCCACGGCCCATCCCTCCTGCCCTTGAGCAGTGGAGGAGAGGCAAGGGCAGCCAAGCATCAAGCACTTGTTCTGTGCCCGAGATAGGAGGGAAGGGGAAGGCGATAACTGTCCTCAATAACTTGTGTTCTAATGGAGGAGGACACAAGAAACGAGACTGAGACAGATCTAGGGAGTCTATGACAGTCATGGCGGAGAGAAGGCCCTGGGGGGCAGGGTGGGAGGGAAGTCTGGACAAGAGAATCCCAGGCCTGAGAGATGGAAACTACAGAACGGGGGGATGGGGACGCTCGTGAGAACCACCACCAAGGGCCGGACTGGGGCTCAGAGAGTGTGTGGAGGCAGGAGGGGGTGAGAGTCCTGGAGAGGGAGGAGGCCCCCGGCCAGTGAAGAACTTTACCAGACCCAGAGCTTGGTATTTGGTGCAGAAGGGGATGGGAACCAGAGAGCAGCTTGAGGAAAAATGGGGGTTGGGGCAGAGGGAGGAGCAAGGCAGGGCTTTAGAGAAATCCCTTTGACTTCTGAGTGAAGAGAGTCCCCTGGAAGATTGTGGATATACTGGAGGCGTGAGGCAATAAAGGGCCGAGCCAGGGAGGGGGCTGTGTGAGAAGGGACCGTAGTGATTAGTGACTCTGGGATGGTAAAAGCGATGAGATTTGGCCGCAGGCCGCCTCCGAGGGGTAGATATGACACCAAGATTGTGGGCTTGGGGACCTGGGGGAAGGGGGGACCCTCAGTGACAGAAAACTTGAGTTCGGGGTAAAGAGGGACAACAAACAGTTTGTTGCATTGGTCAAGAGTGAGACGCCTGTGAGATGATTCAAGTGCCCCAAAGTCCCAGGCCCGATGTTCACCCAGTCCCAAGATCAACATCCCCCCCAAGCCCTTCCAAGATCATCCCACCACCCCCAGCCCTCTCCTTTTGTCTCTTGGTTGAAACCACCTTGATGCTCCCATCATTTAGGAACAAGGCTGGCTTAAGAGCTGGGGCCGAGGGCTGGGACACAAATATAACTGTCACCCACTGGGGAGACAAGGGTGACCCAAACACAGGCACCCAAAGGTGGGAGTGGTGTTTGCGGTTAGCTGTCCTTCCCCGGGATCTCTGTCCCGACTTGTTACAATTCCACATGCATGCACCCACACACACACACACTCACATACTCACACACACACTTTCACACACACACACACACACACACTCGCACACACACTCACATACACTCACACACTCACACACTCTCACACACTCTCACACACACACAATCTTGGATGAGCTTTGCCCAATCATCTCTAGGATCTTCAAAGCAGACAGCAGGTCTGGGGGCTTCTAGTCCCTGCCTCACCCGCCCCCCCCCAAATGTGGCAGGAAGCCTCTAATTGTGATAATAGTAGGAACAAGGCAGAAAATGGGGATTTGGGAACAATTCTTACCTCGATTGCCATGTGTCACTAGTTCCCCAAACCTGTTCCCTCCTTCATAAAATCGGACAATAGTGCCTAAAGACCCCCCAGCTCTTTAGAAACAAAGAACAAAAAATGGCCACCAGCCAATCAGCTTTGGCGGATTTACACCCATTTTCCCACTGGTTTTTTCCTTCATCCATTTGAGGAAGACACCACCTTGTGTATCTCATTAAACAAATGAGGAAACAGAGGCTAGGGGAGGGACATTAACACCTCCAGTCCTACTGCTGGCATTGGAAGGCCCATCCTTATCGGGGAGTTCTGTCGCCCACGTGCCAGCTGCCTCAGTGCTCAAGCCTCACCCTGCCCTACATGGGACTCACTACATGCTTGGGGAGGGGGGTCCCTCCAGTCCATCCACAAGAAATTCATCTGCATTAAACCCCTGTTCTCTCTTGAATCCAATGCTTGGGCTAGGAAGAATGACTTGAGCACCATGGAGTTTGAGTTCTCAAAAAAATCCAGGGAACTGAATTGCCAGAAAGGAAAAAAGGAGTCAATTCCCTGAAATGGCTCCCAGGATCATCAGCCCAGAGCTGGAATAGACCTAAAGGTCATCTAATATAGCCTTCACATTTTTCAAATGGGGAAACTGAGGCTCAGAGACATTAAGTGGTTTACACAAGGTAGAATTGGGCAGAGCCTAAAATCTGAACTCAGAGCTTGTGATGTCATGTTCAACATGCTTCTCACTGCACCCATATAGATGTACTATTAGGAGCAGATAGAACTGGTTCTAGAACCCGGGGACCCTGACTTCCTGTTCTCATTCAGGCTGCAGCATTCTTGAGGATGGGGGATAAGGATCATGTGGAAGAATGAAAGAAAGAAAAAAGAGGGAGGGAAGGAAGAAAAGAAAGAAGGGAGAAAGGAATAGGAAGAAAGAGAAAAAGGAGAGAGAAGGAAGAGAGGGAGGAAAAGGAAGAAAAGAGGGAAGGAAATTGGAAGGAAGGTAAGTGGGAAGGAAGGAAGGAAGGAAGGAAGGAAGGAAGGAAGGAAGGAAGGAAGGAAGGAAGGAGAACAGAGGGAAGGAGGAAGAGAAGGGAAGGAGAGAAGGCAGGAAGGAAGAAAGGAAGAAAAGGGAGGGAAGGAGGGAAGAAAGGAGGATGGAGGGAAGGAAATAATCATTTCTTAAGCATCTACATACATATGTGCCATATACTGGTACGTGCTTAACAAATATCCCATTTAACAATTTATAAAATTATCTAATTTGATCATTGGGAAGACACCTTCTTTGCAGCCTTTGAGTCCATATGGGAACAAATGAGTTGCTTTTAGTAGCTGTTGTGCAGAAAACCCAAAGTGATCATGGGTTTCTCTCTCCTCCCACCTGTCAGCTCCCTCCTCTCACACTCTCCCTAGTTCTGGGGAATGTCTAAAGACCTCGGGCCCCGCTGCCCTCCCCCAGGACCCAGGACTCTAATCAGAGGGTTAGGAAAAGCAGGCTTCATTCCAGGTGACCCCTGGGGAAATGCAGTGCCTCCCCTTCTCCTGGAGCCCTTTTCTCTTCTTCAGCAGGGAGTGCTGATTGGGAGCGCTCTCTGCTCACATCCCGCCTCTGACACTTCCTGCTTGTGTGACTCGGGGCCAGCCATTTACCTCCTTGTGACTCAGTTTCCTCATCTGTAGAATGAGATTCGAACTCTCTGGTGCCCTTCCAGTCCTCTGGACATGTTTGTCCTCAGCTGGAGAATCAAGAGTGGGACAGGTGACCTCTAAGCAACTCCCATCCCTAAAAAGATGCTGCTATGTCCTGGCCCCTTCCCATCCCCATTCATGCTTGAGGCAGAGGTGAAAGGTGAATCTTTGGAAGGGGTCACTCGGCTCACGCAAAAGATGGGGATCTCTTTGTGGCCATGAATTCTTTGCCTTTGCTGGTCCTGGTGCTGGATGGGAGGTTTGTGATGCTCTTTGGTTGCGTACTTCCCAGAAATTAGAAGACACGGTCCTGAGCCCAGAGGCCAAGAGCGAAGACAGAGCCCTGACAATCCAGGGTGAGGGCGGCCGGCCCGCGCCCACCCCCGTCCCTGCCCGGATTCGGCAGATTGTGGCTGGCAGCCTGGTGGAGGATCCCCTCCAAGGTAAGAAGTCCGAGATCTCCTGGACCTAGACACCCCAGCTCCACCGCTCCACCCTGACCGGTCCCCACCCTGGCCATTTATCTCCCATCCAGACCTTTGCTTGGGCAACCCCCCCATTCCCAGAATGCTTTCCTCCCTCCGAGCTGGTGTTTCACTGACCCCAGTGCTGCTACCTACTTATGGCCTCTCCACATCCCCCTAGAGGGTGCACCACTCCCCTCAAAAACCACTTTGCACTTTTGTCTACTTTTGCACTGACTTTGAACTGTCTCCCATAGCAAAATGTAAGCACCTTGAGGACCGGGACTGGTTTGTTGTCTCCTCATTCCCTTTCTCTAGAACGGAGCCTGTTACATGTGGGTGCTTAATAAATGCTTATTGGACAGATGGAGAGTCAAAAAAGGATTCATTAAGCCCCTACTATGTGCCACATAAATGGATGATAGATAGAATCTCAATGATCACAGAAAAGTTCCCATGAACCCACTGAAGTAGCCAACCAGATTTTTAAAAAAGCAAACAGAGAAACAGAGTCCACTCTATAAAATGACACCTTCTCCTGGGATGGCCACAGCGCTGCCAATCTTCACAAGAATCTTGTTTATTATGTTTGTACCACATCTCTCTCGTGTACTGTCTTGCCACTAAAACTTGCTAACTTTATTAGCAAAGGAAGGAAGGAAGGAGGAAAGGAGGGAGAAAGGGAGAGAGGGAAAGGAGGGAGGGAGGGAGGGGGAGAGAGAGGAGAGAGAGAGAAGGGAGAAAAGTGAAGTCTCGTGTCAGTGGCCAATTTGGCATCAATTGGTTTATTTTCATGTCTCTGCAGTCTTTGGAGAGGCTCCTGGGGAATCGTAAATCCCAGGCTGGATCATGGTGGAGTTTCCCCGACCCCATTAGTCACTTAATGTTTGACTCATCCTTCTCCAGGGTCTCCAGACAGTTTTCACCACTTCACCACCCCACCCTGACCCTGACGAAAACAAAAGATAAAGGTCTCTTGACCAGGATCTTCACTGCTTGGAAGCTCAGGGTCTTTAGAAGTTTGCTTATAATCCAATTCAGGAGTCTGAATTCAAAGGTAGAACCTCTGCCCTCCCGTAGACCACTGCAGGAAATGCCACCATCCTCTTCCGGCCTTTGTCCAATAATACATCCATCTTTTCTCTGCCATTAGGGCTCTGGGAAGCACCTTCTAGAGTCAGCGTGCAGGAGGAAAATCAGCTCTTGCAGGATGAGCTCTCAAGGCTGGAGGACCTCTTGGCCCAGACCCGGGCCGAAAGGGATGAGTTCGCCAGCAAACACCATGCAGTCAGTGAGAGGGTAAGCGAGCACTCCAACTGAAATCCACTGTCATTCACAGGAAAGGTCAACCCTCCGTCTAAGCACATGGTTTCTTTGGATTCCTAGACATACACAACTATGGTCCAAAAGAGACTCAGAGATCATTTAGTTCAACATCCTCAATATTATTGATGAGGAAACTGAGGCACAAAGACGGGCTAATTAACATATCTCAACTCAGTTCTCTAAATCACCTCTATGTCCTTGTAGCTTTTTGGAATACATTTTGTTTTTGAAATACATTTATTTGATCCATCTTTTTGTCACAATAATTGAGTATTGTGGGAATGGGAAAAGTCTACCTCTCCCTCCTCTGGCTTGAGCCTGCCCTTCGTTAAACAAAATATGCCAGCCAGAGATGGAACCTCAGTGTTGATAAAACTTGTCATAGTCATCTCTGCCATTAAGTATGGAGAGATATTTCATTGTTATTTCTCTGTGATTCAAAATGTTTTTAGTCATTGGTTCATCTTAAAAAAAAAAGAAAAACCAGACTTTTGTTGACATATTCCATCACCATAGTATCCATGTATCCTTCCATTCCCTCTCCCCAAGAACTGCACCATATGATAAATGGTATTTTTAAAGAGGGAAAAACAAGATAATCGATCAATACATTGGAAAAGTTAGAAACCCTGGACAATGTATAACTCCTGAAGATCCCCCAGTTCCACCAAGAGATGATTTGGGGAGTTGTTCTCTCATATTTTTCCTTTCTAATCCTGTTTGATCTTTATAATTTTGTTACATTTACTCTTGATTTTTTGGTGTATGTCATTCCTTCCATTGTTTTTTAATCTTAATCACTGATTGGGTTTTGCTTCAGTCAAACTGAGACCTTAGTTAAAAGACATTAGCTTGAAAAAGTCAAAGTCTCCCACTGGGTCCAAGGCCATCACCAGTCCTCCTGATCTATGTCTGGTCATTTTATTCAGATGGCTCTGGAGGGGAAAGTGAGCCTAGAGACTTTGTACAACTTTCACTCTCTTAAATCCAGTTCATTAACATTTCATAGCATTACCTCCTCAGTGTTAGGGTCCTTTTCCAGAACAAAAAAAACAATTACAACAGTAACGTTTTAATCACCGTGTATATTGTTTTCTTGGTTCTGCTGACTTTACTTTATATACTTTATATCTGCTGACTTCTCTGTGTTCACCACATGCACCATTTTTGATGTTACAGTTATATACACTCCATCTACACAACCATTATGGGCATCGACTTTGATTCTAATTCTTATCTCACACACACACACACACAAACAGTTTGGAGCATGTGGAGACTTTTTTTTCAATGTCTTTTTTGGGATATAAATCCAGTAATGGAATTTTTGATTCAAAGAATATGGAACATTTTAGTCAACTTGTTTGCATAATTATAAATTGCTATCCAAAAGAGTTGTACATTTCACAACTTCATTAACAATGTATTAATGTACCTATCTTTCCACAACCCCTTCATGATTTGGAGGGATCATTTTTTCCTATTGGCAAAGTGTGAGGTGAAATCTCAGAGTTGTTCTGATTTATGTGTCTCTTTTTAGAGATTTGTTTTTTTTTTCACATGGCTGTGAATATTTTTCTGTTCTTTTGAGAACTGTTTATTCATATCCTATGACCTCTTCATATCCTTTGATCCTTTATTTATTGGGGAAATAGCTATTAGTCATACACACAAACATAAACATATGCATACATACACATGTATGTATGCGTATATATTTGTTAAAGAAATGTGATACAAAAATATTTTCCTATTCTACTTTCTCCCTTCACATTAATGTCGTCTATGCAAAAGTTTTTTGGTTTTAACTAATCAAAGTTATCTATTTTATCTTATGTAATGTCTTTCATCTCCTAAAGCATACATCTCTAAAGTATTACTATGAGAATATATAATCTGTTTCCTCCTAATCTTTTTTTACAGTCTAATCTTTAATATTGTATCCCATTTTGGATATATTCTGTAATGTGGTGTAAGATGTTGATCTAAGCTAATTTCTGATAGACTACTTTCTAGTTTTCCCAGGAGATTTTTTTTTATCAGAGAGGAAGTTTTCCCCCAGTTAATTTATGTTTTCAACTTTGTCAAACACTGGATTATTGAATTCTATTGTTTTTAATCTCCCTTGTCTAATCCATTCCATTGATCTATCTCTCTATTCTTTAACTAATACCATATGGTTTTGATGACTCCTATTTTATAATCTAGTTTCAAGAATGGAAATGCTATTCCCCTTCTTCATCCTTATTTCTTTTCATCACTCCCCTTGACACTCTAGATCTTTTGTTTTTCTAAATAAATTTTGTTATTATTTTATCAAATTCTGTAAAGTATCCCCTTGGTAATTTGATTGGTATAGTATTAAGTATAAATTTAGTATCATCCTTTTTATTATATTGGCACGACACAGCCATGAGCACTGAATATATCTCCTATTTAGGTCCCTTATTTAAGGAATGCTTTGTAATTGAGTTTACACAGGTCATTTGTGTGTTGTGGGAGATTGGTCTCCAAAACATTTTGCTGAAGCTATTATTTCATCTTTACTGATTTCCTGGGGTTTTCTAAATAAACTTTCAAATCATCAACAAACAGGGATGGTTTTGTCTCCTCTTTATCTATCTTTACCCTTTAGTATCCTTAATTTCTTTCTCTTGTCATATTGCTTTTGCTAGCATTACAAGAACTATATCAAATGAGAGTGGGGAGAGGAGACATCCTTGTTTCACTCCAGTATTTTTTGGAAAAGGTTCTAATGTATTCCCATTGTATATGATGTTTGTTTTGGGCTTTAAATAAATATTGAGATATTTTTAAAGTCTCTCTCTATGCCTATACTTTGTAAGGTTTTTAGCATAAAAGTGTTGTACTTTGTCAAAGGCTTTTTCTGCACGTATTGACATGATTGTGTGGTTTCAGATGTTTGGGTTTTTATATGAATAATTATGTTGATTGTTTTCCTAATATTGAACCATCCTTCCATCTTTATCATAAACCCACTTGATCATAATGAATAAGTTCGTGGAAAAATTCCCGTAATCTGATGAAATGTTTTTTAAAATTGTTGACTCAATGTTCATTGATAAAAGCGGCCTATAGTTTTCTTTTTGCATTTTATCTTTCCCTGATTTGCGTATTAGGACTATATTTTTCTGAAAAAAGGATCTCATTAGGTTCTTGCTCAATTTTTAAGAATTCAAAAGTAACAAGAGTTTTTCCTCACTTGCGTAGTTTCTTTAAAGATTGATCTATTTCTTTTTCTGAAATCAGGTTATTTAAGATGTCTATCGGGTCTATTAGTTTGAATTTTATATTTTTGAAGATATTCCTCTATTTCTTTTGTATTCTCTATTTTTATTCTGCTGATACATTCTAATTATTCCTTTTTCTTTTACTTGTACTGTCATTTTTACTTTAATCATTTTCTCTTTTATTGATTTGAGGGTTTGCTTTCTTCTTTTTAATCAGATTAGCTAATAAGGGTTTATCAATTTTATTAGTCTTTCTTAAACATAGCTTTTTATCATTTTTATCTTTTAATATTTTTATTTCAAATTTATCTGTTTCTTTATCTAACTTAATATCTCTTCTTTTGTGCTTATTTTGTTTATTTACTTTTAAATGCACATTTAATCTCTTTTTCTACTTTATTAATCTATCACTACAAAAATATTATTTTCAACTTGATAACTGTTTTAGTTGTATCTCAGAAATTTTGATATATTACTACATCATTATTATTTTCTTAACATAGTTATTATATCTATGATTTATTCTTTGACTTGTTCATTGTTTAACATGTTATTGTTAAGTCTCCATTTGGGTCTGTATTTTTTGTTTGTGGTCTCTGAACCAGTTTCTATTCTTATTGCATTATGATCTGTAAGGGATGTATTTACTATTTCTACCTTTTTGCATTTGTTTGCAAAATCTCGAAAGTTATATGTGGTATAGAAAAATGTATGTTCTTTTGCTGTCCCATTTAAGAGAAGTCTTTTAAATCTAGTTTCTCCAGAAATTTATGTTCCATATTTTTCCTTTTATCTTTCTGTTACACTTGTCCAAAATTGATAAAAGAAGTTTTCTGTCACTGTTATCCACCTACTTGTTGAGCCCCATAAAAAATAATATACGTCATCTCTCCATTCACTCAACCTGGAACAAGTTTTCATCACCCTTTGTCTGAACTATTGTCTCCCTGATCCAAGTCTCTCTCTGTTTCAATTCACTCCACTCACTAACAAGGTCATTTTTCTAAAACATAGCCATGTCAACTCCCTGCTCAATAAGTTTCAGTAATTCACTATTACTTCCATGATCAAATACAAGTCCTCCATTTGGCACTTAAAGTTCTTCATAACCTGACCGCTTTGTACTTTTATATCTTATTATACTTTACATTTCATTACATTGCACTGCAGACAGTTAGATGGTATCCCAGGACATAGAGCACTTGGATGGTAAACAGAAATTTTCAGCTTCCTGAGTTTAAATCAGGATTCAGACACTTCCTAGTTATATGACTTTGGCAAGTCACTTAACTCTGTGTGCCTCAGTTTCTTCATTTGTAAAATGAGCTAGAAAAATGGCAAACCATTGCATCTTTGCCAAGAAAACCCAAGATGAGGTGATAAAGAGTTGGACATGACCGAAACAGATCAACAATAACACATTTTACTGCCCTCCACACTCTCTCTGATCCAGCTACACTGAGTTCTTTTTAGCTGGTCTAGTGTAATCCTCCACTTCTACCACACCTGAAATGCTCTGTCTTCTCTGCCTCCTCTTAGTGTCCCTTCTTCAAGATTTTTCAAATGTCACCTTCAGTAGGAGGCATTTCCTGGTACCCTTCCCCTTTCAGATTATCATCTACCTCCTGTGGACATTGGGGAATGGGACATGATGATGAAATTTCAAAGGAGACTTAGAACTAGTCTGAGAGGACCATGACAAGGAGTTGTCACAAAAACAAAACTTTGAGCAGAGATTGTAGAAAACAAAGATCAACCCTTGCTTGCAAAATTGTAGAGGCAAGAGATGAAGGCCATTCATATCACACTCTGTTCTGGCTGGTCATCTCTTCTCCCAGTTGCAGGAAATGGAAAGCTTAAGGGAATTGTCACCAGGAAAAATTACTTTCCAGCTTGATCTTTGATAACTTGAGAGTGCAAAACAAATTGAACCAGCAGGCTGATTTTCAAGGGCTGCTTGTCATTTTCTGAAACTTGCTGGTAGAGTGGGGAAGGTTCTTGGAAGGTCATGACTGGACAAAGACTCTCATCCAGGGAAGAAGTGAATATGGATGTGACCTACTGGGCCCTCTCCACAACCCAGCTATTGGGAGCCATGAGCTTCTCTTATTCTCAGAAGTCTCTCAAGCATCCTTTGAGGAAAGCTCTGGTTTAGGAAACTGAGATACCATTTATCCTCACCAGCCTCCCTGCATCTCCTTCTCCTCTCCTCCATAATGTCCTTGGTTTTTTGATCGTCTCTGAACAAATCCCAACCTCAGTCCCTGATACCAAGGGTATCTTTCTGGTCCTGGAGTAAAATATCACCCAGAGTGGGAGGATTTTGGGAACAGAGTCCTGTAGGAATAAAAAGCCACAAGAATCTCACAAACAGATTACTAAGCTTCATGAGTCAGAGATCTGGACTCAAGAAGAGATGCATGGACTATGGAAATAAGACTAGACCTGGCAACAGAGGAGCCACATAGATGGGTGGGAATTGGATCTGGAAATCAGTAAGAATGCTAGGATCCAATAGGTTTGGAGTGCACAGGTTTGGAGGAGGTCAGCTGTTGTCTAGGGAGAACGGACCACTGGAAATGCATCTCAAATCTCTGATGTAACACAGCAGAGTGAACCAGAGACTGGACTTGGCTAGCCTCACATTCAGACCCTTTCATTTACCAGCTGTGTGACCACAGACAAATCACTTCCCAACCTCTGTGGACTCCAGGGACCTTCTCCATAAATGATATTTTCACTCTCTGCCTCCAAGGGCGGTTTCAAGGAAAGAACTTTGTCAATCTCAAATCCTTCTATATAATCGTCAGTGGTCATTGTTGCAACCAGAGTTTCTGCATGCAAGACAATTTCTTTTTGTTCTTTGGAATAATTAGACAGAGAGAAGCAAATATTGCCCAAGCAACTCCAGAACTGGAAGGGAAAGGGGTCCCAAGGAGGAAGAGAATTTTCTGCTGGAGATGTGGCCATTATTGTGCACAGGTTTAAATTGAATGGGTACCAACTCCAAAGAGCTAAGATTACAATGACCATTGAAATTCAACATTCATTTAATAAACCCCTACTGTGTGCAAGGCACGGCCCTAGCCCTGAGGATGCAAAGATGAAATGCTACACAGCCTTGAAACTCAAGGAACTTCCACTATCCTTAGTGGAAGAATGGATAAAGCATGGAAAGAAGCTTTGCTGCAATGGGGTGAACATTGACTCTAGAGGCAGGGGACCTAGATCCAAAAGGAACCTGATACAGTGAATATTTATTAAGCACCTACCATGTGCGGTGACCATGCTAAACACTGAGGATACAAAATGAGGTAAAAGACAGCTCCAGTCTCAAGGAGTTCACATTCGGCTACTTATTAACTCTGTATGCTTGGGCACCTCAGTAGCATCTGGAGATCTTCCAGGGATCTAAAGAGTGGGAAAAAGAAGATGCCTCCAAATTGAGTGAAGTAGAGAAGAGCTGAAGAATTTGTATTTAACCCTAGAAGGTCCAAAGGGGACCCACTGAAGCTCTGTGAGCAGTGGAGCAATGTAGACAGCACCCTTCCAACTTTCCAGCCTCTGAATACATTAGCCTCTTTCCTACACGCTACTGTCCAATCCAAATATCACTCTTCATAAATGGGGTTCATCTCCCTTCTCTGTGTTTTTGCCTTAGCTGTCCCTTATGCACTAGAGATTCTTCACTTCCACCTCATAGAATCCCATAATTCAATACACAAACAAACAAATAACAGCTTTCTACAGGAAACTTCCTAAAAATACTGTGTCCTCCCCCACTCTTATCGTTCAGTTCTGTCTCATTCTTTGTGACTCTTTGGGGTTTTCTTGGCAAAGATACTTGAGTGGTTTATCATTTCCATTTCCAGATCATTTTCCAGAAGAGGAAACTGAGGCAAACAGGCTTAAGGGACCTGCTCAAGGTCACATCTCTAGGATGTGTCTGAGGCCAGATTTGAACTCAGAAAGATGAGTTTTCCTGATTCTCACTACACCATCTAGTTTTGCCATGAAAACCACGTGTGGTCATGGAGACTGGACATAATCGAAAATTACTAAACAACAACACATTCTCGAATAAAAACAATTAATCTCAGCCATAGACTTTGGTTTCAATCAGTGGTAGACTGTAGACTAAGTCATAGATTTTGATTTTGATGAGTCATAGATTGTGGACTAAGTCATAGATTTTTATTTCAATCTTAGATTGTAGACTAAGTCATAGATTTTGATTTCAATCAGTCATAGACTGTAGACTAAGTCATAGATTTTAATTTCAATCATAGATTGTAGACTAAGTCTGAAGAGTCCTTGGGGTTGAAGTGATATTGCCTGGGAATCTGCTCTGCTCTACTCAGGAAACTGAGGTCCCTAAGAGTTCAAGCTCGTTAGAATTGGGCCATTTAGGAAGTTGAGGCAAGTTTGGAATTCCAGCCAACGCTCTTAAAGAAGAGTCAGAGTCAGTCTCCCTCTGCCCACCGCCTGGGGAAGGAGGGATTAAAGGAGGGAATGACAGTAAAATACCATGGAAAATTTAATAGACTCTTTGGGAGGGGGGAAGCCCCAGCTCCGGTCCCTCACTTTGGCTAGAAAAAGATCTTGTGAGCCTCAACCGGGTCAGAGCATCTTGGACTTGTCATTGTCCCATCACGCTCTAGTAGCACCTCCAGAGCAGCTAAGTGCTGGAGATATGCAGAAAGGGAAAAACGAGATCCTTGCCCTCAATGGGGAGACAGTAAACTATGTGCCAACTACTCAGACACAGGATGAATGGAGGGAGACTGGGAAAGGACTGGGATTTCAGCTGTTCCTCAAAGGAATCGAGTCTCAAAGGAGCCAGACGGGGGCTTCATATAAGATGAAGCTTCCTACCAATGAGAGTCACCCAAATGTCATGAGTTACCTGGGATGGGATGGGCTCTCGCCTTAATCGGCTTGAATGACCCCTTGGCCAAGAGCAATCTTGATCAGGACTAGACTCTTCCTAATGTGTTCTACATGGCCTCTCCTTCTAGATCAAGAGACCAGAGCTTGTTACAGAACAAGTATCCATGTGCCCTTCAGCATGGCACACTCAGCATGCTGAGAAAATCTCCCCCATGGAGGTGCTCCCCACTGCTTCCTAATCCAGCCATTCCTTCCTTCTCTTCCCCCCAGGGCCGAGCAACAACCATTCTCACCATTGTCCAACCTGGTTCTAGCCTTCATGGCTATTGCCTCTTTCCTGTTTATCTCTGCGTGCTCTCTACAAAGAGCGATTGAGCTACTAAACAAAAAATCTTTGGGTTTTGAGCTCACTGCCACACTGATTAATTCATAATTCAGTAATCCTTCCGATTAATTCCCTCACATCCTTTCCGTTCCCTTTCCAGTTGCTGGTGTTTCTGAATCACGGTTGGCATATGAGAGGCCGGAAAATGCCTTTGGCCATCCTTTGGCCACCGGGCTGTGTCTGGGCTCTGGCAGCAAGTTCTCATGAGGGTGAAAACCAGAGAGGGGCACAAGGAAGTGTGGAGAACGTGTCCGGGCTCACTAGAGAAAGGGCTCCTGCTGCCAAGGACAACGTCCCAGTGAACATTCTGAACCTGGGGGTGGAGGGAAGGGAAATTGTGTTCTTTCCCCCTTCCATGGGCACCAGGGCATGGTTTCTAAGCAGCTGGCCATGGTGAGGGGGAAATCCTGGATTCAGATCTTGCCTCACATGTCCCTTTTTATATGGGCAAGTGTCTTCAATCTCTCTGAGACTGTTCCATCATCTATAAGTTGGGAATAATAACTGTAGGAAGATTGTAGATTTAGAAGAAGCCACCCTGAGATAGATCATGTAGCCCCAAGTTCTCATTTTGAAGATGTCCTGAGAACCAGTGGCCACAGAGGTGAAACTCTGTACTGAAGATCCATGGGTGATGTCTCAGATTGGGACTGGGAGGTGACCTCAGGGGTTCTGACAGCTGTACCTGCATCCCACTTTCTCCCTGATCACTGCCTGGGGGAGGAGGGATCAAAGGAGAGAATGGAAGTAAAATGCCATGGAAAATTTAATAGACTCTTGTGGGGGGGGAGGGGGGCGGAGAAACCATGTAAAAGAAACCCAGTTTCATATAAAATCTACTTTTCTTTATATAGCAAAATGTCCACATTTGCTGGGGTTTTATTTGTAATTAAAATTGAAAGAAAAAAAAAACATATCAAGCACTTGGCATATTGTAATCAGGGGATCATAGCTGCTAGAGTCTCGGATGCTGTCTGGTCCAGCCCTCACATGTGACAGATGAGGAAACGGAGGCCAGGAAGTTCAATGGTTTACCCAACAGATCCTAAACAGGATTTGAACTCAGGGATCTTCTGACCCCAAATCTACACTTCTCTTCTTGGCCATTTTTAAAAAATTTCCACCTCCATTCAGATTTACCAGGAATTAGAGGTCTCCGTCACTCAGGGGCTACTCCCCCGAATCCCCCAGAATTACTGTACTTCCTGTTCTCATTCATGTTTTTGTCTTCATTCTTTTTGGAAGTGACTTCTTCTTTAACTCTCTGCTACTCAGTTTACTGTGGCTTATATTGTGACAGATAGATGTGTACATATAGAGAGGTATAGATGTGGAGATATACATCTGTCATGTATAGAGAAATGTCTGTATACGACAATTACAGGTATACCTCTCACACATACACACACATATATATATGTTTATACATATATATCAAATCTTTATACATCTGTACATATATACACACATACATAAAATCTGTACACATCTATACATATATGTGTATGTATAATTATATATAATCTGTATACATCTGTATCCACATGTCTCTGTTACAGTAAAAATCTACAATGAACTAACAAAGACAAACGTATATTTAGATTCATCAACCTGGAAGCCTCCATGTGACAGATGTATATTTACATGGATTAAGGTATATATGACAAATGTAGATCATACACCATATATGCAGAGACATAGGGCATAAATCCCCCAGAGGCACGGTCTCCCAGGTCATGGACTGCTGCAAAGGCCCGGCTCGGCCTGAGCTTGATCCAACATCCTCCTCTGAGGACGTCCGGCTCCCATCCCTCTCCCTGGCCCTCCTCTGTGGAGCCCAGCGGGGCCCTATTTCCCAGAAGCCACCCTGCCCAAGGGCCACTCCGGGGCCTTGAGAGCCGTGACCTCCCTGCGTGCTGTTGCAAGGACATCGGCGTCAGCTCCGGCTGCTGCCAGCCCTTGGAGATCTCCCCTGACCGCCGGGCCCACAGGAAATGCCTGTCCGCTAATTCGATCGGTCACGCACATTTCCACAGCGTGAGGCACATTTTCCTATGTGGGCTTTGCAGAGGGGAGCAGGGCTGCCCTCCTTCCAATGGCCAAGGATGCCCCCCTCCCCCTCCCAGGCCAGTCTGGCCCCCTGAGGTGCTCGTGGGGCTGCTGGGGGTGTACGGGAGCTTCTCTCTGACCCAGCCCCTCTGCAGCCTGTCCCTGTGGCAGATTTCTCAGCCCCGGCAGAACAGGGGTCCAGGTTTTACAGGGGTCCGGGTCTCACAGGGGTCCCTCTCTTTTCAGCTGGACCGGGCGCTGAGTGTGGAAGCTGGACAGAGGGAAGGAGAGAGCAGCCCCACCATCTGGGAGATGAAGCGGAGACTGGAGGGGGCCGAGAGGGCCAGCCAGCGGAGGCTCCAGGCCTACCAGGAGGGGCAGCAGCAACAGGCGCAGCTGGTCCAGAGGCTGCAGAGCAAGGTAGGCGTGTAGCCCAAGCAGGAGCCCAGCCCTCCCTGCCTTGCCCTCATAGCACTCTGTGCAGAATCAGAGGGACTTCCCAGGGGCTCTCCCGTACTCCTCATTATCCAGATGGGGAAATCAAGGCACAGGTAGATGACTTGTGTGAGGGCCCACCACAGACCCGGGGCTTGTGAATGAACAAAAGATTTCTTGGACCGTGTCTCTCTTTCTAGAGAAGGGAGCGCTGGGGTCTCATGCAGAGACCCTTGATTCCTTGAATTCTGGCCTTGGAGCCAAGAGGACAAAGGCTAGATACTGTTCCAACCACTTACTTGAGAATAACTCTCTGGGCCTCAGTTTCCCTCCCTGTAAGATGAGGCGTCTGGGCTTGGCAATCCCTCTGGTCCTTCCCAGCTCTATGCTGACCTCTGCTCCACCTGCTGAGATGGCAGCTCCTCCCAGGATGTCTCCAGATGAGGCCCCCAGGGCCGGCTCTCCTGCTGCTGGGGCCTTCAGAGCCCAGGCCCCTTCCGCCTCTTCCCACTTGTCCCTGGCTCTGTTCCCTTCCCTGCTTCTGGGTATTGTCCCCATCAGAATATAAGCTCCTGGGGGCAGGGACCAGCTTGCTTTTTCTTTTTGTAGCTCCCCATCTTGGTAGCTCTCTGGCCTCGGAAAAGCTTTCAAATGCTCTTTAATCTCCCACTTTCACCATTATTCATTAGTGTATTAGAAACACTTGCCTCGGCAATAAGAGATGAAAAGGCGATTAAAGGAGTTAGAGCAGGTAATGAGGAAACCAAACTATCACTCTTTGCAGATGATATGATGTTCACTTAGAGAACCCTAGACAAGCAACTAAACAACTCCTAGAAACAATCCCCAACTTTAGCAAAGTTGCAGGATACAAAATAAATCCCCATAAATCCTCAGCATTTTTATACATCACCAACAAAATCCAACAGCAAGAGATACAAAGCCATTTAAAATAACAGCTGAGAGTATAATATACTTACGAATCTCTCTGCCAAGGGAAAGTCAGGAACTATATGAGCAAAACTACGAAACACTTTCCACACGAATAAAGTCAGATTTAAATAACTGGAAAAATATGAAGTGCTCCTGGATAGGCCGAGCCAATATAATAAAGATGACAATACTCCCTAAACTCATCTATGTATTTAGTGCTATATCAATCAGACTCCCAAGAAAATATTTGAATGACCTAGAAAAAATAACAACAAAGTTCATGCGGAAGAACAAAAGGTCAAGGATTTCAAGGGAACTAATGAAAAAAAAAAATCAAATGAAAGCGGTCTAGCTGTACCTGATTTAAAACTGTATTATAAAACAGCAGTCATCAAAACCACTTGGTATTGGCTAAGAAATAGAGTAGTTGATCAGAGGAATAGGTTAGATTCACAGAACAGAATAATAACGTTAATAATCTAGTGTTTGACAAAACCAAAGTCCCCCGCTTTTGGGATGAGAATTCACTATTTGACAAAAACTGCTGGAAAAATGACAGAAACTAGGCACTGACCCACACTTAACACATACACCCTCCCCTGTGTCCCCCTCCCTTGCACCCCCTCCCCTCTCAGGTACTGCAGTACAAACAGAGATGTGGGGAGCTGGAGCAGCGCCTGGTGGAGAGGACGTCTGAGTGGGAGCACCAGAAGATGATGGTCAGTGAGTGTGGGGCGTCCTCCAGCCTCAGTGGCCCCCAGCTGGGCTTTATGCTTTTGCTCCCTCTCCCCAGCCCATCCCCCGTCCAGAACTCGTGCCCCTTCCTCATCTTTACCCTAATAACTAATAGCAACAACAGAGGTAGCAGCCCTTGACATTTAAGTCCAGACAAGTCTCCCCCCAGGACAGAGGAGTAGGGCCCGCGGGCAGTCTACAGAGGAGGAAACTGAGGCTCCAGCTTGCCTCGGACCACCCCCCAGGGCTGCAAGTGGGGGTGGAAATGGTTGGGAGGATGGGGAGTATCAGGAGCCAGATTTGAACTTGGGCCCACCTCCCTCGGAGGCCAGCGCCCATTCTCCCTCCACGTCGGGAGCCCATGTCAGGAGCCCAGGTCGGTGCGCCCTCAGCGCCCCTCCTGAGCCAGCTCAGCCCAAAATGATGCGCCACTGCAGCACATGCTCGGCACTCGGCCGCACTCAGCCCAAGCTCCCTTGCAGGGACTTTCCCATTGGTTTCTCATGGAACCAACAAAGTGGATTCCTCAGGGTGGTGTGGAACCCTCCGTAGCTCCCAGGTGCCATGGCTGCCAATGAAGGGGGTTCCGGGGAGGCATCTGTCCCCCTCCGAATCAGTCACTCTGTGCCTTAGAGACACCCTGGCGCTCCCCCAGCACCAAAACTTCTGTGCCGATCAATGAGAATCATCGTGGCCGGGAAGTCCCCTCGTCCCCTCTAGCAGCACCCCGGCACTGGGCCCCCAGTGGCTACACTGGGCCTGAGATGGCCTCACTATTAAAAAGTCACGTCACTGCTTGGGTCCCCAGTTTTCTCATTCTAAAATGGACATAAAATAGCCCGAGACCAGCCTGACTGCCATGATCTACAGGTGACTTAGATTGAATTTGGAGGTCACTGAAACCCCCAGATCCTTTTCAGAGCCCTGCCTTCCCCTTCTTATACCCATCAAGTCGATCTTTTGAGCCCAGGGGTATAATTTTACATTTATCCTTTTTTTGATTTCACTGAGTTGGATCCCAACCGACATTCTCACCTTTCAAGATCTTTTGGGATCCTGAGTGTGGTCAATCTATGGGTCGAAGTACTTGTGTAAACAAGAAATTGCATGCTAGACTTGGTGCCCAGAAAACTTGGGTTCAAATCCTCCCTCAAATACTGTACCCTGGGCAAGTCATTGTAGTTCAGGGAACCTCAGTTTTGTCCTCTGGGAAATGGAGATAATAATACCTTAATAATACCTGTATTACCTGCTTTGGGGTCTTGTTATGAGGTTCAGTAGAAAAAAATGGATGCAACATTAATTAATATTATTAAGTTAACTAAATGTCAGCCACAAAGTGCCACTTCTTTACCTGACCCTTAAGGAAAAGGCCTCTTGGAGCCATAGCAGAACAGTGTCAATACTCCATCTGACCATCGCTGAAAATAGCCCTCCGTTTCCTCTTTGGGAAACTGAGATCAGTTGTTCTGTTTCCCAAATGTCTTAGTACTAACTTCCCCTCTGACCCGGGAGCACTCCCTGCAGGCTCCAGAGCTCTAACCCTCACCAAGGATTCTGAGATGGCTGATAATCATACCCTTCTTCCTTCCTTCCACCCGCCCATCCCAGATGCAGACCAAGCTCCAGTCCGCTGAGCTGCAACTGCGCCAGTCAGAACACGCGTTCAGCTCAGACTTGGAAGAAGCCCTCACGCGCCTGGAAGAAGAAGAACAGAGGTGAGCCTCTGATCACTACAGGAGGACCTACAGAAGTCACAGACATAGGGCCAGAAGGACCCTCAGAGGCCTCTGAGTCCCACTCCTCCAAGGCCCAGAAGGGGAGGCAGCTTGCCCAGAGTCAAACAGGGCAATAAGAGGACAGAATAGTGTCCCCTTTCCTGCCTGGAAGGTGGTTCACGGCCATACCCTTCATTCTCTCCATTTGGCCTCTGCTCTGGCTCCAAACCTTACCCCTCCTGCCTGAAAAATTGCAGCAGCCCCTAAGAAGTGCCCCTGTGTCTAGTATCTCCCATGTCAAGTCCTCCCTCCATGTGACTCCCAAAATCACTTTCTTGACCATGTTCCTTCTTGGACCAAAACTCCTCAGTAGTCACATGTTTGACACATCTCACCTAGATGTTCTTCTAGAGAAGGAGACCCATTTTGGTGAAAGGACATATTAGGAGCCCCCTGTAGCGAAGGAAAAGCATCATTTTTGTAGCAGTGACACTTTGTTCCTTTATTTGGAATCTGGTCCCATAATCCCCAGTGTCCACAGAATTAATGCGCTAATGATTTTGTTTGTGTTGCTCCCCAAATTACCAACCCCGCTAGGAGTGCGAGCCTTTCCCAAGTGAATGCTCTTCTCCGGGAACAGCTGGAACACATGCAAACCTCCAATAAGAGGCTGACTGAAGAGCAGGAGAAGTTGAGCAGCAGCATGAACAGGCTGAGGGATGAGCTGGAGCAGAAAGAACTCCGCTGGTGGAAGGAGAAAGAGGTGGTCTTTATCTTAAGAGTCAGGGAGGGAGGGAGAGTGATTGAGACCCAGAGGCTTCCCATCCAAACACTCCTACTGGCACCTTGGCAAGGTTCTATGTCCAAGGCCAGGTTAGGGTCATTTGTGAGATCAAGACACTGGGCCGTAAGAGAGAGGACTTCAAAAATGGCACTGGGCAACTCCATTGGGATTCCAGGCACCAGTTTCCCAGCAACAAAAACTCCTCCAATTTCTCAAGCCCTCAAGTCAAGGGGAGGAAAAACATGGTGGACTCCTAGGAAGACAGAGCAGCACTGATACTTTTTTCCTTACTTGCCTCGTGAGTCCTGCTTTCTATATGTTTCCATTCCTTTTAGGTGCCCAGGGTGGGGTGGAGAGGGACAGACATATAGTGATCTTGTTCTAACAGTGTTGCTTAGCTGGCCCTAACCAAGTGTCACTTCCCTACATTCTCATCATCTTACAGATGAAAGAATTGAGTCCTGGGGAGGTTAAGTGAACTAACCAGTCTCAAAAGTGCTCACTAGGTGAGTAAGTACTGGCTATGGAGTTAGAGGCTTGGGGTTCAAATCCCAGCTCTGATGCTTACAAGCTGTGTGACCATAAGTAAGTCAAATTAAAGTCAAATTAACCCTCCTGGTACAAGATTTCCTCTCTGTAAAATGATGATGGTCTATGATGTCAGACTCAGATGTAAGGGATCCCTGCAGGCAGCATGATGACTTAAAAAAAAACCCAACATTATCTAGGTTATATAATATTTGTATTTATTTGGTTAGGTGTCTGCCAATTACATTTTAATCTGGTTCAGGCTGGACTGGGAGTCGCCGAGTTTGGTACATCTGCACAAGATGGCCATTGAGGTCTCTTTGGGTTCTAGATCAGGAATTCTGTGATTTCCCCAATAGACGT